>NW_017804331.1:108097-112960 GCF_001625305.1 Branchiostoma belcheri
GTTGTTGAGTCTCTTTGTGTTTTAGAGTGCATTAGCAGGTTGTCGTCATATTTTTATTGACTTAATTTAAAGGATTTTCACTTTTTCACCCCTACTTCATAATAGGATGGTCTGTTTGACCCAAAAGTTGGGACAGAGTGTTTTTGTTTATACCTCCAGCTGGCAGGCAGCCCTATCTATTTTTACCGGCCCTAGACAGAGTGCAGGAAAATAAATCTTGTTTGTCTGGTCTGCAGGTCATTTGCCTGGTCATTGACCTACATGTACAGGCAAATGTAGCCTGGGTACCATCCCCAGTAGTATATTCGCAAACTCTATAACAGTTATAGAGTTTGCTATTGAAATACACCAAACGATTACAAAATAACAAGCTATTTCATGGAGGGATGATGTCTACGACTTCTCCTTGTTGATATCTATAATAGGGATCCAACTTAATACAATGCAGTTTAACAAAGTTAAATTTGCACGAGGACAATTCTATTTTCAATGTCGATGTTCAAAAACCAATTGTACAATGTTTCATCACTCAGGTGTCAGATCATGGAGGGGTCCACCCTCAAAAAAGTCTATCGTCGGCAGGTTTTTCTAGGGTAGGTTGGGAAACAGGAAACACAACATTTTTTTCCCTAGGCCTGATTCTGTGCACAAGGATGAAAGCACAGATTCTCAAACTCTAATTGCCTGTATAAAATTCTGTTGTGGATCCCTGGGTGAGTTTGGGGGGGGGGCAGGATAGTAGATAGCAGGGGAATGATGAGACTGCATATTGAAATAATGTTATCAATGGTTACATCTTTGTAACAGATATGAAGATAAGTTTCCACTGTTTCTGCCAGTAAAATACCCCTGAACTGCCTTAGTTTATTCACCAGACCAATTTCTGTTCAGTAACTGTGGCGACCTTAACTCTGATTTACAGTGGCAGTTCTCAGCAGTGCCACAGATATTGCTACTATATACAACAGGGCTGGAAATACTGGGTGTGTGTGCACCTTAGTGCACACAAATTTACAGCTGTGCAACTAACTTTTTTTCCTGTGGGGGCACCAGTGCACCCAAAATTTCAGAAAAATAATATCATTGTTGTAGTACTTTTCTTTAGAAATGAAACATACCAGTAATTTTGATGATATTCTATTTTATATGGTGCACCAAAAAAAAATTGTGCACCCAATTCTTTAGGTGAGGTGCACCAGTGCACCTATTCCCAAAAATGAATTTCGTACAATGTCACCCGTACTTAGCTTAACTATCATGTTAGTGGTTGTAAACATACAGTTTCTGAACCCTGTCTTTTTTGCGCAACTTACGCTTCATTGTTTATAAGTAAACACCAACACAGTGACCTGGACCCAGTATGGGAGCCCAGATTATTGCTGCAGGGCCTGCTTCTGTATCTCCCCTAGTCACTACTCCTACACAAATATACAGTGTACATAACTGAGTGGGCAAGAAAAGTGTACATGTACCAGGGCTTGAAATATGTGCACCTTAGTGCACCCAAATTGGAGCTGTGCACCCAATTTTTTTCTGTGTAATACAAATATTTTTGTATGTATTTTTGTAAATAATAATCTTGGCATACAAGTGTCAGAAAGATAATAAAATCTTTGTTGTAAGCCCCCATTTCAGATTCAAGCTCAGAAGAGGAGCAGTAAGATCTGTAATTATGGGTTCACCACACCACGAAGTGGTGTGGTGAAACCATATTGCTTTTTCTGATGTTTCTTCTCCTTCTCCTCCTTCTCCTCCTTCTCCTGCCATTTTTTAAATGGATTCAGCTTCTTCATTTTAGGGCCTAAGGTCCTGAAATTTGGTATGGGGGTACAGTGGGCACATACCCCTAGGCGTTTTTTAAATTTCTGTGATACAGGCTTTTAGAATGGTTTTATTTGAGTTTTTTGGCTGTGTTATAGCAAATGTATTACTGTGTTAGTTTGCCTTGTTTACCACGTTTGGGCATGAGTCATCACAATGGAATGCAGGGCATCAACCAATAGGCATGCAGCTTTCCTCTATACTTCTTGCTGATTGGCTGTTGGGATTTAACTTGATTAACACCTGCACAGAAGCATTTCCATACTGACAGTATGTCTGTATTCAAGTGTTTTGGTAGGTATTTCAAGCTTTCCTGCTCCAGCATTGGAATGCCGGGCATGGACGTTTTTTTTTTTTTTTTGAAAATCAACAGTTTGCATTATGCAATTAAAAATCCTAACCAATAAAGTAGGGAATAGCTATCCAACTGTTGTTTTAGTTGTATTTTACTTCATATTATAGTTATATCAATGTAAATCATTGTTTTCCCTTGTGTTTCTCATTCTTTCCCTGCCATGTCGTAAAATGTGGTGAACCCATCGCTGTATTTGCTCCAAAGCAAATATTGGCCTTTCTAGTTATAATTAGTTTTTGTTCTATATGGTGCACCCAAAATTTTTTGTATGCACCTAATATTTTAGGATGGGTGCACCAGTGCACCTATTCCCAGACATGAATTTTGATCCCTGATGTACCGGTACTCTTCACCATTGAGAGGAATCAGTTAACACAGTCAAGCTGTCATGGACACTGAGAATTAAGCTGAGCCTGAAAATTGCTAAAACATGAACTTAGTCTATTATTATATTAGGCTGAGGAATAAAAGCTACAGTTTCTAAGTTTTCCCACTGTTCCTGTCGGAAACCTGACTGCAGATTGACCGTTTGTTGGCCGAGTGTATTTGCTAAGTCCCAATTTGACTGAAGGTGCTCTACGAAAATATCATTGTCGGAGTATCTATTACAGTTCCACAGCAGTACAGGCAGTACAATTCAGACAGTCCTCAGCCTGAATGGACAGAAATTATATATAATTACCACATGGCCCTTTAAAAGCTTGATAAGACCCTTAAGTTTAAGGCTGGCAAAATCAGCACGAATACTGCATGACTTGTCCCGGAGGTAGGTACCGTCACCGCCGTACTGCAGAAACACCACGTCTCTGACTGCTAGGTCCCGACCGTTTCAGTCAGCACACTGGTAGAACCACGACTATTCTCGAGCTAACTCTGCATCTTGTCACTTCCTTCCAAAGTCATGCTTCTAGGACAGTCCAGAGAAACTGTTGTACAATCTCCTGTCCACATCTGACCCTGTGGCTCTCCCTGTGGTCTGTGCGGACACGTAATCTCACGGACAAGACGATTCCGCCGTCAGACAAAGTTTATACTTATTATGCTTCCAGGACAGTCCAGAGAAACTGCTGGCCTTCTTAGTGCAATCTCCAGTCCACATCCGAACCTGTGGCTCCCTGTTAACACGTACTAATCTCGCCCGGACGTGTGGCTCCCTGTTAACACGTACTAATCTCGCCCGGACGCGTGGCTCCCTGTTAACATGTACTAATCTCGCCCGGACGTGTGGCTCCCTGTTAACACGTACTAATCTCGCCCGGACGTGTGGCTCCCTGTTAACACGTACTAATCACGTCCGGACGTGTGGCTCCCTGTTAACACGTACTAATCTCGCCCGGACGTGTAATCTCGCGGCCGAGCAGATTCCGCTGTCAGAGTGCGGCGAGGCCGAAGTTGCACCTGGCGGCGTTCATGGGGGGTCCGGCTGCCCAGGTGTCCTCCACGGGGTCATACTGAAGCACCTGCTGCAGGTACGCCGACCCAGAGTGACCCCCGGCCACGTACAGGTGCCCGTTCAGAACTGCTACACCTAGACCTGGGGGGGGGGGGCAAAAGGATATTTTATTACAATTTTCCACATACAAAATGTACATGGCAGGCATGGGAGGGGGTAAGGAGAAGGATAAGAAAACAGAAGCATGATTAAATCAATCATTTATTAAAGACAACAAATTTCAGGAATTCTTCCTTAACTCAACATGGGGGGAGGGGAGAGGACGATACTTTTATTTAACGGTTAGGCTGTTCAACCCTCACAGCCAGGACAGCCCAACTAGCCAGTGGCTATTACAAAGGGCTTGTCCTGCTGACAAGACATGACAAAACATTACGTTAACATATAAGGTAGCTTAACAATCTACAAAAGTATTACATTATTCTATGTAAATAAAAACTTTCTATAAAGGAACTAATTCTATGAAGGATTCCCAAAGGGGAAAGGATACACGATTGTGTCCAGTTACAAAACATGTACCAAAAAGGTTTCCCCAAAAGAGATCAACCATTTTCTAACATAACAAATTTCAGCAAACCATTATCCATGCAGGTATGTGTGCTCACCTGTACTGGGTGTTTCCATGGGTGTGCTCACCTGTACTGGGTGCTCACCTGTACTGGGTGTTTCCATGGGTGTGCTCACCTGTACTGGGTGTTTCCATGGGTGTGCTCACCTGTACTGGGTGTTTCCATGGGTGTGCTCACCTGTACTGGGTGTTTCCATGGGTGTGCTCACCTGTACTGGGTGTTTCCATGGGTGTGCAGGTACGTGTGCTCACCTGTACTGGGTGTTTCCATGGGTGTGCTCACCTGTACTGGGTGTTTCCATGGGTGTGCTCACCTGTACTGGGTGTTTTCATGGGTGTGCAGGTACATGTGCTCACCTGTACTGGGTGTTTTCATGGGTGTGCAGGTACGTGTGCTCACCTGTACTGGGTGTTTCCATGGGTGTGCTTACCTGTACTGGGTGTTTCCATGGGTGTGCTCACCTGTACTGGGTGTTTCCATGGGTGTGCAGGCTGCCCACTGGTCGCTGTATGGGTCGTATCTCTCGATGGTGTTGAGGTGCTGCATGCCGTTGTGCCCCCCCACCACGAACAAAAACCCGTGGGTCACGCCGACGCCGAAGTTTATCCGCTTGTCAGCCATCGGCGCCACAAACTCCCAGCTGTCCTCCGTAGGGTTGTACCTCT
>NW_017804331.1:112980-118007 GCF_001625305.1 Branchiostoma belcheri
AAAAAAAAATTCTGGTTCTCAATCAAGTCAAATATGCTCATACTTTGCCCCCAACAGTTGAGGAAAGTCCTTTTCTTCCTAGTTGTTACAGTTTTTCCATCTATCAATGCAGTGGTTTGATTAAAAGTTAAAAATTCATTGTTTAAATATTAACCCAGCCTTTTATGTTGACTTCATGACTGCTATCGTAGCTATTTTGGGCTATAATAGGATGCCCAGACCTGATTTTATTTTTTTTTTCACCCTGTTGCTTTATATTTTTTCTGAAACAATCCGAGAACTGGTGTCGCCTTACAATGCAACATCAGTACCTGGCAGCGCCATGATGGATAAAGCAGACTGGAGGGAGAGGGTCTGGGACCAGGAATCACCCACCTGATGATGATCAAATTTCTCAGAGAATCAAAAACTTAAAAAAAAAACATTCAGTTACAAATATATGACATGATAGGAGAGAGGAGAGTGCTGGTGCTTGCCTGTTGGTGGTTGGGTCCCAGCAGGAGACAGAGTTGGAGTGGATGTGGTGCGTCTCCCCGTTCCTCGGTACACACGTGATCCCGCCAACCACGAACAGCCTGTTGTCGGCGACCGCCGTGGCACAGTTGTACCGCTGGTGGTTTAGGGGCGACACTTCCGTCCACGTGTTGCTCTCGGGGAAGTAAACCTCCACACTGGGGAAACAAACAAACAGACAAACAAACAACACTGCAGTTATAACCCCCACACTGGCAAAAGAAACATCAGTATGCTGATGAAGGTTAGACATCCAGGTAAACAATACTCATGAAGGAAATTCAGATTCTACTACTAGAAAAATTACAGTGATGGCACCATAGGAACAAACTTGTATCCGGTTTGACATATTAGTTGTGTCCTGTGATCCCCATTATTCCAAACAGTGACAGTTGAAAGTGGCTACATAAATTTGTATAGTCAGCCTGTGTTTGTAGGTACATGGTGCAGGGGAAAGCTTGAACAGGTGGTTATGTCAGGGACGTGTGATCACACAGGTCTACTGGGACTTCAGCAGGCAGCAACATTACAGATCATTAACAAGGGTTGTACCTGTAGTATGGAATGCAAATGGCTTTATTTCAACTGTACCAAGGGTTGATATTTTTATTTCGTACCAAACACAAATGGCTCTCAAAATGGAACCATGTTAGAACTGTAAATGTGATGCAAGATGTGTAACCTGAAGACCTAATATATCAAGGGGTAGAGGACATGCTGGGGCTTGAATGCTAGCACTAACACTGTACACACACCTGTTTAATGTGGCAAAGAGTCCGTTCTAAATGCTAGCACTAACACACACCTGTTTAATGTGGCAAAGAGCCCGTTCTTGCCGCCCACGGCACACAGGACTTTGGGCGGACACCTGGGGCGCGCCGTGGTGGGCTGTTCGGTGTCGTCCTCGGCGCCCAGCGAGCGCAGCCGCAGCTCGGGGACCAGGTGGTACTTGAGCGCTGCGTTCAGCAGGTGCTGTGCGGTCAGGTCCTCTCGCACCAGCGGGTTCGCCTCGTAGCAGCGCGTCAGGAACTTCACGGGCAGCAGCGGCAGCCGCACGCACCGCAGCAGCTTGGACAGGTAGCACCGGCGGTTTGCATAGTCGAAGTAGACCCACCTCTCCACGGCCTCGAACACGGACTCCTCCGACACCACGGCCAGGCTGTCGTTGGACAGCAGGTCCAGAATCTCAGAAGCGGTCAGCAGGAAGAACTCCTCTGACTTGGAGACGTCCTCGAAGTGTCTGCAGATGTAGTTGTAGGCCTGAGTGTACAGCTTGTAGCAGGCGTGCAGCTGGGCGAACCGAGCCACGCCGATACAGTTGTGCGGGTGCAGCGCTGACTGCAGGAAATCGCAGCACTGACGCAGGACCTGCGCAAAAAACATAAACAGTTACTCAAGCAACTGGATATGATTTTGGAAACGGTCAGACGTTTCAGGTAGCATCCACTACCTTTGTCAGTGTCACTGGAGACTGGTCAGAAAAGCAGGGTATTAAGTAGCCTGTGAAACCCAAGCTCTTTGTCAAAGAGCTGACCACCAACTAGGGAGCTGGCGAAAAGCGAGGTTCAGTCAGTCTAGTTTATAAGTATGAACTGTTGATTGATATACAAATAAGTGAAGACGAATTTCTAAGTCTACTTAGTAAGGAAACAAAAGTTAGACAAGTGAACTTTTTCAGATCCAGTTACTTCCCAAGAACTATCATAGAATGGAACGCACTACCGGAACACCTAGGGACACAACTATCTGTCGACACATTCAAGACGGGGTTGGCCCTGCACCTGGGCCACCCCGTCTCACAGATGTAAGGCCTAGGAAAATAAATGTTGTGTTTCCTGTTTCCCGACCCTAAAAAAAAACGCCGACCCTAGCCTTATTTTTGTGTGGACCCCTGCATATTGCTGAACCAAAACATTTTGCACGACGCTACCGAGAGAATCGCTGTCATTGGTGGAACATCGGGCGCCCCGCTAGCGTTTTGAAGTCATGTAAACAACGCTGTTAATTTGTCTGATTTGTAAAACAAAGCCATCGACTCCGAAAATAAGTTTAAAAGCCGATACATTTACGAACTAATCATAGAAAATTCCCTACCGTACTGCACCATCAGCATGCGGCGGCCGCAAAAATTCGGCAACGCGAAAGAAAAATGTCTGGTCCATGATAGCAGTATTTCTCATAAAAATAATGTATCTCTGATTTATTTTTCCCCCTTTGTCGGTCTTTTAGTCCCAAAACGTCTAAAAAAGCGGAAATTTGCCCATAAAACCGGACGAGGAAAGGTAGCTATCGACGTAAACAAATTATAAGCACATGGCGAAAATCAGCAAAATCGGCAACGGGACAGAAAAATGCCTGGTCCATTTATCGATATTTACCATGAAAATGTCGTCTGTGGTGTATTTTTCCTCTGATGTGAGTTTTTAGGTCGCAAAACCTCTAAAAAAGTAGAAATTTGCCCACGAAAACGGACTGGCAAGGCATGGGGGAGGGCGCTGTGTTGACGCCTGCATGACCCCCAAAGGTTGAAGGTCATAGGGCACGTCCATTGCGCAATAACCTTAAATCGCCGATTTAGCTAATTTTTTGGGGTTTCAAATTGATACAATCACACTATCGATTTTTAGGCAAACAAAGGGATAGAAACCAATTAAAATTTTGTGCAGATTAATTTTTTTTTCTTTAGAATTCTTTTTTGTTCTTTTTTTTCTCCCAAATCCCTGGGAGAACCCTGAAAACCTGTAGACTTGAATCAGGACCTGAATCTGAATTTAGCCCTGCAAGGGCTAGGGACATCTGTTAAGTTCTTCGAGCTGATCGACCGTTTAAAGCTCCATGATCTGACACCTGAGTACCTGAGTGATGAAATATAATATTGCACAATCGATTTTTCATCATGTTCTGCAATCAGCAACACAGCAATCAGCAAAGTCTAAAAAAAGAATAAAAAATAAAAATAAAATAAGATAATCCCTACCTACCGACCCTAATTTTTTCTGGACTGAAACAGGAAACACAACATTTTTTTTCCTTGGCCTAAGTCGGGTACTGCTGATTGCGGCCAGTCACAAAATACACAAATTTTTGTTTGGTTTTGTTTTGTTTTCATGCACATTTTTCTTCACCGCACCCCACCGGCCGCAATAGCCGTGCACCCTGGACGGGATGCCCTAGATAGGGCTTTGCCCAGTATTATATAGAACTTATATAGAACTAGAGGTGACCTGCTCGATCTGGAACAGACTTGCGGCTGGCAGCAGCATCTGGACGTTGGCGTCGGTCACGGCGACCGTTCCCGTGTACGCGAAGTCGATCAGCAGCATCATGGCCGTCTCGTCAATACAGTGGAACTCCACCTCGTCCTGGTCACGCTCGCACAGGTTCCCCGTGAACATGGCCTTGAAGTACGGAGAGCAGCTGGCCAGGACCACCCTGGGGACAGACACACAGACGGGATGAGCCAACAACTCTTATTCATAGAAATTTGTATAATCTAATTAACTGTGTAACAATGTGTATTGTTAGTATTAGTAAGCATTGTATTATCGCCGGTTCTATCCCCTCCCTTGGGCAGGGCCGCGGCCACCTGTTCGAACACGTGCCAGCGCACGTGCCAGCATCGTGTTCGAACAGGTGATCTATACCGGTACCGTTCGAGAGAAGGGGCTCTAGAACCGGCCGGTTAGTACTTGAATAAATGAGTTGAGATAAAGCCATTGACGAATAAGTTCAGACGTGCGTCCTTTTCGTCTTGTTACAACTGGATAGCTTGACACTTGCCACACTCAGAAGTAAAAGCATTAGCCATTACACAAATTTATATCAATGATATCATACAGTAGTCTATCCTTATGTAAAGTAGAAGGCTCTTTGATTAGTGAGTTGGACTTGGAGGTCGTTGGTGTCAATTTCACGTTTAATATCATAATATTCCTATATGGAATCATACCAAATATTGCCTCAACGAAGTTCGGAACCCTTTTCAAGTCACAGAAAAACCTCTTAAGGATGCAACAATGTCACCAGAGGCAACTACTGTGTTTTACCTGCCTGTCTGACATATTGAATTTGTACATAATGAATATTTGTTCTTTACAGTAGACCTAGTACTAGTTATAAGTTTTTGGTTCGTTGGCTTATGCCATTCATAAAAGCTGTGTCAGTTCCGGGCACTTCTAACTTGTGTCTTACCTGTGAACATGGAACTTCTAACTTGTGTCTTACCTGTGTACATGGAACTTCTAACCTGTGTCTTACCTGTGTACATGGAACTTCTAACCTGTGTCTTACCTGTGTACATGGAACTTCTAACCTGTGTCTTACCTGTGTACATGGAACTTCTAACCTGTGTCTTACATGTACCTGTGTACATGGAACTTCTAACCTGTGTCTTACATGTAACCTGTGTACATGGAACTTCTAACCTGTGTCTTACCTGTGTACATGGAACTTCTAACCTGTGTCTTACCTGTGTACATGGAACTTCTAACCTGTGTCTTACCTGTGTACATGGA
>NW_017804331.1:118027-119570 GCF_001625305.1 Branchiostoma belcheri
GCCACGCCGATACAGTTGTGCGGGTGCAGCGCTGACTGCAGGAAATCGCAGCACTGACGCAGGACCTGCGCAAAAAACATAAACAGTTACTCAAGCAACTGGATATGATTTTGGAAACGGTCAGACGTTTCAGGTAGCATCCACTACCTTTGTCAGTGTCACTGGAGACTGGTCAGAAAAGCAGGGTATTAAGTAGCCTGTGAAACCCAAGCTCTTTGTCAAAGAGCTGACCACCAACTAGGGAGCTAGCAAAAAGCAAGGTTCAGTCAGTCTAGTTTATAAGTATGAACTGTTGATTGATATACAAATAAGTGAAGACGAATTTCTAAATCTACTTGGTAAGGAAACAAAAGTTAGACAAGTGAACATTTTCAGATCCAGTTACTTCTCAAGAACTATCATAGAATGGAACACACTACCGGAACACCCAGTGACACAACTATCTGTCGACACATTCAAGATGGGATTGGCCCTGCACCTGGGCTACCCCGTCTCACAGATGTAAGTCGGGTACTGCTAATTGTGGCCAGTCACAAAATGCACAAATTTATGTTTGGTTTTGTTTTGTTTTCATGCACATTTTTCTTCACCGCACCCCACTGGACGCAACAGCCGTGCACCCTTGGCGGGATGCCCTAGATAGGGCTTTGCCCAGTATTATATAGAACTTAAATAGAACTAGAGGTGACCTGCTCGATCTGGAACAGACTTGCGGCGGGCAGCAGCATCTGGACGTTGGCGTCGGTCACGGCGACCGTTCCCGTGTACGCGAAGTCGATCAGCAGCATCATGGCCGTCTCGTCAATACAGTGGAACTCCACCTCGTCCTGGTCACGCTCGCACAGGTTCCCCGTGAACATGGCCTTGAAGTACGGAGAGCAGCTGGCCAGGACCACCCTGGGGACAGACACACGGACGGGATGAGCCAACAACTCTTATTCATAGAAATTTGTGTAATCTAATTAACTGGATAGCTTGACACTTGCCACAAAGAGAAGTAAAAGCATTAGATTACACAAATTTATATCAATGATATCGTAGTCTATCCTTATGTAAAGTAGAAGGCTCTTTGATTAGTGAGTTGGACTTGGAGGTCATTGGTGTCAATTTCACGTTTAATATCATAATATTCCTATATGGAATCATACCAAATATTGCCTCAACGAACCCTTTTCAAGTCACAGAAAAACCTCTTAAGGATGCAACAATGTCACCAGAGGCAGTTTAAAAATATAATACTGTGTTTTACCTGCCTGTCTGACATATTGAATTTGTACATAATGAATATTTGTTCTTTACAGTAGACCTAGTACTAGTTATAAGTTTTTAGTTCGTTGGCTTATGCCATTCATAAAAGCTGTGTCAGTTCCGGGCACTTCTAACTTGTGTCTTACCTGTGTACATGGAACTTCTAACCTGTGTCTTACCTGTGTACATCATCCAGGAACTTCTAACCTGTGTCTTACCTGTGTACATGGAACTTCTAACCTGTGTCTTACATGTACCTGTGTACATGGAACTTCTAACCTGTGTCTTACCTGTG
>NW_017804331.1:120111-124405 GCF_001625305.1 Branchiostoma belcheri
GATTATATGGATGACATCGTCCGTGACGACCCCAAAACTAGATGCGCGCGTGCGAAAATTAAAAAAAAAGTTTTGACAAAAAAAAGTTCTTTTCATTATGAAATCTACGTGGTCATGAGGGTTGAGCAAATGGCACAGAATATGGTTTGGTGAATAATCTAGTCTTCAAGTTCATTTCTTTACAATTTCGTCTTTTTTGTTTGATTTTGGCATTCTACGACATTGGTGTAGTTTTTATTAATTTTTTTGTAACTTATGGTATATTTTTGCTCATTTTGCAACTGTTTTGTACGATTTACAGTATGGTTGAAAACTTTTTTTTTTTGGAAACGGCCGAAAATTCATGCGCGCGCGGATGTCATCCATGTAATCAAATCAACATGGCCTTACTAAATGAAATGGTGAAGAATTTACTTACAACAATGACGTTAATTTATTCATTTTACTAGTATTCATTTATTACATGATTATTATCTTAATTGTTTAAACATTGATTATCATTTCATGTATTTATTGCATGATTATTATCTTATTTTTTATTACATAATTAATATTTCATTTATTTATTACATGATATTTTATTTATTCATTACATGACTATCATTTCATGTATTTATTACATGATTGTCATCTTTTTATTACATGATGGTTATTGTTTCATTTATTTATTACATGACCATTATTTTATTTATTTATGATTTTGATTTAGGCCACACCAATTTAATTTCTTGGTTAACGGATTCGCCGCTTCATTTTTTTCAGATTTACAAATAAAAATAAACATCCAGAATCAACTGCAAAATGCTCATATTTTGCCCTGAACAGTTGAAAACAGACCTTTTCATCCTAATTGTTACAGTTATTCCATCTTTCAATGCAATGGTATCATTAAAAGTTCAAACTTCATTGTTTAAATTTTGAACCAGCCTGGTGTGTTGACTTCATGGCTCCTATCGTACCATTTTGGGCCATAATACGATGCCTAGGCTTGTTTTTATTTTTATTTTTTTTTTCGCCCGCCCGCTCCATTATTTTTCTAGAAAAATCCGTTAACCAAGAAATTAAATTGGTGTGGCCTTATCTCTGATTTAGTTCTTTGTGACCCAGGATGTACATAACATTACACCCCTCTGACCCATCTGTGCATCTACTAGCAACTACAGCCAAAAAAACAAACTAGCAAGATATTTTTGATGGAAGAGCTGAAAGTAAACCATCTGAAACACCCATGGATTCACTTCTTCAATAACTTTAGGCAAACTTTAGTTTAGGCATGGAGCTATAATACACATGTGCATTAATTTTTGTAAGACGTCCTTGCCTAAACCATGGAGCTATAATTATAGCTCCATGGCAAGGGGGTCTTACAAAAATTTAGCCACACAGGCTTAAATCTTGTAGTAGCAATTTACTTTCCATATGATGACGATGACGAGTCTGTTTCATTTTATAATATTGGTTTACAGAAGAGAAGTTAAACCCTTCAGACATAGTTTTAGACCATAGTTATAGTTCTATACAGCTACCTTTCATCATGTAAACTTTACTTATTTTATACTCTGTTTCAATGTTCTTTTATGTTTGTAATTTGAAATTAGCCTCCGGGCATGAATTTGCAATAAACTTCTCAATAATTTTCTTCTCTTGAGGGTGTGGTTCCCTAGGCCAGTTGTAATACTGGCTCAGTCCGCTAGGGTTCAACTTTTCAAAATCCTGTACTACGGACTTAGGGGGTCTTGTATGACCCGGCCTTACCTCATTGGATATTCATGAAGGCGATGTCGCCATCTTGGTAATCAACTTTTCATGTTTCTCCGCGCATCGGAAGACTTCTTGCTTCCAGCGACCGAAATAGACGTCGATGGTCTACAGACGGGTGGCCATCGGGTGCCAGATGCAGCTATCTTTGTAGGCGGATCGAAAATAGGGCGACACATTCGACTGTAAGAGATCTGACAGGTGGTGTGGAAGGCGGACCGCGGTTTGACGGCTGGTACGGTTGCCAAGTTTTCTGTACACAACATACATGATTGAAGAGTTATGAGTGGCAGGCCTCACGATCTTCAGTTATAGAGGGTAGGAACAGTTTATAGAGTCGGCTGAATGAATTCCAAGGATTACTGTCTAATTTGCAGTTTAATTACAATCATTGTAGGCGATTGTTGGTGGGATGGGAGGTCATCGGTTGTTAGGCCATCGCCACGGACCTAATGACACCATTCATGCCCTGGGGCGAAGCTTTAGTTAGAAAGTAGCAACAAATCTACCGACCTATTTAGGGACTTAACGAGCTATTATTCACATTGCTTGACATATAAACGTTCCAACAACGATTTCTTTGTTACAGGGAACGTTTCAGTCAAAAATAGAGTTACAAAATGGCCAGATTTCAGGTGAAAGTTCTAGCTTGAACGTTGAAGACTAATAATAGTAATATTTGGCTGTCTTTCTCCCATTTTTCAGGAAATTTCCAAGACAGATGTGAAGTCTGCTCCTCCTGATCCATCCTGGACCAAAAGATGTGACCATCACAGGTGGGCAGTACTCCCTGTGATCTGCTCCTGGGTGATGTGGAGGGAAGCTTGTTTTGATGGCTGGCACCGTCGCCAAGTTCGCTCCCTATGCTAACTTACACGATGAGTTTGTGGTGAGACAGACTAGCATGGAGGAGGAGGACCTTGTCCTCAACTTGTTGGATGATGAAAGTTTCGCGAAACGTACGCAGGCGCTCGACTACCTACGCGGGGTTGTGCGCAAGAATGGAGGGCGGCTGGTGTTCCACAACAGGCAGGCTCTGTTCAACGGCCTGGCCAACCTGCTCCAGGACTCCAACTGGAACGTGCGGCACCAGTGCATCCAGCTCATCTCCGAGATGATCCCGGGCTTCGGGCCGGGGCTGGATACCGGCATGGCGGCCGTCCTGCCAAACATCGTGTTCAACATCGGCGACACGAAGGTGGCCATAAAGAAGTCTGCTATTCAGACTGTTCATCTCTACCTGAAGCATTCGATGGACCGAAAGCTCATTTTCAACGCGCTCGTGAAACACGGGTTGGAAAACGAGGATCCGCGGATCGGGAGAGAAACTGTCGTGGCTCTGCCCATGATGCTGACTCCAGAGTTTGCTAAGGAAGATTTGTTTCCATTGACTCTCGCCTTGGCCAGGAAGCTTCAAGGTAGACCAGACGAAGATCCCAAGAAGATTCTTTACTCCATGGACAGAATACGATCGTTAGTGGGAGACAACAAGTTTGAGATGTGGGTCTCCAAATTCCCATCTAATCTACAACAAGCCTACTACAATGCATATGACACTGAACGTAATGGCTATGACACGCCAAAGCACGATTCTGTCAAGTCTGCCAAGTTCGATTCTCCTAGCAGGGAGGGGAGAGAAGTGGACCTGAATTCCAGCGGACATTTCAACAAGGACTTTCCCGAGAGATACCAAACCTCCGCGCGTGAGACCAACCATGTGAGACCGATGGTTGCACACAGACTGGTGTCTCACGATGACGGGCCGTATGAGTTTGGCATCATCCCTTCTCACGTCATGCAACAGTTGGTCGACCAGGATGATTGGCGCATTCGTGCACAGGGAATCGAACAGTTGAAAAACATCATGGCCAGTCTACGAGACGCGACACCCTTGTTACCTCAGCTGCTGCCCTTCATCAGCTTTCTCTGTAACCTGCTGGATGACGTCAACTTTAAAATCACCACCGTGACGCTGGAAATTTTCGGGTTGTTGGTGGACAAGCTGAACCTTGGTGTGAAACCTTACTTAAAGCCCATTGTGTCGGCACTCACAAAGCGGCTGGGCGACTTAAAATTCGTGATCAAACAGGAAAACCTGCGCGTTCTGATGCAGCTGATGAACATCCTGAGTCCAAAGCCCATCCTCAGTCACCTGTACGAAGGCCTGGACCATAAAAACTCCCGTGTTCGGGAGGAGACACTAAACGTCATCATCGCGTCCTTGTTGACTTTTCCCACCTACGAGTTTGACCTGGGCGCTCTGTGTGAGATCGTGGCTCCGACGTTAGCCGACTCCAAGCCGAGAGTCCGGCAGGCCGCGTTGGAAGCCTTCGCGGTGCTGGCCCAGTCCATGGGTCCGGGTCGGCTGCAGCCGCTGGTGTCGGCCGTGGACAGTGTGGAGCTGGGACGGGATGGGGACGGCGTCATGGCGGCCGTGCAGGCGCGCCTGGCGCGGAGACAGCTGCCCCGCCTGGGGACCGACGGGCTGGTGGAGTACGCCACGCCGCCGCCGGCCTCCGCGCGCTCCCGCAGCAGT
>NW_017804331.1:124425-124700 GCF_001625305.1 Branchiostoma belcheri
GGTAACTTCCACAACAGCCACCCCAGCAGTGCACCCGCCACGCAGGTTAGTAACTTCTACATTCATTTAGAGACTAGCTGAAGGTTCTGCTGCCTTTTTAAGTTTTTATGGCTAATACGAGATGGGGCCTCCATCCAGGAAAGTCGCGTAAAGTGCCTTTCCCAAGGGGAGAAGATCGGTGACATGGCAGGGTTCGAACCCCGGACCTCTTGGTTCTGAGCCTAACGTTCTGCCGTTACACCACACGACCCCAGTAACTATTCCTGTTGGTGTTG
>NW_017804331.1:124720-156156 GCF_001625305.1 Branchiostoma belcheri
CTTTTCTCCATTCTATAAGCTTGATTTGGCGTTTTATGAAGCAGTTTCTTTCACGCGCAAAATTTCAGACTTTTTTGCGCGTGAAAACTTGAACTTTGAAAATCACCTAAAAGTCACTGAAAAGTTTACAAAACAAGGCTATGTACTCTAGAATGTGATAATATGATACTCAATTCTATTTTATGACTTTTCATCTATATTTTTAAGTCCAAAACAGCAAAAAGTTTTTAAATCCCTTGGGAATCGGCTAATTTGCATATTTTCACGCGCAAATTTTTCACGCGCGCGCAAATTTTTCACGCGCACAAAACCCCATCTCAAGCAGGTAGACAGGACCTCACCTGGAATGTTGCTCCCTGATAGAGTGTGAAATTCCATGGAAACTTTACACCTCATTTGAAACCCAAACCCAGGACAAATCACTCTGCTTGGCAGTCATGTCCTGGACAACAGCCTGTTGATTCATGTTGTGTGAGGGGGGGGGGCCTAGCTCAATTTCGCATCCACATAGCCTAGCGGCGACCAATGGGTGACCAGCATTCCGCGCCACGCCCACTTTGCGGTCGATTCCATTCGACAATGGGGTTGAACAGCATCCTGAGTTGGTAATGTCAGATAAACAATGTAAGAATTGGTGTATTTTGGGTGAAAATAATGCAAGTTACCAAAGTAACGGGTTCCTTTCTCAGCACTCGGTATACAGAGGTGAGGCTGCTTCGTCCTAGATCTCCAGTGCCGAAAGTACGTCAACACTTGGTGTCCAGTGTCGGCTGCTTCAGCACTGGAAACTTGGAGTCGGAAAATCAAACCTTGTCTTTAAAAAGGGTATCAAGGTATTTTCGAGATCATACCGCCTGGGTAACAAAGTTTAATCGGGACAACAAGGTTATCGGCAGGACACGACTGCACGGCCTCTTTTCTTACATTTTCACAGACAAAGACTTGGTCTAAGCTTGGTCTAAGATACTAGTACTGTTCTGTAAGCCGCGCGGCCGACGTAAGCACCAGAAGCCCAGTGCCGAAATGGTTTAACTCGGCTCGGTAGTTATTTTGCTCCAGCTATTCAAAGACACGGAATTTCAGAAAACAATTTACAAATGTATCTTTTGAACAAGTTTAATAAACATCTTTTTCAACCATATCTTGCTAAAGCGCGGGTTGTGGGTGTGGCCGAAATGCTGCCCGCCTATTGGTCCCCGCTAGGCTGGCTTGGATGGGAAATTGAGGTTCCGAGGGGGGGGGGGACACCAACATTACAACATCAGATATATGCAGATTTTGAACAGTATATGTGATGGCATTATCCAACAGTACTACTAGGAATAGATTCTACAAGGTCCTTGATAATCAAATATTCATGCTTCCTTCTTTATTTCAAGGGCAAAACCAGCTTTTGTCATTATTCATCTCTGATGTTCCTTTATGAATTATAAAGAAAAGTATACGGTTATGTGTTGATATATCATATGATACACTTGCAGTACTGTAGTGTAACTCCCTTCAGTTATAGTCAAGCACTAAGTCTTATTGAAATGCAAGAATACTATATATGGTATATGAATGTTTTAACTTGGTATATGAATGTTTTAACCCAATCACTGGGACGGCTACATGTATTTTTAGTGTACCATAAGGAGATTGCATTTGATTGATTGATAACTGTTAGTCAGGCGTCAGTATATTCTGGGATAGGAGTTCTCTTTCTTGTCGTGTTTTTCTGGTACGTTTACCAAACGTTGGCAAACTTGGCTTGAAGCTTTGAAGGTCTGACTGAGATGACCAAAAAAGAGTCGGTTCATAACAAGTTGCATATTTTGAGATAAGTGAAAATCAATGTGGTATGAATGGCTCTGGCTGGAGCCCCATTGTAGTGTGTACATTCCTGCTTTGTTACCAGTTTCTATCCTGCCATGCAGATCAATGCAGGCTTCTGGTCAGCAGGGTTGCAGTGGTTTGCAGAAGTTCCATGTACAGGGCTGGAAGTACATGACATTGTGCACCTTCGTGCACCAAATTTGGAGCTGTGTACCCAATTTTTTTTTTATTTTTGCTATCATGCAAAGATGTTAAATGTATAGTAGTATATACATCGATGAAGGTTAGACATCCAGGTAATACGATACAAGCTAGTGGATACTAGCTGAAACGTCTGACGTTTCCAAAATCATATCCAGTTGCTTGAGTAACTGCTTTTTGGCGTATAGTATTATATATATATATATATAGGTGTCAGGAAAATGAAGTGTCAAGAAGTGAAACATAATTGGTAAAAATTTTTTGTGCACCCAATTTTTTAGGTTGGGTGCACCAGTGCACCAATTCCCAAAAATGAACTTTGAGCCCTGAAAGAAAATTGTACACAGGACAGAACATTCCCGACCCCCGACCCCTGCCTTTCCAGTTGCCATGACAACCGACCTACACACCCGACTTGTTGACCCATTAGAATATTGACATGGACGAAATATGTGAGCGTGATCAAACACATTTGTTTGTGGAGGGAGATTTTCAGGCTCAAATGCACACCTAGGAGTCAAGGTCACGTAACCCTTGTTTGACAAGAAAATTTGTCATATTATAGTAAACTAAAATACTGCTGGCATCTTAAAAAAGGAATATATCAGAATATATGTAGGTCAGAGTCAGAGTTTTATCTTCAGCTATGGATTGTTCAAATTTAAACTGGAAGTGCCGTTGTTTCCTGTACTCTATGCTCTTATCGTGGCAAATGTAATATATCAGACCATCAGGCTGTTTGCTGGAGGAAAGTGCTTGAAATGCCAGAGTCCAGGTCTGTTTGCTCCTGTCATGTAGTCATGGAACAAACAGCTACAGTCTCATTATTGCAAGTGCAGGCAAAAGTGTATCAACTCAAATATTGTAACGTGTTAGAGAATTAGTGCATTTTGAACCCCATATAAATAAGTCCAGGCTTACAAATAGGTAGCAGTACTAGTAGTATCCAGTTACATTCCCCCTTTTCAAGGTAAAGGATTACTTGCTAAAAAGCAGCTGACAGAAAAACGTTGTACAGAAACAAACATGAAGGTGCGCAAAGAAAGACACCATCTGACTGTGTGACAGCCGTGTTTGTGGTTTAGTCTTGAGATTGATGAAAAATCAAGAAAGGCAGCAAGGAGGAACGACGAAACTTTACAGTCAAAAATGTATGCAAAGTAGCTACAGTACCTTAGCAGGCTGCAGGTTAAAGTGTCCTGATTACTTACTAATGGCCTATCGGTATCGCTTAGCACTTTGTTTTTATGTTACAATTACTTACATTGCCATTTCTACATTGTTGAGATACAGATGATATCATATGATATATAATTATGTTTCATTTGAAGAAAAGTACTATAACAAATTTGCTTGTATTATTTTTTCTGACACTTATAACTACCATACATTTAACATCTTTACATACATTAGACCTAAGAAAATATTTGGGTGCACTGGTGCACCCACAGAAAAAAGTTGGGTGCACAGCTCCAAATTTGGGTGCACTAAGGGGCACATGCACCCAGTATTTCCAACCCTGCCTATATTGTTATATACAAGTGCCATTTCTGCATTGTTTAGATACAGCTGCTGAATGACTTGTACAGACAAGATGTAGCTACGTGCAGACAGACACGACCCAGGCTCACGCCCTGGAGTTAACTAAAGATGTTTATATTTTGGGTTCCTTGGATTTTTCTCTCCGGCGACGCCAGGTTTTTTAACAGGTGGTCCTGCATTCCTGTGATTCAGACATCAGATGACTTTGGCAATTAAATAGTACCAAATCCCCAAAACATCAATGTCTGATGTGATGTGATGTCCTGGTATTGTTACTGTGTCTTACCAAGCAGTACAAGTACTAGTCAGAGTTGAGCTGGAGGTCATTGCTGTTGGGAAGAGGTCAAGTTTCCTTGGTGTAACTCTTAGTGGCAGTTTGCCTAGAAATGTGGGATAATAGATGCCAGATGGAGAATAGGAAATCCTGCCTCCTGTCCAGCCTACCTTGTACCTGCCTGTGACAGGAGGCTGGTCAGGACTCACACATCAGGGCTTGAAATTCATTCTTGGGAATAGGTGCACTGGTGTACCCAACCTAAAAAATTGCGTGCACAAAAAATTTACTGATAAATTCTGAAGGCAATTTCTGAAGCTTCCCCATAGAATGTTGTTACATTGTACCAGTGTGTAATTGCAAGTTGTAAAGGTTTGGATCCAGGTTTATTATCCTGTGTATGTAGGGATGCATACCGGTTCACTGGACTTGGATCCGGACTTGTAAGAATGTTTAGGTTCAAGTCCAAAAAAACCTAAAAGTCAAGAACCGAGTCCGGACTTATTACCATAAAAGACCATTTCACATACCCCTTTTCTTTCCAAACCACCTAAAACCTTCCTTAGATTGTAAAATCTTTGCTGCAAAACGAAGAAAACATTGCCATCGGGCATCGTCAAGTTTCACCCAGACAACACTGCAAGGTTGGCAACATGCAATTTTGTATATGCCATGGGTTTAGGTCCGGACTTACAAGTCCGGACCTGAACCTAAACCTCTGGACTTGAATCCGGACCTGAACCTGAAATTGGGTTTAGGTATACATCACTATGTGTATGTATACTGTATTCTAAGTTGGCTTCCTTATTTTGCATGTTGACTTGGGATTTACAGCAATTATGTAAATAGTAACAACCATGTTTCTACTAGAAATGTTTAATCCTATAACATTTATTAAACAATGTTTCTAAGAATAGATGAGAAACGGTCTGGATAATGTAGACAAGATTCATCATAACAGAAGAATGTGTATCGGGAGGTGTCAGAAGACATTATGCAGTAATAATATGGACAGAGGAGTGACACTTAGGACTGACAATGTAAAAACTTGCACGAAGCTTTGATTTGAGAACGTTTGTAGCAACATTTTCACACAACATCCGCGATCTTCAGTGGTCCGTCCCAAAGTAAGAGCCGGCTTCTTTTCTGCCGTACAGTATCGGGTAACACTTGATGTAGAAAGTAGACTGGAGGACCATGATTGGTCATTGTTAGCCTTTATCATCTCTGAAAGCAGAACTTTGAAGTACGCAGATTTCAGCCTTGGCCTTTTGAGTAGAACCAGTGTTAATGCCTGCGGTAATGTCTGTAGGGCATTCGGATGGCTTACTGGTTTGTTGTTGTTGGATTATTTCAACATAAACATTTGTGTACACTATAAAGTTATAAACCGTCCCAGGCAGCAATGTAAGAAGGCAGTACAGGTGCAAACTGCAAAGTTAGTCTTGCCAACAGTTACACATCTCACACCATTCTCTTACAGTAATGCTAAAAACTGCATTAGTTATGCCTTTATGATATGGTAAAAATTTGGTATCTGATACGTGCCATTTTGTTTTGTTTTGTTTTTGTACCAACTTATTTCCATCTATAATTGATTAAAACAGAAACACTTCTTTTGTCATAATCAATGGTAATGTACAATTTTCATTTCCGGCTGATGTCTGTTTGTGTCAGACCGTGTCAAGCTGATGACATTTTACCTCAGATTGGCCTGCTGATGAGTCAGTACTTAAGTATCTGTTCCAGATGTGGCCAGGAAATGCCCATTTGGGTATTAAATTTTCATCCCACAACTCCCTAACTACCAGGTGTAACAGTGGGGTTTATCCTCCGCTAACTGACCATGCTAAATGGTCGTGCGACCTTTTAGTGTAATGGTTAGCGTTGGTGACCGCCAAGCGGACAACTCGGGTTCGATTCCCGGTTGTGACATGCTCGCCCCTTTCGGTTTTTACACAGGCATTACGTGACTCTCCAATTTCTTCACCAACTGCCAAACTTACAAATATGAAACCAGGACAGGAAAGAAGCACACGAAAATGCTGTACATACATAGTTAGTGTCAAGAAAATTTTGCTGTAATCCCCAATCTCCAAAGCACCACAAGATTGTAATGTAGCGGCACGATCTTGATTATTGTCTTTCATTCAAGCATCCCTGTCCAAACATTTTGGGTAAATACAGTTCACCGGCCTGTCTAACAGATCAATGTAGCTAAAGCCAAGGTCAACTTTATACATAGTAACATGTAATAACAACAACGTAATGGTCTTTTATGACCCAATGTACTAAAATTTTTTAATCTCTGGTGGGATGTTTGGGGAATAACAAGGAAATACCCAGTTGTGGGTGTGTGATGTGCTTGTATCTGGTACCTGATGGTATATCAGGGCTCGAAATTCACTTTTGGAAATACATGTAGGTGCACTGCTGCACCCAACCTAAAAAATTATGCACAAAAAGTTTTTGGGAGCACCATGTTATGTAAATTAAACAAAACCTAATCTAACTGCTCGTCTTCTGTGCTTGAATCAGAGCTTAACAAAAATTTTATTATTTTTCTGACACTTAGATGCCAAGAATATCCTGTATACCATCATACATTTAATATGTACAAAAACACTTACCAAAATATTTGGGTGCACCCACAGAAAAAATTGGGTACACACCTCCAATTTTGGGTGCACTAAGTTGCACATGCACCCAGTATTTCCAGCCCTGTACATGGTATCATCTGTAGGACTGTTTCCTTGGCAGAAGGTCCGGGGATCCAGACTTGATCAGAAACTTGGAAATGATGGAATGTAGGAAAACTGGGTCAAACGTCTGACAAGCGTTGTCTTCTAACAGGTGGTTGTCCTGACTGTCACATGGCAGATGGACTGCTGAATGGCATGTAGGGGCTGTCCTTGGTACAGGTGCCTGTTATAGGCTGTGCCTGTTTGTCAAACCTATTTTAGGTGCCGAGTCTCTTTCGGCCTTTCCACAAGGATGACAGAGAAGAGCTAAAACAGGTTCAGTAAACAGGCTAGTGGCAGCTGTCTCAGGGGCAGGTTCTTGTACTTGCCATTACAACAAAGTCACCCTAATGTTGTGGGAAACTTTCTAGCTACCGAGCCTTGTAATCAATAAAAAAGACTACCATAGACTGGGTGCCATCCTTTTCAGTTATTTACAGGGTTCCGTTACTCGCACCCTCAAAATGATGGGGAGGTACAGTACAACATGTATATGGCCAACAAGTAGGATTGGAGCCAGGCTAACCATAGCAGACAGCAGGTCAATAGAGTCAGACTCAGAAATAAAATCATGTTGAGAAACGGCCAGCCCTGCAGTAGTGAGACACAGGCAGGCAGTCCTGTTCTGGTGAAAGGCTGTGATTCTGTCTGTTGAAGTGTTAGTGTTAGAGGCCTTCTCCGTGTGTTCCATTTGATTTGTTCTGTGTAATGATTAATGTATTCTGTGCCAGGATTTCTGACCTTCAGGAACATGTCAACTATGGACACATGTTAAGTCAATATGTCTGAGGATGAAGGTACATTGCAGGGACTTGCACTATAATGTCTATATCATGGAGACGGAGTGCAAAGACCAACAGTCATATTGTGACTGTATATTTGCTTTCTTGCCCTCTGATCATGATACTTCCAATTCCAATCAATGTTTTTCTGTATGTGTGTACAAAAAACATTATTCCTGTGATGTCCTGCAAATTATGTTCGATACCTTCATAGTTTTCTTCTACACAACCAAGATTTCTCACCTAAGTGCTGACAGCAGAGAAAAGAAAACTCCTGTGTCCTGCGCTGAGCTTGTCTGGCTGAGTCTGATTGATTTCTGCACAGTTCCACTGGGAACAATCAGCGCGAACACATGAGGTTCTAGATGTGCCATGACAATCCCTGGCTGCTGATTGAAGGGATTGTTACTGGCTGACCTAAAAACTCTGGGAAGGTCCTCATAGAACAATTAAGATGTTCCAACCAATTACTGGAACTGCAGAAGGTGTACAGTTTATTCCCGTCGGTCAGGAAATGGGGTTTTGTGCGTGCAAACTGAACACTATAGAACGAGTGCTGTACCACGCATGGTCCGTCTACTGAACACATAATTGTCTTTCAATGTCGCAAATTGCCTTATACTAGAACATTTATTTCTATCCGTTTTTAAACTATTTCAATTTTATAACAGAATGGACGTGTATAGATGAATGATTATGCTGACCGTAAAACTTTTGATTTTGATTTGAGCTTGTATAGAAAATGTTTTTAATCAATTTTAGTCGTGCAGTCAATTTCTGTAATATCACTAAGTCTTCATCAATTCAGCCTTCGAGACAGTTATGATATATGTCATTGTAGGTGATTCATGTCATAATAAACCATTCTACACAAACGCTGGTCAGAGGGGGTAATGTTTCACCTGTGGCAGATCAGTTATATTTCAGTCACATTGTGAAACTATACCTTAGGTTATCTCAGTATGAAATTTTTTTTTATGGACCAAATTTTTAAATGATACCTTAGAATATCTCAGTATGGAAATTTTTCTACTGATGTAAGAAATAGACTGATATGAAGACAGATCATTATTAGATAAACAGATAAGTAAGCTGGAATTCCAGGTGTGCCCTTCCCAACACCCTCCTATCAGTTTGCCCATCAGTAAGTTACTGTAAATCACTTTATGTTCACGGTAGCAAAAGTTCATGGCCTGAGAAAAATGGTCATGTTCACAGAACTATATATTCACGGTGGTGACAGAAAAAGAAAGTCCAGGAATTATTTGTTAACTGTAATGATAAGTTCACGGTACAGAAGTGACAGTGAAAACAGTGAACATAACACATTAACAGTACAGTGAAAATATCAGGACTTACAGTACCTTTCTGTGCAATCCATCTGGTAAGATTGATATCTGCGTAGTTTTCTACTCTGCTGACCGGCATAATCATACAGAGGCAGCCTCGTAACTCTGACCTCGGCAGAAGCTAGTCCAGACTTGGCTGCCGACTGTTGCTGTGTGCTGCTCTGGTCCGGCCACCAGGATAGGGACAGATCCAGAGGATCTTATTTAGTGCAAATGTGGTTTGAGAGAAGAGGCTTCTGCGTGCTTTAAGCATCTAATCTGACTTCATGTCGTCTCTACGAAGCATAAACCGAAGACATCTCAGCGTAGTTCCTGTAAGTATCTCGGTATGCTTGACTGGCACAAAACTGGCACAAACTGTGTGATAGGGAAAGACATTTGCAAAAGCTGCAGCTATAGATACAAGACTTTAGTTATCTCGTCACGTAGTTACTCTAATCTTTATTCGTGCATTATCCTGTGCCTGATCCAACACTCCAGACTGAAGGTTTTTTTTCTACTATGTTGTAGCTACGAGACATGCAGTAAAACAGGTGCCTCATAAAACGCCTGCAGCCATGAAGAAAAAACTTTTATGTCCATGATGAGCGTACAAAAACTACATATTATATAGCTGTTAGTTTTTCAGGGTACCTTTACGTATTTCACAGATCAATTCTTTTATTTTAGAATAAGCCACCACTGCTGAACGTAGGAAAGTTTGGAGGGGACATACTAGTACCCTAATTATAACCTGCCACAATTTGATACCACTCTCCAGACGTGTCAAGGAGACAACAAATATAAATAAACAAACAAACAGATGACACAATGCAGGTTTCTATGGAGATTGCAGTCATGTGCAGGTTACGTCACGGCCAGAAGCCGTCAGTTTTCAGACCAATTTCATCCCACCTGCCCTCTAGACATGGCAGGGAGACAACTGATGTTTCAGTAGTCAAGCAGACAACAAAGAAACAAACAAACATGAATATACAATGCAGATTTCCATGGAGATTTAGTTTTCGCTACCTTTTTTTAGATTCAAAAGACAATGACAATATTTGGCACTGAACAAAAAGTTAAGATTGCAACTGTTAACAGATTCCTGCAAAGATTACTGTGTACCTTTTAATTGAAATGAGTAAGTCATTGCTGATCTAATAGATAATCTACATTTTATAAGTTACCAACACTACAGTCCCTAATGTTAGAACATAAGAGCATGTTAAAGTTAGGTGTGGCGGTACCTGCTAGTATGGTGCTAGCTGCCACTGTGGTGCTAGTTGCTAGTATGGCGCTACCTGCACCTGTGGTGCTAGTTGCTAGTATGGCGCTACCTGCACCTGTGGTGCTAGTTGCTAGTATGGCGCTACCTGCACCTGTGGTGCTAGTTGCTAGTATGGCGCTACCTGCACCTGTGGTGCTAGTTGCTAGTATGGCGCTAGCTGCCACTGTGGTGCTAGTTGCTAGTATGGTGCTACCTGCACCTGTGGTGCTAGTTGCTAGTATGGCGCTACCTGCACCTGTGGTGGTAGTTGCTAGTATGGCGCTACCTGCACCTGTGGTGCTAGTTGCTAGTATGGCGCTAGCTGCACCTGTGGTGCTAACTGCAAACTGTTGCTTCTCACTCAGTTTCTAACACACTTTGCCGACATCCATGCTGGCAGAAGGCCACATTGGATTTAGCTAGAACTAGAAAGGGATAGCTGATAATAGAACAGCACAGTACTGTGTGGGTGTGGGGTAACAAGTTTCTGGTACCATGGTGTGTTTCCAGCTTCTAGTGTTAAAACATTTGTTTAAAGATGGCCACTCCAAGTGTCATACAATGTACATGTAACTCTCACAACCAATCTCTATACTTCTGTATTTGTATCTGTATAGCAGGTATAACCGCCCTTCAGCATAACACACCAGCTTCTATATCTGTATAGCCGGTATAACCACCCTTCAGCGTAACACACCAGCTTCTGTATATCTGTATAGCCAGTATAACCGCCCTTCGGCATAACACACTGGCTTCTGCATCTGTTTGACCACCCTTCGGCATAACACACCAGCTTACTCTGAACACATAACATACAAAATATTTATAAGTAAAAGTTAGTACATAATGATGTTTCAAATTGCCAAGAATCCATAACATTTCGTTATCCTTCCCACATAAACTAGGACCTGATAGGAATTCATGCATGAAGTATTTCAATGAGATTATACTCATAGACCAGGTTTGGTGCTGACACATTTGCACTCATTACTGCCTTGTAATCTTAAGTCGTGCATGTACGACATTGTATAAGTCGTGTAATCTGAAGTCAATTTCTTACAGATTATAGACCAGGACTGATTTGATGCTGTCACATTTGCACTCATTACTTCTTGTTTGAACTGTCCAACGTGTTTAACTGAAGCAGTGCATGTACAACGTTGTGTAAGCCTTGTAATCTACTTAAGTCGTGCATGTACATTGTACGACATTGTGTAAGTCGTGTAATCTAAAGTCAATTTCTTACTTATTATAGACCAGGTTTGATGCTGTTATTTCTTGTTTGAACTGTCCAATGTGTATCAATGAAGCAGCGCATGTACAAAATTGTGTAAGTGTAACTTAGTAGTGTAAGCCTTGTAATCTGAAGTCAATTTCTTAGCTCAGCCCGTCTGCTGGGAGTTGTTTCCCCTTTGATGTCTGATCCGGCTGGAATTATCCGCCCCGTCAGCGACCATCAGAGTAAACGTTCCTAATCCCGGCTGTAATTGGGAGAAGTGGGATTAGTGGGGCGGTGGGAGGGCCGGAATCCACTGTAATCCCCGGCTTCTCTGGATTACGGGGACTATGGGTACATGTAGGTCAGAGGTCAGATACGTGTCCCTCCCAGACGGAGATGGCTCGTTTGTGCTTCTCCTAATTAGGAGAAACATTTTATTAATAATAATAACGACCCTGCTGATTTGGGTAAGTCATGTTATGTTATGTTTAGAGGGTGGGGCTGGTCATTGGTTGTAGATATTTCATGATCACAGCCTGAACAGAATATACAAGTAACATGTACATGTATGCAGCCCAAAATTTCTTCCACCCTTGTTATGTACTGAACAGAATGAGATAGATAGCTATAGCACGAAAGAGGTAATGTGTAAAATTTATGTGCCATGATGGTGTCTCTTGTCTCATGTTGAAATTGGTAAGTCTGAAGAGGTGTGTTATTTTGGATCTGCCCAAACTTTGTGGAAGGCTCTGGTTATTCTAGCAAATTAATAGAGACAGCATCATTCATAGAGACAGCTGAGTGCCAATACAACATTGTTTAGAATACAAAGTCCAAACAGGACTGGCCAGGTTTGGTTGAGGATGGGTCAGGAAAGCAGACAGCACCAGGCACTACTAGTGATCAGTCACATGGTAAAGCCCTGCTGCTATTTTTAGCTACAGTCAGCCTCAGGTGAAAAAGTGTGGCACGACTCGGGATGACGTAACTTCACCTGACCTTGTACCTTTCCTGTTGGATCTTTGTTCACAAAAACTTAGATACAGGAACTTACATGACTCAAGTTTGTTTGACTGCATGATGCAATATAATCAGGGCTTGAAATCTATTTTTCGGAATAGGTGCACTGGTGCACCCAACCTACAAAACTGGGTGCACAAAAAATTTTTGGGTGCACCATATAAGATAGTCAGCAAAAACTAATAATGTTTCATAAGAAAAGTACTAATATAGCAATGATTTTATTATTTTTCATGCACGCGCAGATGTCATCCATATAATCAAATCAACATGGCCTAAGTATGGAAAATAGTAGAATGGACCACATTGGAAATTGTGTAGGACCTGCAAGTATTTCAATAATTATGTTAGTCTTATTTTGTCATGTTACAAGCAATGCAACAAACAATAATCTTACTTAGTTAGGCCTACTGCCCATCCTTTTGCATAGGACATGGACTAGGTCTACCTACAAAGAAAAGAAGGCTGATGGGTTATTTAAATAATTGGTATTATTTATTTTGTCCTTCTATTTCTGTACTAAAAAGACAATGTTCAAATTTGTAAGCCTGTGAGACTTGTTTTTCCCGATGGCAGAGTGTTTACAGTACACAGTGCACTGGATTGAGTTGTAATGTGACCGCCGCACTGTTGGCTCCAGGTCAGGGCAGATTTGCTGCAGTACAACTACTCTAGTAAGGCCCTGCCAGGTCTATGTGTAGCTGTAATACTATAAAACAAGGCTTATAGCTTGAGGGTTTGGTATAATATCACCATGGAAACAGGAACAATCACAGAAGCGGTGTTCTGTGTTTAGTCGGGAGAATTCCACACTTTCTGTGTACACAACCAGCAAACAACTACTTTACTGTGCTTCTGGGCAGCGTAATGGACATTTGAAATGTTATTGTGCACACACAGGTGTTCCCAGTTGGCTTTACAACATCAGCACAACACATTAGACAAGCTTAGCCAGGAATAACTCGACTTGACACCGGCAGTTGTACCCGTGTTTCTGTTTGGGAATGAAATCAGCACTAGGACAAGTCCTTACAGCCAAGATGGCTGCCAGGTCTCAGGTTACCATTGTGCGGAGTGGAAATTGTTTTGGAGGAGCAAATTGTGCCTTTCTGTGGGTGTGACAGCCGTAAGCCAGGCGCTGTCAGGGTTTGTGCTGACAGGCTCCACTCTGATTAGTGCGGCTGTCCACCTCAGGGTTAGTGTAATTGGCTGAGAGCGCACCAATCATAACTTCTGTATCGAGTTACATAACTGTTAAAGCTTAGCTCCATGGAATCACCTGCTTTTCATGCACCCTCCCCAGTCACTTTTGTGGAAACTTTTTTCTTTGAGTAAGGCCACACCAATTTAATTTATTGGTTCTCAGATTCGCCTCTTCATTTTTTTCTGATTTGCAAAAAAAAAAAAAATTCTGAGTCAACTAAAAAATGCTATTATTTTGCCCCCAACAGTTGAGACAAGTCATTTCTTCCAAGTTGTTACAGTAAACAGTTTTTCCATCTATCAATACAGTAGTTTGATTAAAAGTTAAAAAGTCATTGTTTAAATATAAACCCAGCCTTTTGTGTTGACTCCTATGATTGTACTCTTTGTAGCATTTGGGGCTATAATATTAATAGGATGCCTAGACCTGTTTTTATTTTTTTTTTTTTTTGCCCTGTCGTTTTATTTTTTTTCTGGAAAAATCCCCAAGAACCAACAAACTCATATCAGTGTCTTAATTGTCTTAATTTGTTAATGAATGAAACTAGTTGTTAATGAATGAAACTGGTATACTGAGATGAATGGGCACCAGAGCAGGCTTGACCTGGGAGCCGTGGAGTTTGTTCTTCTCTTGTCGTACATTTCCGGCACGAAGGCTTCGCCTTGGATAAAAATAACATGCAAGGAAAAGTAGTTCAACAGGAAGAATTGTGCAACAGTGAAAAGAACTTAAGCATGGTATGCCATTTCATAATACATCAATCCAGGCATTATAACTGTGGGAAGGTGGACTGAAAGGCTTTCAATTTTTTCATAGCTTTTGTGTGAAGCTTGTTGAAAGGCTGTCGCTACTGAAGTCAGGTTTTATGTTATTGCTTTAATTTAGATTAAATCCTGCCGAAAGTATGATTGTCTATTTATTTTACAGTGATGAAAAAAACATCAGATTCTTCACCAGACCTTGTTGGCTTTTACCCCTTCAAACTTGCATGGATTTCTGCTTAACACACACTAAAAACCTCTGCTTATGAGACTTTGAAATGGCTCTCTTTCTTTTCATGAGACCTTCCCCTACCTACCTACTTACCTAGTCCCTTCCCCATCATCATGAAAGTTCATCTGTGTTAGAAGTAATCATAGTAAAATGTTGAACTTTATACCAATACAACGAATAAATAGATAAAGTTCAACATTTTACTACCTTTCCGATCAGTCTGTGCCTGCATGATCTTTACCTGTGTCTTTCAGCAGCTAGTTTGAGAGTTATGAAAAGAGAAGGTGACTTTTCTCCGACCATGTTGGCAGTAGTGCTGCATACCGGTTCACTGGACTTGGATCCGGACTTGTAAGAATGTTTAGGTTCAAGTCCAAAAAAACCTAAAAGTCAAGAACCGAGTCCGGACTTATTACCATAAAAGACCATTTCACATACCCCTTTTCTTTCCAAACCACCTAAAACCTTCCGTAGATTGCAAAATCTTTGCTGCAAAATGAAGAAAACATTGCCATCGGGCATTGTCAAGTACCGGCCTCCATGTTATGTGGCCAAAGTTTCACTCAGACAACATTGCAAGGTTGCCAACATGCAATTTTGTATATGCCATGGGTTTAGGTCCGGACTCACAAGTCCGGAACTGAACCTAAACCTCTGGACTTGAATCCGGACCTGAACCTAAAATTGGGTTTAGGTATGCATCACTAGTTGGCAGGTGCTGGTAAATGAAGATGTATAACACAGAGCCGGCCACTTACACATTATAACCCCACGGCTGTCAGCATACGTCACGCATCAACCACACGGTGACAAAATTTAAAGCAAATTGATTGGTACAACTGGATTAAGTTTTCTATTGTCAGGGTTTTGCAGATGCATCAAATTCATGAAATATTGATGGTGCTCCTGGTGGGAGGCTGGTACATGTAGGGAGGGAAGATCAAAGACGTACTAAGGGCTGGTTATTTTCAGGTGACAGTTCTGTAAGCTCAGATGGAAGGTTGTCTTCTTCACTAGACAGGCATATGTCAGGGACTGGACTGCAGTTACTACTGTTACAGTAGTACTATTTTATATTAATCACTTTTCATTCACTCGCCTTTGTCTTTCATATTTACGTTGCAATGACTTCTTTCCTAGAATTACATCACTATATGGAACAAGCTTCCTTGCGATTGTCCAAATGGGTACAACCTTAAACTTTTCAAGTCTAAGGTGAACAAACATCTGTCTCTACATTTCCTTAATGTAATCCAAAACATGTAAGAAGTGGTTCGTGTGAGCCTTAGCTTGTTTTGAGGTAAACTTGAAGTGAATGAAAATAAAAATGTACAGTATCAGTTCTGTTTGTTGCTGGATTTGTTAAGAAGGGAAGACAGGAAAAGTCCCTGCACTTCAGCTGTCCCATGATGTGACTCTGATGAGTCCGTCTGCTCTGACATGCATGTTGGTTGTGTTGTCACTGGAGCGTGGCAGGCCCCGTGCAGTGCGCATGTCAAATTACATCCTCAAGGTCACACAACGCTCTCGTCTCAGGTAATCCCGGCCAAGTGTTCTCCGTCTTCCCGTGACCTTAAAAGGATATGCCACATTTGCATACGCCCGAGCTGAGCGATGATGTATTGGTGATGCTGCCTGGTGATTGGTTGCCTGGCCGTTAGTGAGACAATGGAAGTCCCGAGGGGCCGGCAGACCCAGGCTGTCGGAGGTGATTAAGTCTGACCAAAGTCCAGCAGGAACTTTTTTATTACTCTCCAAGCAGAGGGTTGGGTTTGGGCTTATTTTTGGCGTGTTTTTAGGCTTTCTTATCAGGCTTTCTTTTTTGCACTGGTCCCTTTTTTTACGCCAACAGAAAGAAATAAAGGCCTAAAAACATGCCAATAAGAAGCCAAAACTCTGCTTGGAGAGTAGTTTTTCATTTTATACAGGCCTGCAACCTGCTGCTGGCTGCAGAAAAAATGTTGGGATGACAATTTTCTCACATGGGCTACCTTTTCTCAGCACTTTGCTTGGAAAGCCTACCCACAAGAACTTACCTGTAATTCACTGTATTTGCCATTATGAGTATCTGTGCTATTACCACATTGGTACCTAGTCCTTCTCCCTCCTGAAATACTGTAATTGTGATGAAATAAGATGATTTTCAGTTGGTTGCACCGTGGCCGTGTACAGTTATTCTCGGCAGGAGTGCTGTAAAAAGCCTGCCCAATCCCCTCATGCAAGTTTCATGATGACAGTAAATCAGTGGGGTTGAGCTGCCCACTTTCCCGAGCTCCCGTGTGACGCGTGACGCGTGTCCTGACGTGCGCCACCAGGCGCAACACCGGGAAAATGGCTTCATGACGTAAAGCGGTGCATCTGCGGCTTCTGGCGTGTCTGTTGATATCACGTACATCGTTTTTCACCGGTGTAGCCTGTCTTGTACGCTACGTTGTTTTCATTATTTAGCATCAAGAGGTGTGTTTTCAAAATTCCAGTTGACTTACAGGAGTACTATCTATTAAGACAGTAATCTGGTATATGATGTAGCTTGTAGGTACGACTGCATTTCTCGTATCCTTACATGCAGTGTGCACAGGTTCAATGTCAAGACAAACAGGCATTTTATTACAAATACGACCTCAAGACTGTGGTTGTCCAGACTATGCATGATGTACAAAATGACTAATAAACTGGTGGACGTCCCATTACTAAGTACCTAATACCAGCCCAGAAGAGAACAAGAAATAGTCATGCCATCAAGTACCAACCAAGAGTTATCAACCAAGGATTGAGGTGTTCAAGAATTCATTCTTTCCTAGAACTATCGCAGAGTGGAACTCGTTGTTACCAAGTACAGTAGGGGCATTGTCATTAGATAGCTTTAAACAATGTCTAGAGTTAGAAGTTCAAGGGTTAGATGCCTGCCGCGTGCCTGCAAAGCTGGTGTGTTACGCTGAAAGGCGGTTATACCGGCTATACAGATACAGATACACTCTCCTACTCCATTGTATGGGTTGAAATTCCAACAAACATGGATCCAATGTAATGAAGCTGTGGATTGTTTTACATGAAAGGGATGATAATCAGTCAGCCCCATTCAACATTATAATTTTATATAAACCTGCTTTTCTGACAACTCTCCAGTGTCACTGACAAAAGGTAGTGGATGCTACCTGAAACATCTGACCGTTTCCAAAATCACATCCAGTTGCTTGAGTAACTGCTTTTTGGCATGTCTAATATTACCTGGATGTCTAACCTTCACCAACGTAGCCACAAGTCGGTCTTCATTAACTCTAAATGTGAAACACTTTTTAAGCTACGCTCCTTGGTTATGGATAATTTGTCTTTGTCAAAGTCACTTGCAGAAATTACAGACTGTTCACAAAGACTCGCGATGGATTATTCATGCTGACGTCTCTAACATCATGTTAGTGTCAGGAAAATTGTCCCTTTTACTCCACAGAACAAGATGGATGGAAGAGTTACTTGGGGACAAGGTTAGAAAGGTCTGTGTCGTTAAACACTGCTGCTACTGAGTCTCGCTATCCCCTCAGGAACAGCAACCACCTGACTGTTGAACTTGCCAAAACCACCAGAGGCCAGAGAACATTCTTTCACCGAGCAACGTCACTCTGGAACACTCTCTCCAATGACGCTCGCAATGCCACCACTATTGCCTCCTTTAAAAGGAAGCTATGGGACTCTCTAGGCGACCCTTATAAGCCTTAGGTGTATGACCCTGACCTCTCCACGTTAATGTAATGTATTGTATTGTTGTATCGTGCGTGTCAATGTTTGTCCTGTCGGCAGGGCAAGCCCTTAATAATAGCCACCTGGCTAGTTGGGCTGCCCTGGCCGTACAATCTGTCTTTTTACGGCCAAACGAATAAAGAATAAAGAATAAACACTGCTGCTTCTTATCAACAGTTAGGCCACACCAATTTAATTTCTTGGTTAACGGATTCGCCGCTTCATTTTTTTCTGATTTGCAAATAAAAATAAAAATTCAGAATCAACTACGAAATGCTCATATTTTGCCCTGAACAGTTGAAAACAGTCCTTTTCATCCTAGTTGTTACAGTTATTCCATCTTTCAATGCAATGGTATCATTTATTTAAAAGTTCAAAATTCATTGTTTAAATTTTGAACCAGCCTGGTGTGTTGACTTTATGGCTCCTTTCGTACCATTTTGGGCCACAATAGGATGCCTAGGCCTGTTTTTATTTTTATTTTTTTCGCCCTCCCGCTCCATTATTTTTCTAGAAAAATATGTTAACCAAGTCAGAAATTAAATTGGTGTGGCCTTACTTACAGTTTATGTGCAGGGAACTTAATGGCCTTGCTGATAGTTGCCTGGATGTTAATAACACATAATGATGTCTGGTGATGAGTTTATAATGTTGACAGATCAGTTGTTCATGTGTCTTGACGTGCAGTCGAGTAATAAATGCAAAAACGTCAGTCAAGGACATCGTGTAGGACATTCCCAGTAGTAGGCACATGTCACAAGGGCTGGAACTTTGTAAAGGTCCTCGTAAGTCAATTTCAATTTATTTATTTAACCAGTAATTACAACTCAGGCCATTTTGGCCTGCTTTTCAGGTAATCCTGGATACACATAAAATTACACACAACAAAAACACAGTACATAAACTATTTCCAATTACAACATCAACAGTGTCAAGTCCTGCACCTAATGTTCTGTATAAAAGTCCTGAGAAGTCCTGCTCCTAATGATCTGTTTAAAAGTCCTGAAGTATGAAGTCATTGGAATTATGAAGTCTGTGTGTCTTATTCCCCAAAATTCATGTTACACTCTAGCAGTACACTCTAGCAGTGCACCCAATTTTTTAGGTTGGGTGCACTCAAGTTTATTAGACCCAATTTTTTAGATTGGGTGCTTCAGCGCACCTATTCCCAAAATGAATTTGGAGCCCTGACTGTTATCAGCACAGCCAATGACTTGACGTGCAGTCTAACTGCAGAACTGCTACAGTCGTCTAGTTTATTGTACTCAGTTGCACAGACTCCCTCTACCTGTTCACATCACTTCTTCACACATCTTGAAAGCTTTCTGGTACTGTAGTAGTCAAGCAAAAAATGTTTCGAGTTGATATTTTTTCAAAGGCTTCTTTCTACTTCAAACTTAAGACATTGTCACTGTGGTGGTGCCTTGTCATTTCCTTTAACTAAAGACAGGCAAATGTCTGTAGTTTGTCCGGCTTGTGTCTCGGTCTACAAGTTTGAAATTTGGGGCATGCCATACGGACATTTATCACTGCCATCTTATGTGCCCACATGACTTGTTGTAGCGAGTTTGTGGGTTCTTGTGCGTGCTTGTGTGGCGATGTTGTAGCGACTTCACAAAAGCCACTATTGATTGAGCTGAGGTGGCGTGTACTGTGGCTCAGACATCTTGGCTGGATACATGTCGACAGGCCTTTGTGTGATCTGTCTCTCCTTAGTGATAGTTGACTGTTGTGAAATTAATAATAGTTGTTTGGGGCTGCCTGAAGGAAATACTGTGGTTGTGGAAAGTGACACAGTTGTAGTTGGTGACGACTTCAGCCTGTGGAATATTTTATGGTAGCAGTCAGAAATTTGTTACAGAAGGCTTCTCCATGCTGTTTACTGGCTTGGTTAAGTCGTTGGTGAAGTTATTTGTTGAGTAATGTGCAGAGTATACAAAAGAAATATGGAGAGGCTATTTATTTTATCATTGAATATGGAGGGAGGTTATATGTATTATGTAGAAAATGAAACAAAAAGGTCCCTTAGAGGGTTGTAGTATCACCCGTTTGTCTTCCTTTCTGATTCAGTTCTTACACTGTTGACTGTTGTGAAGAAAGAAGGCAGCTGTACACAATATTTCCAAGAAAGCTCATAGAGACACTCCATAATTCATGAAGGCTGAATGAGTGATTAATCATTGTTACCTTCATTAGCTCTGTGTGAAAGAGAAATTGTTGCTATCCAAGTCTTAACGGTAGAAACTAGTGTTCCAACTGTTGTATATAACTGTTGTAAATATGCAAAAACAACTCAGCATAGCTTTTGAAAATCAGCAAATTAGACAACATTGAGATAGAAGACAATAATTCAAAATGTAGCTTCTGAATGGCTCATTACAACCATTTTCCCGGCTGCAGTTTGGGATATTTTGGGAACCATGGAGTTGATTATGCATCACGGATAGTGCTGTGTACCTAAACCCACATTTAGGTTCAGGTCCGGATTCAAGTCCAGAGGTTTAGACTCGTAAGTCCGGACCTAAACCCATGGCGTATACAAAATAGCATGTTGGCAACCTTGCCATGTTGTATGATCAAAACTGTGGCCACATAACATGGAGGCGGTACTTGACGATGCTCGATAGCAATGTTTTCTTCATATTGCAGCACAGATTTTGCAATCTATGGAAGGTTTTAGGTGGTTAAATGGAAAGAAATGGGGTATATGACATATTTTCTTGACTTATAGGTCTTTTTTTTGGACTTGAACCAAAACATTTTTACAAGTCCGGAACCGGTCCAGCGAACCGGTACACAGCACTAGTCATGGCCGTTTGGCTGGTCTGTATGAACGTCAAGGCAAGTGCAGCTAACCATGGCCCAGGAACAAACACTTCTCACCGTGTCAATATACCTGCTAAAGGTGGGGCACAGGGCAGCACTGTTGGTTTTACTCTGGTACTACAGGTGGAAGTGCCCCCTGGTGTGCCATACTGGTACTGCAGTTAACAGGTGGGAGACAGGAATCTTGTCAGTCAAAGTCAAATAAAACAACAACAAACCTGTCCCTGTTGGGGATTTCATAGCAAGGCAGATGTATTCTGGTGGTAGTTAGAAGGGAGGCAGACTTATACATGAAGGTTTTCCCATACTATAGTCTTATTTCTGCACTTTTTAGTGTAATGAAACTGATTATGCAGATATTTGTAGATCTATTCTTTTCAAGCCTGGTTGATACTCAGTATCCACCATTACCAAACTATCATGTAGTCAGGCTTTCTTTCTACAGATTCAATAGATATTAATTTAGTACACAGATATTTCTGGTGAAATTTGGCATAATGATATATTTATTTATTGATCTTAGAAACAGTTGGGTAGTACCTTCAGTTTAGGACAACTGATTTCCAAGGTACAAATGTAGCCCAACAAAACAGTTACAAAGGACATAGACATAAATCACATTGAGTACAGTGTGGGACAAAATAGCAATCAAGTAATTAAACATAGAGATAATAAATAATATGAACAAAGAGTACAATGATTGTAAATATCATTCTCCTCTCCCCCATGACATCAGCCTTCAGGCCCAGAATTGCTTTAATCCTACCTCGTTATCCCATGTTACTAAAAAAAAAATAAGCTGTCTGGCAGGAACTACACTGCCTGCCCCTGTCCTGTCTGCTTACCTGACGACTTAAATTTGTGTTTGGCAGCCTCCAAGTAGACAATCAAAAGTCCTTATGAATCAAGTGAAGTGCATGTTGAGAGAAACTGATGCAATCATTGTCAAGAAACAGTCATCACAAGGTGCTAATCTACATGCCACTACGGGTGCACCCAGCCACACCCAGGCGTGCAAAATGTGGCAGTGACTGTATAGGATAGATAAACCTATATCTTTTAAGGAATCATTGTAATTACTGTTTTTTAACCTTGAAAACAATAAGACGATCATTCACCATTTCTACAGTATCGCAGATTAAACTACATGTGAGTAATGTTGAACAGTTTATGTTACATCTGCTATAGTCTACTTGTATGAGTTGCTTAAGTTTTCCCGGGCTTTTAAGGACTGATCTGTGATGTGCATGTTACATGTAATCTCGTGACAACATTATTGATGAGCCCTGTTCTGCTTTTACAGGTTGATTTTATGTGACCTTGAGATGTAATTATGTGACCTTGAGATGTAATAGCCACAGCAGGGAAGGAAGTTCTCCCATTAAGGTGTCCAGGTTAAGTCTTAGTTTCTGTGAGGAAAGTCGTCTTGCCAGATTGCCCCTTTCCAGGATAATACCAGCCTGGGTTTCATGTTGTTAAATGAGATGGTAGGAAACTTTTCCTCTCGGTTGTGTCCAGCAGGAACGATGTGAATCACGTCTTCAAATTTGCGGTTCGCGGTCTGCGAAAAATGGACAATGTTCGTGGAACCTCAAAAGTCAAGGTGGTGGCAAGTACAGAAGAAAGAAAGTCAGCAAATTATTTTAGCATGAAAGTTCATCTGTGTTGGTACAAGTCATTATGAAATAAATACAAAGCTTTAACTTCCAACACAGACTACAGAAATGGGACTTACCCCAAATGTTCGGTTGACTGACCATCAACCTTGTTCACAAGCAAATTATTTGTGGTAATGATAAATTTGAATTTCAGAAGTGACTGAAAAAAACGCGAATATAAAAGTACCGCAAATATAAAGTGATTAACAGTACCCAACACCAGTCCAACTGGGACATGGTTACATAATTATACATACATGGAAATCCCGGCGGGGTTTTTACTCTACATCACGGACTTTGTGCTCAAGCTCAACACAGGAGGGTATTTTTACTGGCCTCAGATTGCAGCTATCATTTTCAGTTTAGCATTTATATATATAAATACATGTTAGGTATGGACTGGGAGGAAGATGGAGAATTATATATTACTGTAATGTAAGTAATGTAATACTTACAACCGGGCCCTTTGTTGTCACTGCATGTCCTTACTTACAAGTTACATTATCATACTCTGATGAAGCACAAAAGGAAACAAGGCTAAGCTGCATGCAAGGTTCTCTCAAGGCCTCATACTCAAGCTCTGGGAATGCAAGGTAGACTGTCAGATCAACAGTTTACTGTTTGATAAATCATCAGGTATAACTCTTTCAGCAGAGATCACAGTTGTTATTTCAGACTGCTGGTATAGACTTTTTATCCAGGGAGTTTTATATCTATATTGATGACTGTATCTCAGGGGGCTTGCCAGATGAAAGGTAGCCTTCTGGGATGCTTCCAGAGATGGCAAAAACATGTTGGAGAGTTACTTTCAGTTGTTGAATATCTGTGTTAAAATATTATCCACTAGAAGATGCCAACTTACACAGCTTATTGATGTCTAACATTGCTCCTGTCCGTCCGTCCTTCCGTGCAGGTTTATTCATGTCTAACATTGTCTGTCCGTCTGTGCAGGTTTATTGATGTCTAATGTTATTCATCGGTCCGTCTGTGCAGGTTTATTGAGGTTTAATGTCTGTCCGTCTGTGCAGGTTTATTGATGTCTGTCTGTCCGTCTGTGCAGGTTTATTGAGGTTTAATGTCCGTCTGTCCGTCTGTGCAGGTTTATTAATGTCTGTCCGTCTGTGCAGGTTTATTAATGTCTGTCCGTCTGTGCAGGTTTATTAATGTCTTTCTGTCCGTCTGTGCAGGTTTATTGATGTCTAATGTCTGTCTGTCCGTCTGTGCAGGTTTATTAATGTCTGTCTGTCCGTCTGTGCAGGTTTATTAATGTCCGTCTGTCCGTCTGTGCAGGTTTATTGATGTCTAATGTCTGTCTGTCCGTCTGTGCAGGTTCCCCGTCCGAAGCAGGAGATGCAGCCGCCGATCAAACCCAAGAACACCTGGGGCTTCGGCGAGGACGAAGGTTCCGACGTGTCAGGCAAACGCGGGCGGCGCCGGGGCAAAGGTTACAACGGGAGGGACGACTCGCCCAACTCAGGTGAGAAAAACACGTGTTTGTACACATACAGAAATTCTTAGGGGAGAGGTGCTCACTCAAATCGGTAGATGAAAAGTCTGTGAATTTTCATGGAAATACTAAGAAAAAACCATGATGTTGAAAATTTTGGGAGGGGTGCTAGGATTTTGGGGAGAGCAGGAGCTTAAGGAGAGCGCTGACATATCTCAGTTGAGAGAAACACACACCTACACACATAACTCAGGTGAGAGAAACACACACCTACACACATAACTCAGGTGAGAGAAACACACACCTACACACATAACTCAGGTGAGAGAAACACACACCTACACACATAACTCAGGCGAGAGAAACACACACCTACACACATAACTCAGTTGAGAGAAACACACACCTACACACATAACTCAGGTGAGAGAAACACACACCTACACACATAACTCAGGTGAGAGAAACACACACCTACACACATAACTCAGGTGAGAGAAACACACACCTACACACATAACTCAGGTGAGAGAAACACACACCTACACACATAACTCAGGTGAGAGAAACACACACCTACACACATAACTCAGGTGAGAGAAACACACCTGCAAAAGTGCAGGACTGGTGTGAATGTCCTTCTGTGCCAGACAGTTTTCTGACCCTTTGATGGCAACAGTCTGATGGAATATGATGCATGTTTTTTGTGGTGAAGGAGCTACAGGTATAATTCTTCTGAGAAATCTGCCCAAAGAAAAATAGTAACTAGTACTAGTAGTTAGCGGAAGCATTATGCATCAATTTCCTAAGTACTTCGTATTGCATTAGTGGGGAAGGCGCCTGTTTAATGTGATGTTTCAAGCTCGGAGTTTGCTGTGTTTTACTTGAAACATTTTGTCTGCTAATAATATTTCAAGATCTTGAATCATCTTGTTTCATGCAAGGTCCTGTGATTTGCTAAGTTTTCATCACCGGAACGTGTCTGTGTTTGGTGCTGCAGAGTCAGAATATGAGGTTTATAACAAAAGTGTATCCAGACGATTGCTTGTGTCGGCTGCGTGCCTGTTGATTGGCAGTTGCCTTTTGACATTTAGAGATGGTATCTAAATACGTACACACCCAAACGTGAGGGAATATGCTAAATTCCACGCAGCAGAATCTGTGTGAGAGAAATGTGTCGTTTCTGTCACTGTTGGTCCTGCTGGGAAAGAAGTATTTATTACATGCAGACATGAAAAAAGTCATGAGGACTAGACTTCAGCTGCCAGGCAAGTATGTATGGGAAACAGCATGATGTGTTCTACAGCAATGGTACAGGTGTAAGACATAAACTTCAGATTTATTGTTAGGTGTAATTATAGTAGTCTAGAAGCATGTAAAATTTGTGAAATCAGTGAGCTCCATTTGTAGGTGCCAGTTCCCCTTCATAGTTGTCCAGAATTATAGTTTCTGTAGACTTTTTCTCCTGAAATGAATTAAGTGGGAAAGAGAGGATCAGGGAGAGAGGCAAGGAAGGAGACAGGATCAGACAAATGCCTCATGAGAAAGCCACATGGACATGTATAACCAAGACTGGTGAATTATAGGTCATGCACATACAGAGACCGGTGAATTAAAGGGTTTTACAGACTCTTAGGTCTGATATGGTTCTAGGATAAATAGATACCCCACAGCTCTAGACAAATTACAGTGCGAAATTAAGTTATTTTTCTTCAAACCTTATAACTTATAAGTTATTATATTTATAAGACTTGTTTTGCCATAAGTTTAATGTCAATTTGTAATATGCTTATCCATCTACCTGACACTTCTTTGCCAGCCTGTTGTGTTCGGGCTGATAAGCTCACCCCTGCTGTCTCCTGCTGTTTGTTTGTTTGTCTGTTTGTTTGTTTGTTTGTTTGTTTGTTTGTTTAAGCCATCTCCCTGCTGTCCTCCGCAGGCTCCCAGTCATTGGGCTCCTACAAGAAGGAGTACCTGAAGAAGCTGGAGTACAACGCTGTTTGTTTGTTTGTTTGTTTGTTTGTTTAAGCCATCTCCTTGCTGTTCTCTGCAGGCTCCCAGCCGTCGGGCTCCTACAAGAAGGAGTACCTGAAGAAGCTGGAGTACAACGCTCGTGCGGCCACGCTGTCCGGCTCTCATCCCCGGGGTCGTGTGGTGCCGCTGGAGCAGGACTCCGCACAGACCGCCGCCGTCGCCACGCCAACAGACAAAGGTTTGTTTGTTTGTTCATAATTTTAGAGGACATGTTGTCTGGATGTTCATACACCTGGTCATATAAAAAAAAGGGTTAAGGTGCAAATTTTTCTTACATAACATCAACTTCAATTACATGTATTACTCCTATAATCTGCTGGGTACCTAAGACTGGCCCACATTTTAAATAAGCGGTGTTATGAAGGCCTTGTGAAGCCTGTCATGAACACCTGTGTCTGAAGTGTGCACATATCAGGGATTACTGATGCTGTGTCAGCAGATCACTTCCAATTCACCCTTTCTTTAATGTGTCGGGGCAGAATCGTGAGGGTTCATATTAGATCCCAGACACAGACTTAATTAGGTAAGCAGGGATGTGAAGCAGTTCAGAATGAAGTAATTTCCGGGATCAAATCGCATCCATAAAGAAGGCTTTTATGCAACATGACAAGTTGGCTTATGAGGATCAGTGTAAGTATGTGCAGGCTGTGCCATGATGGCCATACGGGCAGGGCTTTGGTCTATAGGTCCTACAGCCCGGGCCATTGTCATGTTGGCAGGGAGATGTGCAGCAGTGCCGTGGATGATAGGTGCTGGGGGAGACCAGGGAGGTTCTGTGGGACCCTCTTGGTGTTTCTACTGTTTCTGTGGTACAAGTTTCTCATCTTTGTTTATCTAGGATTGGAAAATTGGTAATTCGTGCTCAAGAGTCTAAGATCTCGGATGTTCCTTGTACATGTGGTGCTATGACTCTGACTCCCAGGCGCACTGTAATTGCATTGAGTAGAAATAGAGTAGACAGGAAATTTGAGGGGACTTTTCTGGAGCCAAAAGCCGGGACGTGTGCCTGATGAACAAAAGAAGGGCTGACATTCTGATGTTGATTATTTTTCTATTGTCTCCAAAATATTCCAAAGTGTCTTTATAGGTTTCCCGACCAAAATATTAGTGGTCAGTGGCCATCGGGACACCGTTAATTTCGAGCCCTGTGTGAGAAATCCTGTCTGCAGCTGAAGTAAGAGGATTTTCTCAAGATAGTTGATAGTATTACTACTGGGTCATTTCCTACGACGGGTATGAACTAGGCTGTAATCCAAGGAGTCTTGATGAGACAGTTTTGCTTGATCAGCTTAGATCTTCACTAGGAAGGAAGTTATTTGATGTAAGAAGGATGAAAAAAACAGCAAAGACGGGACGGGGTTATGCATAACAAAGCAAAGCAATCAACAAATGAGCTCAGTATTGTAACAAGGAGCTTCTTATTTGAAAGCACCCTGAATGAAATGCTGACTATGACAAACATGATGTGTACGTGAGTTGCCATTTGAAAAGACGTGTAGTCAACAACATGTTGATGCAAAATATGTCAAGAAGCAGCCAGTTATTAGACTGTTATTGTCTGCCTGTCATAAGCATGATATGTCATAATGACATGAGTTCAGACTGGAATGCAGACTGGCTAAACGGCTGTATTGTCCTCCTCTCTTCGTATCTGTGAGCCGCAGCCGCGTACGAAATGGAAGGTTGGCAGTTAGAATGTCTGCCATGTAATTCTGTTCCAGTAGTATTCAGCACTAATGACTGAGGATTGACAGTGATTCGCAGGCGGTTTGGCATACAGCAAAACTGAGAGCTAAGAGTAGTGTTTACGGTTAGGTAGGACGTCCTTGGAGTTTGGACCACTCGTTATCTACAGTGTATCTCTTCTTCAACCAACTGTCATGATGGGTTTGTGTGGATAGTTCTGATGATTTTTAGTTGGGCCTGGGGAAAAAATGTTGTGTTTCCTGACTGACCCGACCTTAGCGATTTTTTTTGGGTGGACCCCTGCAAGGGACATAAATTTTTCGAGCTGATCAACCTTTTCTAGCTCCATGATCTGACACCTGAGTGAAGGAACATTGTACATTTGGTTTTCCAACATTGACTTGGAAAATATAAGTTGGACCACTACTAGAGAAGTAAAAAAAAAAAGATAATCCCTCCCTAATTTTGTTTTCCCCAGACCTTGTCATGTGTTTGAGCCCTCTTTAAAAGTACTTACTAAGGCCACACCAATTTAATTTCTTGGTTAACGGATTCGCCCGCTTCATTTTTTTCTGATTTGTAAATAAAAATAAAAATTCAAAATCAACTGTAAAATGCTCATATTTTGCCCTGAACAGTTGAAAACAGTCCTTTTCATCCTAGTTGTTACAGTTATTCCATCTTTCAATTCAATGATATCATTAAAAGTTCAAAATTCATTGTTTAAATTTTGACCCAGCCTGGTGTGTTGACTTCATGGCTCCTATCGTACCATTTTGGGCCATAATAGGATGCCAAGGCCTGTTTTTATTTTATTTTTTTTCACCCGCCCGCTCCATTATTTTTCTAGAAAAATCCGTTAACCAAGAAATTAAATTGGTGTGGCCTAAGGGGTATCAGTCAACTTGCATTTCCAGAGGTGTTAAATATACAGGACTTCCAGTCAATACACAATCAGCAATCAAGTTATTATCCAGCTGTTTATGTTGTGCTCAGTATGACATGTAAGTCCCAGCTCAGCACTGATTGCTCTATGAATAGTGGCATCAGCATGTACCATTTCATCATTTAGCGGGGGTGTTACAAAATTGTGCAGCGAAAAGTTAAACCAAAAGCTAACAACTCTTAGACTAGCACTGGCACTACCAATCAAACACGCTGAAAGGTCCAACATCGTGTAGTCTTCATCCTGTTACGAAACGTTTTTGACATTTACTCCCGAGTTAGCAGCGTGAAAAACACCCCCCTAATCCGTGCGGTTGGTTTGCCCTGGTTGGTGAGTTTCCCCTTGAGTTGAGTGTGTGTTGTTAACGCCTGTTGAGCTGGGCAGACTTCAGGCTGGTGTTTGAGTCAGGCTCTCCTCGGCTCTGTCTCTGTAGCTGTCAGCCGCTGCCGTGTACATTATAACTGTAGTGTGCAGGAGGAGGTGTTGCCATGGGGTGTGCGATGGTGGTGCACTCAGGTGAGGATTAACTAGCCTCCACCAGGCTTCGGGAGGCGGCTGGAAAGAAGAGTAGAAATTAGCCAAATAGACAGATAACATGCCAGGGTAGTTGTTCAGCGTAGAGAGTACAGTTTGCCTCACCCTGTGCTCTTCTACGAAGTTCTAGCTGACACTGGCATGTTATCTCTAATTGGCCAATTTCTACTCTCCTCTGCAGCCGCCTCCCGAAGCCTGGTGGAGGCTAGTTTAGCAGCAGAGAATTCGAAGGGAGGGTTAAAGTGATCCCTCAGGCTGGTGGAGGATTGACAGTGACTTTTGGGCAGTTTAAAGATTTTGTATGTACATCCATTTCCCATATTCCTGGATAAAACGTGGTTAGGCCACACCAAGTAAATTTTATGGATGACGTCCTTTGGAGACCCTAAATCTAATGCGAGAGGGCGAAAAAAAAACAAGAAGGGCCCTAAAAAACAAGATGCCTAGATTAGAAATATACTAAGAGACGACAAATGTTAGGACACAAATTGAATGAGGTGACACAGTGTAACAAGCAAGAAGCTTACTAGTCTTTTATTCATCATCAAAACAGCAATAAATCAGATGGAACAGCAGTTGTCGTCTTGTGCTTTGGGGAGATAGATGGAGCGGTCAGCAAGTTTCTTCAAATGTGGCAGCATGTACCAAACTGAATTCCCAATGGAAGTCATGATGTCCTTGCTTGATGCTTCATAAGCTTTGGTCCGTACAAACCTACTTGCGGCACTGTCGTGACTCTTTGGTCATAGTTACAGGAAGTGGAATTTCTTGTTTTTTTTTCTAGGAACATGCCAAAATCAATGCGCGCGCGGACGTCATCCATAAAATTTACTTGGTGTGGCCTTATAGAAAAATGTGGTGAAATAATGCCAGGTTTAAAATTTTCTTACATCATTCATTTCATGTAAATGTGTATTGATGATCATGAAAGGCATGCTATAAAATCACAAACTGCTGTTAGTAGATTTTCCCTATCAAAACAAAATGGAATTCTGGGCTGAAAAGTTAATTTCGAATTCTTTCCTGTTGTCTATATTTACGGAATGCTGTGTTAGGTGATTGTTTCTTGTATCTGTTAGCCTGGGTGCCAAACCCATAGCACACTGGACACAAAGTATCTCAGTGAGCCTGGGTCTGGTAGGGTCCCGTTTTGTATCTGTGGGTTGTTGCCCTGGTAGTATGAAACTGTCTAGGGAAATAAGCCCCCAGGGGTTAAAGACTGTGGTGTTATTAAGTGATCATAATGAGGAGGCTGCCTGTCTTTTGGAGGCTTCCTTTTCATATTCAAATACAGGCTGGAGCTTCTCAGTCAGAAAAAGGTTCCTCAGCGTGGCAAAGGGTGTTCAAGTTGCCCGTTGAAGGGTTTGCAGTTGACTTTAAAAATGATTATTGTATGATAATGTTGGAAAGCTACTTTAATGTTAGATAATTCATCCATCTTGTATAAGAAACTCGCTGTGTCCCCACAGCTGGTGTCATCACCAACAGCACTATGATGTATGTGTGTGTGTGTATGTGTGTTTGTTTGTTTGTTTGTTTGTTTGTGAAAAAAGTTTTCCTAAGCCTGATCTCTGTGTCCTGTACAGCCGGTGTGATCCCCGTCAGCAGTATGATATTTATGTTTGTTTGTTTGTTTGTTTGTGTGTCCCCAGCCGGTGTGATCCCTGTCAGCAGTATGTCGTCTCCGAAGAAGCGCCGTGAGCAGCGTGACGCGGAGGACCCGCCCGCGGGGACGGGGGTTCGGAACGAGAGCCCGCTCGGCCACCACTACGTCCCGTCGTTCGTGGACCAGCCGCGGGACGAGGCCAGGAACCAGCGAGCAAGCCTCTCCAACTCCTGGCCGCACCAGTCCAGGGACTTCGCTGACATGCCCAAACCCAAGAAGTCGCAGGACCCACTCAGTGGTAAACAGTGCTTTTTACCTTGGCCAAGAGGGTTATGTTTTCAGTAGTATTTGTCCGTTTGTTGGTATGTCTGTCTGTGAACAGCATAACTCAAGAAGCAATGGATGGATTGTGATGAAACTTGGTAGGTGGGTAGAATTGATTCGATTTTGGGCCCCCGGTGGCTTTCCTTAGTACTGCAGCAAAACTTGCCATTTTGATATGATCTAGATATGCAAGGGTCACAAATTTTGCATGGGAGATGGCTCTTGTTTACTGTTTTTTAACCTTCTCCCCA
>NW_017804331.1:156176-164849 GCF_001625305.1 Branchiostoma belcheri
TGCTCTATGAATAGTGGCATCAGCATGTACCATTTCATCATTTAGCGGGGGTGTTACAAAATTGTGCAGCGAAAAGTTAAACCAAAAGCTAACAACTCTTAGACTAGCACTAGCACTACCAATCAAACACGCTGAAAGGTCCAACATCGTGTAGTCTTCATCCTGTTACGAAACGTTTTTGACATTTACTCCCGAGTTAGCAGCGTGAAAAACACCCCCCTAATCCGTGCGGTTGGTTTGCCCTGGTTGGTGAGTTTCCCCTTGAGTTGAGTGTGTGTGTTGTTAACGCCTGTTGAGCTGGGCAGACTTCAGGCTGGTGTTTGAGTCAGGCTCTCCTCGGCTCTGTCTCTGTAGCTGTCAGCCGCTGCCGTGTACATTATAACTGTAGTGTGCAGGAGGAGGTGTTGCCATGGGGTGTGCGATGGTGGTGCACTCAGGTGAGGATTAACTAGCCTCCACCAGGCTTCGGGAGGCGGCTGGAAAGAAGAGTAGAAATTAGCCAAATAGACAGATAACATGCCAGGGTAGTTGTTCAGCGTAGAGAGTACAGTTTGCCTCACCCTGTGCTCTTCTACGAAGTTCTAGCGGACACTACTCCCTCGGCATGTTATCTCTCTATTTGGCCAATTTCTACTCTCCTTTGCAGCCGCCTCCCGAAGCCTGGTGTAGGCTAGTTTAGCAGCAGAGAAGGGAGGGTTAAAGGGATGCCTGGGTTCTGGACTGGAAATCCCTCAGGCTGGTGGAGGATTGACAGTGACTTTTGGGCAGTTTAAAGATTTTGTATGTACATCCATTTCCCATATTCCCATATTGGATAAAATGTGGTTATAGAAAAATGTCAGGTTAAAATTTTCTTCCATCATTCATTTCATGTAAATGTGTATTGATGATCATGAAAGGCATGCTATAAAATTACAAACTGCTGTTAGTAGATTTCCCCTATCAAAACAAAATGAAATTCTGGGCTGAAAAGTTCATTTCAAATTCTTTCCTGTTGTCTATATTTACGGAATGCTGTGTTAGGTGATTGTTTCTTGTATCTGTTAGCCTGGGTGCCAAACCCATAGCACACTGGACACAAAGTATCTCAGTGAGCCTGGGTCTGGTAGGGTCCCGTTTTGTATCTGTGGACTGTTGCCCTCTGAGCTGGAAGTTGAGTATGAAACTGTCTGGGGAAATGAGCCCCCAGGGGTTAAAGACTGTGGTGTTAATAAGTGATCATAATGAGGAGGCTGCCTGTCTTTTGGAGGCTTCCTTTTCATATTCAAATACAGGCTGGAGCTTCCTCAGTCAGGAAAAGGTTCCTCAGCGTGGCAAAGGGTGTTCAAGTTGCCCGTTGAAGGATTTGCAGTTGACTTTAAAAATGATTATTGTATGATAATGTTGGAAAGCTACTTTAATGTTAGATAATTCATCCATCTTGTATAAGAAACTCGCTGTGTCCCCACAGCTGGTGTCATCACCAACAGCACTATCATGTATGTGTGTGTATGTGTGTTTGTTTGTTTGTTTGTTTGTTTGTGAAAAAAGTTTTCCTAAGCCTGATCTCTGTGTCCTGTACAGCAGGTGTGATCCCCGTCAGCAGTATGATATTTATGTTTGTTTGTTTGTTTGTTTGTGTGTCCCCCAGCCGGTGTGATCCCCGTCAACAGTATGATATTTATGTTTGTTTGTTTGTTTGTTTGTGTGTCCGCTAGCCGGAGTGATCCCCGTCAGCAGTATGATATTTATGTTTGTTTGTTTGTTTGTTTGTGTGTCCGCTAGCCGGAGTGATCCCCACCAGCAGTATGATATTTATGTTTGTTTGTTTGTTTGTTTGTTTGTGTGTCCCCAGCCGGTGTGATCCCCGTCAGCAGTATGATATTTATGTTTGTTTGTTTGTGTGTTTGTGTGTCCCCCAGCCGGTGTGATCCCCGTCAACAGTATGATATTTATGTTTGTTTGTTTGTTTGTTTGTGTGTCCGCTAGCCGGAGTGATCCCCGTCAGCAGTATGATATTTATGTTTGTTTGTTTGTTTGTTTGTGTGTCCGCTAGCCGGAGTGATCCCCACCAGCAGTATGATATTTATGTTTGTTTGTTTGTTTGTTTGTTTGTGTGTCCCCAGCCGGTGTGATCCCCGTCAGCAGTATGATATTTATGTTTGTTTGTTTGTTTGTTTGTGTGTCCGCTAGCCGGAGTGATCCCCACCAGCAGTATGATATTTATGTTTGTTTGTTTGTTTGTTTGTTTGTGTGTCCCCAGCCGGTGTGATCCCCGTCAGCAGTATGATATTTATGTTTGTTTGTTTGTTTGTTTGTGTGTCCGCTAGCCGGAGTGATCCCCACCAGCAGTATGATATTTATGTTTGTTTGTTTGTTTGTTTGTTTGTGTGTCCCCAGCCGGTGTGATCCCCGTCAGCAGTATGATATTTATGTTTGTTTGTTTGTGTGTCCGCCAGCCGGTGTGATCCCCGTCAGCAGTATGATATTTATGTTTGTTTGTTTGTTTGTTTGTGTGTCCCCAGCCGGTGTGATCCCTGTCAGCAGTATGTCGTCTCCGAAGAAGCGCCGTGAGCAGCGTGACGCGGAGGACCCGCCCGCGGGGACGGGGGTTCGGAACGAGAGCCCGCTCGGCCACCACTACGTCCCGTCGTTCGTGGACCAGCCGCGGGACGAGGCCAGGAACCAGCGAGCAAGCCTCTCCAACTCCTGGCCGCACCAGTCCAGGGACTTCGCTGACATGCCCAAACCCAAGAAGTCGCAGGACCCACTCAGTGGTAAACAGTGCTTTTTACCTTGGCCAAGAGGGTTATGTTTTCAGTAGTATTTGTCCGTTTGTTGGTATGTCTGTCTGTGAACAGCATAACTCAAGAAGCAATGGATGGATTGTGATGAAACTTGGTAGGTGGGTAGAATTGATTCGATTTTGGGCCCCCGGTGGCTTTCCTTAGTACTGCAGCAAAACTTGCCATTTTGATATGATCTAGATATGCAAGGGTCACAAATTTTGCATGGGAGATGGCTCTTGTTTACTGTTTTTTTAACCTTCTCCCCACTGCCTGACCCTATAACCAGTACAAATTTGGTGCCAAACAGCTACCTTAGCAGGCTGAGGGTTAAAAGTTTTGAGTACTCACAACTAGATAAAGATGTACGTGGTATATGAAAGCTGATGACGTCATTTCCTGCCCACATACATTCATATACATGAAAATGGTGTCCAGGGAATGGTTTAAAAACTACCGTATCCGGTAACAGGCTGCAGTCAGAATAGGTTTTATGCACTGTTGTCTAGGAGACAGACTAGTGAGTGTAAGCCTTCCTGTCCCCGGTATTCAGCCCAATCCAGCTGCATTCTTGTCATTCATGTGTGAATGAGCCCATCATGTACAGGAAATTAAATGTTGACTAAGGGAGGGATGAGGATGAAATATTCATACTTGACAGCAGAAGTGTTTGCTGACTATGATTAATTTCCTATCACTTCACTAAATCTGCATCGGGAGAAGAGTTATTAAAGCATCAAAATGGAAGAAAGGAAATTGATCCAAGTTCACAGTTGTTCGATTAGGATTAAAAATAACTGGTTTATTTTTTTCCCAGCTCTGGATTCGTCGCTGAACACCAGTTCTGACAGACTGGAGGCTTCTGAGGAGAGTCCGAGATACAAGGGTAAGGGTACGCTACGGTATACAGGAGAGATACAAGGGTAAGGGTAAGGGTACGCTACGTTATACAAGGGTAAGGGTACGCTACGGTATACAGGAGAGATACAAGGGTAAGGGTAAGGGTACGCTACGGTATACAGGAGAGATACAAGGGTAAGGGTACACTACGTCATACAGGTTTTAACAAGGCTAGACTTGAAGATATTCCCCTTTACTGGTTATGTTCAGAAAGACTTAATAATAATATGATGTCGAGAAAGGATATTTTTTGTCTCAAAAAAACAGAGGCTCAGGTTAACATGTAGAATGGGGTAATCAGAAGAGAATGATCATTTAAAACACAGATTTTCTTGGTCTGTTAGAAAGGAACATTATTTTGTAATTTTGTATTGGGTGGGCCGGCTACTTTCTCTTCGCAGCCAAGGGCTGAATTGTGAGGAGCTTACAATTTTTGGGGCTTCTGGAGCGGCTGCCATTCGGCGCTAACTAGGGTGACCTCAATACGACCCCAGATGCGGCTATAGGACTGTAAGGATTGAACCACTCACACCTGGAAGGTCCCCTAGACTCCTACAGTAGTAAGTGTGGTGGGTGGGGTGTTATGGCTGTCCCAAACACAGGACCTCCAGTACGGGTACTGTATGTTGAGAGATCCCAGACCAGATGAGTCAGACAAGTTGTTGACAGAAGTGTGATGTTGTTATTGTTCGGAGGAGAAGCTGTAAGCTGCACCTGCCGATTGTTGTGGTTACCGCCCCCCTCCCCCACCGAGCTCTCAGTCTCAAGTACCTCTTACTCAGACATAAACAACAGAACTTCAGCTTTCATAAATACTGCACCAACCGCTCAGCTCACACAGATCTACATGTACATGTGTGGCATCATTATTCTCTTCAGTAAACAGAGAAAAGTGAATGGGAATAAGTTCATCATGTTGATGGCTGTATAACAACGTTCTTCATATACGGCTTTCTTCATTACAAGTTGACATATCAGTGCAGTACTATTCACTATTCCCCTGAGGAAGGTGACGAGTGGTCATCGAAATGTTGGCACTGTTAAACTCATCTGAGAATAAATGCAGTTACTAAGAGGCAAACCTTTGCATTACAAAATATGTCTCAAAGGAATGATAATTTTCGTCCCGCTAACCTATCAATCAATAACCTATCAATCAATAACCTATCAATCAATAACCTATCAATCCATCAATAACCTATCAATCAATCAATAACCTATCAATCAATCAATAACCTATCTATAAATCTAACCAACCAATCCTCTGACGATTCAGGAAAGGAACCAGGGAGAGAGAACCAGACGCCCATCCCCATGAAGCCGGCCTTGGCGCGCTCCGCCTCCAAGCGGAGGAACAAGGTGATCCCGCCCATCCCCACCGGTGGGGAGCCCAGCCCCAGGGAGGGGGACGAGCTGGACAGTGGCAGGGACAGTTCCTACGTCCCCACGTCCAACCGGGAGAGCGGACATGCGGAGCCGGAGGTGAGAAGGGACGGGTGGTGGGGGGAGTAATACGTACATGTACATGTAGGTTACTGTGGGGTGTGGGGTAGTGATACGTACATGTAGGTTACTGTTACTGTAGATGAATACATGTAGATAAACAAGTTCCTACGTCCCCACTTCTACCCGGGAGAGCGGGGAGAGAGGGACGGAGTAGGAACCATCATTACATAGTTTAAGGTTACCGTTACTGTAGCAGATAGACAAGCAAAAAGGGTAAAAATTTAGAAAAATTTATAACTATATCATTCAGATGTTGGAGAGCACGGGCACACAGAACCAGAGAAAGGACTGGTGGCATTTAATTTGTCACAGTTGGAGATCATCACTTCGTTAGCATCTCTGTACCAGACGATAAGTTAACCAGCTGATGCTTGTTTCTGTCCCCAGATCGACATGGAGTCGTCCCTGAGGCAGATCCGGAACAGCGCGTCCAAGAAGCGAGCGCAGAAGCTGGTGAACAGCCTGTCGGAGACGAGTCTTTACTCCTCGCTGTCGGCCGCCTCGTCACGATCGCCCTCCCCTCCCTCCTCTTCCCTTGACGACAGCGGGCTCTTCTCTCCAATGTCCACCCTCCCTCTGGACGACGAGGCCAGCTCCACTCCAAAGACGACTCCCAAGAGAAAAGGGTGAGTCTCTCTGTCTGTTATCATCTGTTATCGTCTGTTATCATCTATTATCATCTGTTATCGTCTGTTATCATCTGTTTATCATCTGTTATCGTCTGTTATCGTCTGTTATCATCTGTTATCATCTGTTCTGGTCTGTTATCATCTGTTATCGTCTGTTATCATCTGTTATCATCTGTTATCGTCTGTTATCATCTGTTATCGTCTGTTATCATCTGTTATCGTCTGTTATCGTCTGTTATCATCTGTTTATCGTCTATCATCTGTTATCGTCTTTTATCGTCTGTTATCATCTGTTATCGTCTGTTATCATCTTTTATCATCTGTTATCGTCTGTTATCGTCTGTTATCATCTGTTATCATCTGTTATCGTCTGTTATCATCTGTTATCGTCTGTTATCGTCTGTTATCATCTGTTATCGTCTGTTATCATCTTTTAACGTCTGTTATCATCTGTTAACGTCTGTTATCATCTGTTATCGTCTGTTATCATCTGTTATCGTCTGTTATCGTCTGTTGTTCCCTGTAACTGAGGGTTAGACGTGCTTGCTGATGGTAGCTCGCCATTTGCCGTTGTCCTGCGGTTCTTGGGCACAGCAAATCTGTGAGGATCTGTGCAATAATCTGCTTTTGTGTAAGACTATCTCTTCTCGGCTGGACTTGTATGTACTTCATTAGTGTAGACTTTCAATCCAGGCTTATAGTCTGTTCATCGGTTCAATTTGTGATGAAACTATTTTTGCTGTAATCCGAAGCTGAGTCTCCATTTAGGCCAAACATACTGTCGCTAATGCCTTGAGGAAAATGCTTTAGAAGTGTTATCTTATATAAGTGTTAGAGCCTTATAAAGATATTATATAGTACAGTTTTTATCTCGTATTTAAGATCATTTTATTGTTGTAATGTATAACTATAATGTCAAAATCGACTTAGCTGCATGTGTGACAGCTGTGAACTGTTTGAAGTGTATTTTTTAAAGGTTGCGAATAAACCATTCTCTCTCTCTCTCTCTCTCTCTCTCGCTCTATCATCTGTCACTGCACTGAACCTGTAAAAAACATGACATTGAGCTTTTTGTTGCTCCTTGCAGGAAATCCGGCGCGGAGTCTCCGTTTGGGTCGAAGCCACTCATGGCTCGCCGAGCTTCTGCAGGCAGACGGCGCTCCCCTCCCACCGAGGGTGACCCCGAACGGAACACGGAGCCAAACCCGTTTGAGTACCAGCCCAACAGCGGCGTGACGTTCCGCGACAAACCCAGCTCCGACGTCAGCGTGGTCGGGCAGAGGATGAGCTACAGGTGAGACAAGCGCCTGTCAAACTAGACTTGACCTTTCCTCAAAAAAAAATCAGGAACCTTACCTTACACCTGTACATATCTTTATGTACCCCCTGTACATAATGCAATATAGCATATAGGTTATATAAGCATATAAACAGTGGGATTTTTATAGACTTGACTTTTTCTCAAACTGTAATTTGTTATTAGACCAACAGTTACTTGTTTTGAGTGAAGGAAACAACAGTAACCTTACACCAAAAAAGCAACTGGATATGATTTTGGAACGGTCAGATGTTTCAGGTAGCATCCACTACCTTTCGTCAGTGACACTAAGATACCAGGGGAGAAATGCAGGTTTATAAGCACGAAATGTTCATTGATATGCAAAAAAGTGAAGACAACTTTTGTTAAGTACAAAGCAGGAACCTTACCTTGCACCTGTTTATGTTTGCAGTAACATGGCGGACGCGAGTGAGCCCAGACCGGAGCCTGTGAAAAAGGCATCCCCACCCCTGGGGCAGGCCTCCCCCACCCTCCCCACCAGACCTGCCCCACCCAGGGGAGCTGACATGAGGGACAGGAAAAAACAGAAAGGTAGGCTCACCAATGTGTGACTGTAATATTCGTATCATGGGTCATGAACAAGGAGGTGGGCTAGGGCGTTCAGCCAACACAGTCATAACACATTATATCATATTTATTGTGCAGTTGTAGAATTTGTTAGACCTTGATTCTTAAGAGTTCATAAGCGAGCTACATTTGAGGCTACTAACAACTCCAACTTAATGATATTGGGATGGCATTTCTGCAGCACCCAGAGTGTGTGTATTTTGCAGGGCTGGTTATACAGAATACGTTAGTAAGATGACCAGTTGATTGATATTGTTGTGTGTACGTTCCAGGTTCCCCCATGCCTGGGATGGCATCTCTGCAGCACCCAGGGTCAGCCGATGTGGACGATGGTGGGAACATTAATAACGACCATGTGGTGATCGTAGGCAGAGGTGAGTAGCCGTTGTCTAACTCAGCCCTACCAGAGCTGCATGTACACTCAGCCTGCTTCCCTGCTACGGATCCGTCTGTGCACCAAAACTTAACATGGTTAATATGGCACAGGGAGAGGAGTAAGCTGAAGTAAGAAAATACAGTGTAGCAAGATTTGCAGGGAAGGGAAACAATTGTTAAGACTACGTACGACGATTAAAGTTAGACATCCTGGTAATAAGATGCGCAAAAAAAACAGTTACTCAGGACAAGCAACTGGATATGATTTTGGAAACAGTCAGATATTTCAGGTAGCATCCACGACCTTTCGTCAGTGGCACTAAGAGACTCAGTTTGTTAGACTTCAAAAGTACCATTCCTCTCTTTAAAAGGATCATGAAGATTGAAGATCTTGGATTTGTTTAAACAATTAGTGTCTTTATCATTTTTCTATATTGAGGTAATTGTTATGTTCCAACTCTTCAACTCTGTCATCCCCTTTCCTTGTAGATGCTCTAACAAAGCCCAAAGGAAGACAGAAATCTGAAGACACAGGTCCTAACATTTATCAAAAGGGGATCAGGCACTTCAGTTCTCACTGGAAATATTGTAT
>NW_017804331.1:164869-166616 GCF_001625305.1 Branchiostoma belcheri
AGAACCAGAGAAAGGACTGGTGGCATTTAATTTGTCACAGTTGGAGATCATCACTTCGTTAACATCTCTGTACCAGACGATGAGTTAACCAGCTGATGCTTGTTTCTGTCCCCAGATCGACATGGAGTCGTCCCTGAGGCAGATCCGGAACAGCGCGTCCAAGAAGCGAGCGCAGAAGCTGGTGAACAGCCTGTCGGAGACGAGTCTTTACTCCTCGCTGTCGGCCGCCTCGTCTCGATCGCCCTCCCCTCCCTCCTCTTCCCTTGACGACAGCGGGCTCTTCTCTCCAATGTCCACCCTCCCTCTGGACGACGAGGCCAGCTCCACTCCAAAGACGACTCCCAAGAGAAAAGGGTGAGTCTCTCTGTCTGTTATCATCTGTTATCATCTGTTATCGTCTGTAATCATCTGTTGTCGTCTGTTATAGTCTGTTATCATCTGTTATCGTCTGTTATCATCTGTTGTCGTCTGTTATAGTCTGTTATCATCTGTTATCATCTGTTATCATCTATTATCATCTGTTATCGTCTGTTATCATCTGTTGTCGTCTGTTATCATCTGTTATCGTCTGTTATCATCTTTTATCGTCTGTTATCATCTGTTATCATCTGTTTATCGTCTGTTATCATCTGTTATCATCTGTTATCATCTATTATCATATGTTATCGTCTGTTATCGTCTGTTGTCGTCTGTTATCATCTGTTATCGTCTGTTATTGTCTGTTATTATCTGTTATTGTCTGTTATCATCTTTTATCGTCTGTTATCATCTGTTATTGTCTGTTATCATCTTTTATCGTCTGTTATCGTCTGTTATCATCTGTTATCGTCTGTTATCATCTGTTATCTGTTACCGTCTGTTATCGTCTGTTATCATCTGTTTATCGTCTATCATCTGTTATCGTCTGTTATCGTCTTTTATCGTCTGTTATCATCTATTATCATCTGTAATCATCTGTTATCGTCTGTTGTCGTCTGTTATCATCTGTTATCGTCTGTTATCATCTGTTATCGTCTGTTATCATCTGTTATCGTCTGTTATCATCTGTTTATCGTCTGTTATCATCTGTTATCGTCTTATCATCTGTTACCGTCTGTTATCGTCTGTTATCATCTGTTTATCGTCTATCATCTGTTATCGTCTGTTATCGTCTTTTATCGTCTGTTATCATCTGTTATCATCTGTTATCATCTGTTATCGTCTGTTATCATCTTTTATCGTCTGTTATCATCTGTTAACGTCTGTTATCATCTGTTATCGTCTGTTATCATCTGTTATCGTCTGTTGTTCCCTGTAACTGAGGGTTAGACGTGCTTGCTGATGGTAGCTCGCCATTTGCGGTTGTCCTGCGGTTCTTGGGCACAGCAAATCTGTGAGGATCTGTGCAATAATCTGCTTTTGTGTAAGACTATCTCTTCTCGGCTGGACTTGTATGTACTTCATTAGTGTAGACTTTCAATCCAGGCTTATAGTCTGTTCATCGGTTCAATTTGTGATGAAACTATTTTTGCTGTAATCCGAAGCTGAGTCTCCGTTTTGGCCGAACATCACATACTGTCGCTAATGCCTTGAGGAAAATGCTTCAGAAGTGTTATCTTATATAAGTGTTAGAGCCTTATAAAGATATTATATAGTACAGTTTTTATCTCGTATTTAAGATCATTTTATTGTTGTAATGTATAAGTATAATGTCAAAATCGACTTAGCTGCATGTGTGACAGCTGTGAACTGTTTGAAGTGTATTTTT
>NW_017804331.1:166636-176928 GCF_001625305.1 Branchiostoma belcheri
AATAAGATGCGCAAAAAAACAAGTTACTCAGGACAAGCAACTGGATATGATTTTGGAAACAGTCAGATATTTCAGGTAGCATCCACGACCTTTCGTCAGTGGCACTAAGAGACTCAGTTTGTTAGACTTCAAAAGTACCAGTCCTCTCTTTAAAAGGATCATGAAGATTGAAGATCTTGGATTTGTTTAAACAATTAGTGTCTTTATCATTTTTCTATATTGAGGTAATTGTTATGTTCCAACTCTTCAACTCTGTCATCCCCTTTCCTTGTAGATGCTCTAACAAAGCCCAAAGGAAGACAGAAATCTGAAGACACAGGTCCTAACATTTATCAAAAGGGGATCAGGCACTTCAGTTCTCACTGGAAATATTGTATAAAGATTCACCAAGTCTTTTTTAATGTACAAACACCAAGCACATTGTTATATGTACTCAAAGACACAATGCCATCTACACCACTTGAAGTCCTTCTTTTACAGACACATTTATTAATTTAATATCAAAACAGCATGAAAGTGAGCAGAAAGGAAGCATTTGTAAATGCATTGTGGTACACCACAGTTTCACCCACTGTGTCTGTATAATTGGGAAGCTAAAATGTCACGGTACTGTAATATGTTAAACCCATGTCTGCATGTCCACAGCTGATGATTATGTTTTCCTTCGCAGAAGGAAAAAATATTGTTTTTGCTCAGTTTCTTCTTCTTCTTCAAACACATAAGGTCAATAACCTGGATCAGACGTCTGTCACCATGGTAACTGGTGCTGTAGCAAGACATATGGTGTTGGGTTACATTATGTAGCAGAACAGAGTTGGAGGGGCTGCTCACCATACCTATTGAATGTATTTGAGTGTGAGCAAGAATGAACCATGCAGTAGTTTGTTGAAGGTAATTATGATGTACGTTTTACAGGAATGTTGTCTGGGTCCACTTCCAACATGGACACCACGGAGCCGCTGGCGGGCGACCGGGCTTCCCCGTTGCTACGGAAACGGGGTAACCATGACGACCGTGAGGAGCCGCCGTCGGGTGTGTACGGAGTCGGAATGCGGCAGGGCGCGGCGGACGACTACGACTCGGACTTCGATGAGGAGGTAAGACGAGCTAACGGTGACAACGTTTTTACAGGCTCTGCTATTTATCGGGGGGTTTGGCTGTTCAACCCTCACAGCCAGGGCAGCCCAACTAGCCAGTGGCTATTACAAAGGGCTTGCCCTGCTGACAAGACATGACAAAACATTACGGTAACATATAAGGTGGCTGAATAATCTACAAAACAGGTCCGGTTATTCCCACAAACAGTTTCTCACTTGTGATTGTGGGTAGTACAGATCAGTAGCTGTGACTCTGACTTTGAGGAAGAGGTAAGACAAGTTACTGCAGCTGTTTTACTGATGTTACTCATTCCAAAAACAGTTTCTCAAATCATGACTGCTTGTAAGGGTTTGTGAAAAGTATTTACATTTTCTACAAGCAAAATCCTGAATTTGGATATCTGTCTTCTGTGTGCAAAATTAGATGACTCGGATGATTCAGATCAAATCCGACGATTCGGACAAAAAATATACAATCAGCAGCTGATGGGTTGTTTCTCATCTTAATGTTCACTTCTCAAAAGTTTGACCAAACTTTCGCATGGTCCTTTTTGGTCTGATGTTAAGAAAACCCTGATAGGTGGCATGAACTGCTCACGTCTTGTAGACATGTTGATGGAAAAGTCTGGTGACTTCCTTTGCACAGAGTCTGGGACGTCAGGGGGGTGGCTCAGTTTGGGGGGCCGAGCACTCTGGTCAGGACTGGGTCAGTGACAGGGACAGAGTCACGCTTAAGGACAGAGAAGGCTGTCCTGATGACACTGATGACACCATTGACGATGACGATGTCACACCACGACAAGAGCTGTCACCTGACGTCTCTGACAGTTCCTACTGTAACAACGACACAAAACAACAACGATCACCAGTACAGTCTGCACCAAACAGTGCCTGCCATAATAACGACACAAAACAACGACAACAGTCTGCACCTGACCGTGCCTACCGTAACGACACACAACAACGACCACCCGAAAGTGCCTGCCGTAACAACGACTCACAATCACCAGTACAGTCTGCACCCGACAGTGCCTGCCAGACACACAGACCCGCCCTTAGAAGACACACGAGTCTGACCCCGCCCAGACGCCCTCCCGCGGTGGCCCTGCACAGGCAGCGCAGCCTGGTGGACACGGCCATCGTCAGTACTGTTGAGGAGATCCTGCTTGACAAAAGGCATGTCAGGCGGGAAAGTTGGGGCGAATCGTCGCTGGAAGGTTCCACTTGTGGAGAGGTGACGGGAATGTCTGACCAGTAGACCTGCCTGCTTTGTGCATGGGTTAAGGCCAAGGAAAAAATGTTGTGTTTCCTGTTTCCCGACAAATCCTAGAAAAAACTGCCGACCCTAGCTTTTTTTGGGGGGTGAAAGGGACATAAATTTTTCGAACTGATTAACTTTTTCTAGCTCCATTGCATGTATCTGACACCTGAGTGATGAAACATTGTACAACATTGGCAATTAAAATATAACTGTCCTCATGCAAGTTTTACTCTGTATTGTATATTAAGTTAAATATGAGTTGAATCACTAGAGATTGCCAAAGTTCAACAAAAAAAAGATAATCTCTACCTACCGACCCTATTTTTTTAGAACTGAAACAGGAAACATAACATTTTTCCCTAGGCTTTTCTTATCATGGATGGCTCGATGGGAGAAACTTGAATGTCTTGGACTTCTTTGCATCCCTGACTGACATACAAAATTAATGTAGGCGTGGCCTGGATTTCCAGTGAAATCTGTGCATGTACATGTAGGACATGACGGTAGCAGCTTGCTGACATGGACATGAACTGTTTGTCTGTGGCCCTGAAGCATGGGGATGTACATGTGTACAAGCTGTGCAGACTTCCTGTGCAATATTGTTGGGCATGGAAACTTGCATGTGTAGTACTACTGGTGTACAGTATCCTCCAATGACTCTACAGTGATTCAGTTGTACATGTAGCCTTTGTAATGGATTTTAGTGGTGATGTTTGCCACTCAAAGGTCCGGCAGGCAGTAATTCATTCCTTTGGATGTAGAATATTGACATACAGAATCTGGTGGAACTTCTGGCAATAGAGGCAGGCTGAAGCCTGGTGAGTACTTCAGTGCTGAAGAGGTTTGAAATGAAACAATGAAACAATGGATCCTAGATCAAGCAAAATGTAATGTTTAAAGTTAAAACTTTAGATCCAACACAAAAAATTCTCTCACCTAGAGCTTTTGACCAGTCACTCTGGTCTTCCTCAGTAGACTGACCCAGTGAAGCTTGTCACGTGGCTTCTCTGAAGTGTGACGTCAACACTGGGTTATCTGGTAGACAATGATTATTGCACATCGTGTATAATCTCACCAGGAACAAATGCTCTGATCTCAGTTATACCGGAATAGCACACTTTCAAACTTATTCTCTAAGTTCTAACTGATGTTCAAGGTTACTGACTTGTTGTCCTCTGCCCTTCGTCAGGACCCAAACAACATCTCGATGTCTCGCGCGACGCGGGAGCGGCTGAACAGCAAACAGCAGCAGCGCAAGGAGGAGATACGGGCGGAGAAACGGGCGGAGAAGGAGAGACAGGAGCAGGAGAGGAAGGTGAGCAGAAGTTTCAAGTTAAAACTTTAGATCCAACACAAAGAAGTTCTCTCACCTAGAGCTTTCAACCAGTCACTCTTATAGTGTTTAAACCAGGCTAGCCTGTCACGTAAACCTACCAACACGTGTCATCAATAAAAGACATCCACATAGATAGAGACGTGGCCGTCTTAACCTGCTGGATCAAACTCACTACAGGTGGGGGGAAGAATATATCAGCCACCTCTCACAGTGTTAAACTAGGCTGGCCTGTCACGTAAACCTACCAACACATCTTTACAGTTAAAACTTTAGATCCAACACAGAAAGGTCTCTCACCTAGAGCTTTTGACCAGTCACTCTGGTCTTCCTCAGTAGACTGACCAAGTGAGGCTTGTCACGTGGCTTCTTTGAAGTGTGACGTCAACACTGGGTCAAAGGTATCTGGTAGATGATGTTGGCCCCTGTCTCGGTGTGGTGAGGGGCAGTCTGGAACTCAGTTCTAAGGATATGAACATTTGGACACTGCACCTTTGCAACAAGTCCCCACACAAATTAGTTGTTTCCGAAAATAGTTTCATCAGGTTGGTTAAGCATAGGATACAGCCACCTACATTAATTTTGTACATCGGCTACATAGCGGGAGAAGCATAACTTCAGTCAGAAGCTCTGAGGAAGGTGTCTGATAGACACTGAAACGTAAGCAAGGTAAGAGACAATATAGGTTGTGCAAAAGAAATTCCATTTATGCTACAAAGCATGTGAGTTTTTAACCCCGTATTTCTCTGCCAGGAACAGCTCAGGTTGGAGGAGGAGTGGAAAGAGCTGGAGCTCGCGAAACAGGCGAAACGGCGCCGCTTGAAGGTAGAGATTTCCCGACTCTCCGTGTGTGGGGTGGTGGTGGTAAGGTGGAGGGCTGACGTCATCATGACTGACTCATCTTTCAGTTTTCTCCACAGAAAGTGCAGGAAAGACTGATTGAGTAATGTTGGGTGGCACGAGTGTTTGAATGTGGACGGTCCTGTGTTTTTTTTTGTTCTACCCCCCCCCCCCCTCCTGTGTTGATTAAACCAAGACATGCATCACTGGCGAGTCCAGGCAGCTGGCTGGTGTGATTGGGGAACTGCAGTGCTCTTTCCCATGTTTCAGAAGAATTTTTACCACGTCAGCATGATTTATCAAGGCCTGACAGACTTAATTCCCCCCCCCCCCAGGAGAAAAGGCGTCTGGAGCGAGAACAGAAGCAGAGAGAGCAGGAGGAGTGGGAGAGGCAGCGGGAGGTACGACAGGCAAACCAGATACTAACCCTCGAACTCGCCCTGTAGCAGGACTAACCCTCCCTGTAGCAGCATGTGTTTGTAGCAGGACTAACCTTTCTGTAGCAGCATGTGTTTGTAGCAGAACTAATTTGCCCTGTAGCAGCATGAATACCAAACTTGTGGATACGACAGGCAAACTAGCTACTAACCCTCGAACTCCTAAGCCCTGTTGCAGCATGTTTTTGTAACAGTACTGCAGATCTACTAGTTACCTTCTTGTAGCAGTGTGTACATGTAGCAGGACTAACCCTCCCTGTTGCAGCATGTTTTTGTAGCAGAACTAACCCTCTCAACAGTTTGAGCTCCCTTCTAATCTGACTTTTCTGCTACCATTTTCCCTATTGGAAATCTAATGCTGTAAGGAATCTCTCCTATAGAAAATACAAACATTAGCACTAGAGCTACTATCACTTACAGTTACACCTTTGTACCTGAGACACCGTAGCCTCTGTGAGAACTTTGCAATGTTGATAGCTAAATTCCCCAACTTCTGTAGTTGGTTACCGCCTAAATGCGGATGCCTACATGGCAGAGAACTGAGGTCAAAGGACAACTTCACACAGTTTAGCTGCAGGGCGTCTAGGTTCAAGAACAGTGTTTTACCTTTTATTGTGAAGTTGCTGGACCATTCTTGATAATTTTTCACGTGTATCATGCCCCAATTCAGCCATGTAAGGCGGCAATGGTATGTGTGTTGTAAATAATAAATTAACCAGTTCATTCATTCATACACCAAAGTACAGAATACCGATTGACAAACACGTGTTCTGGTGTCTACCCTCCTCAGGAGCAGGAGAAACAGGAGAGAGAACGGAAACAGAGGGAGAGAGAAGAGAACGAGAAAAGGAGAAGAGAAAGAGAGGAGCGAGCGAGACGGAGAGCGGAGGAGAAGGAACGACAGAAGGAGAAACTCAAGCAGTCCAGTCAGATGGAGCTGGAGGATATCGGTGAGAAGCTGCTGCTGTTTTAATCTTAAGTTTACAAAAGGAGATGCAAACTGAAGGAAAAGGAGCTCTTACTCATCCATTTATCATGTATCTGTTCCAATGTTGTGGCATCGAACAGATATTGGTGAGGGACCTGCACGTATTGTTGTTTTATCTTAACAAAAGGAGATACAAAAGCTGAAGGAATAGAGAAAATCTATCAATGTATGCATATATATCATTGTTTAAAGATTTCAGTGTAATTTGATGACATTTTGCCCCACCCCCAGGTGGCCTGTGTATAATGGGGACCGGTCCATACGACCGTGCCAGGGTGTTTATTACTGGTCCATACGACCGTGCCAGGGTGTTTATTACCAGTCCGTACGACCGTGCTAGGGTGTTTATTACCGGTCCATACGACCGTGCCAGGGTGTTTATTACCGGTCCATACGACCGTGCCAGGGTGTTTATTACTGGTCCGTACGACCGTGCTAGGGTGTTTATTACCGGTCCATACGACCGTGCCAGGGTGTTTATTTCCGGTCCATACGACCGTGCCAGGGTGTTTATTACCGGTCCATACGTCCGTGCCAGGGTGTTTATTACCGGTCCATACGACCGTGCTAGGGTGTTTATTACTGGTCCGTACGACCGTGCCAGGGTGTTTATTACTGGTCCGTACGACCGTGCTAGGGTGTTTATTACCGGTCCATACGACCGTGCCAGGGTGTTTATTTCCGGTCCATACGACCGTGCCAGGGTGTTTATTACCGGTCCATACGATCGTGCCAGGGTGTTTATTACCAGTCCATACGATCGTGCCAGGGTGTTAGAGTTTATAATGACTGTTTTACCTGCACAGGTGGCCTGTCTATAATGGGGATGGGTCCGTACGACCGTGCCAGGATGTTAGAGTTTATAACGACTGTTTTACCTGCACAGGTGGCCTGTGTTAGAGTTTATAATGACTGTTTTACCTGCACAGGTGGCCTGTGTTAGAGTTTATAATGACTGTTTTACCTGCACAGGTGGCCTGTGTTAGAGTTTATAACGACTGTTTTACCTGCACAGGTGGCCTGTCTATAATGGGGACGGGTCCGTACGACCGTGCCAGGGTTCTGGACTCCTCACCTGTAGGCAAGCCGCCGGCGCACACACCAAAGAAGAGAGGCTCACAATCGTAAGTTCAATCTAGCCTGTCACAATGCTACATTTAAAGTACCACAATCATGTAAAATTGTGGATGTGTGAAAAGTGTTTCTGTATTAACCGGCAGGTGATGCTTGATGCCTTACTAGCCAACTGCTGCCCACACGTGTCAGAGACCCCCGCAACTGTATAATCAAAGACTTGATACTACAGTGTATATGTCTTTGTTTTTTCTAAGGCATGGCTGTTGTATGACATATATGAACTATCCCCCTCCCCCCCCCAGGCCAAAAGTGGGCTCTTCTCCGAGCACACCGTCGAGCCAGGTGAGCACGCCTTCGCACCGCAGCAGCTCGCTCATGGACGAACTTGACCTCAAACCCTTCACCAACCCCGACGCCGCGCTGCAGGACGCCTTCAGGCTCATCAACGACGAGAACTGGTCAGTACAGAACTTCCACAAAAGCACCAAGTTTCCACAAAAGCTTTCACCAATGTACCAAGTTTTCACCAATGTACCGAACTTCAACAAAAGTACCGAGTACCAGCAAAAGTACAGAGTTTTCTCCAATGTGCTGAACTTCAACAAAAGTACTGAGTACCAACAAAAGTACCGAGTTTCCACAAAAGTACCGAGTTTTCACCAATGTACTGAACTTCAAGAAAAGTACTGAGTACCAACAAAAGTGCTGAGTTTCCACAAAAGTACCGAGTTTTATCCAATGTACCGAACTTCAACAAAAGTACCGAGTACCAACAAAAGTACCGAGTTTTCACAAAAGTACTGAGTACCAACAAAAGTCATTGTTCTAGAGACAGCTCTTGCCATCTATCATGTATTTTACCTTATTCCCTCCTAGATAAAAATTTTTGAAATGTAGCGTAATAATTAATCTTGAATGTTGAATAAAGCTGATTTTACCCCGTTCCCAGGGAGGTGAAGTGCGAAGGCATCAGCCATATCCGCAGACTCGCCATCTTCCACCCGAAGGTCGTGAACTCCCGGCTTCACGACGCGATCCTCGCCGTGCTCACGGAGGTCAAGAACCTCCGCTCGTCGGTCGCTCGCGCCGCCATCGCCTGTCTCGGAGACATGTTCACCTACCTGAGAAAAACATGGACCAGGTAAGGATCGATTGTCTTTATTTTATGTATTTCGCCCATAGAAAACAACGGTACAAACATAGAAACACAAACTATACATACAGCATCTTATATACATTTTTTTTAAATAATTTCTGTACTGACAATCTGACCCCAGAAGACATTGTATTATGCTGTTGTTGGTGTTTTAATATAATATTAGCCACTTTTGTTTTGACACATTGGATTTTATATGACTGTTGACCACCAGCACCTTTTGTTGCTCGACTATATGTAATCATGTTCTGTGTAAATGTATGCTGGGCTCCATTAGAAAGCAGAGTCTACTAGCTGAATGGGCTACCCAGATGTTTTATGAGTCATTATGATGAAAATATATAAATACTGGGCAGAAACATCTCACTAATGTGTTGTTATGTTTTATTTATGTTTTAAGTGTTTAGAGAAACTAGACATTAAAACTTATTAAGATTACTTTTGTCCATAGAGTTTGTGTCCTAAGTTTGCCAGACACCTTGAAAAGAGTGTTGGAAAAATAAGGAAGGAAACAATTTAAGGGGTTGGACTTGTAGCACATGTTTTGTATTAAAGTCGGCTAACATCTGCCCTTCTGTTGTTGTAGGACATTGACCAGACCACCCAAGTCCTGCTCCACAAGAACGGGGAGTCCAACGGGTTTATCCGAGAGGATGTGGACAAGGCGATGGCAGCCCTGGCCATGAATGTCTCCCCACAGAGAGCTCTGACGGCACTCATCGCAGCAGGCAGAGAGTAAGTCTACCCTAACCCAAACCCTGGCCCCAACACTAACCCTAACCCTGGCCGAGCTATGTAAGCGTGCTGAGTGACACGCTATAACGTGGCTTTGACGTGCACAGGGAACACACCATGACGGCCGTCATAGGGTGCTGTATGGGGCACCAAGAACGGCTGTCTTTACTGTATCTATATCAACAAATTATGTGGACAGGTAGTAATAACCCACTCAAAAAATAGTTCAAGAATCATATTTTGTAGTGGTTGAGTTTTTATGACTGGCTGAGTTTACGAAAACATCGAATTATCGGCAAGTTCGTGCATCGCCCGTCGCTGACCGGCCGATCGCGGGACTCTTTCAGCCATCCATTCTACAAATAAAGGAAGGAACACTACATGTCCTAATCTGCACTTTCTTTTGTAGTATCTCCAGTAATAGTTTGTGTTTTCCTTTGTCTGGAGTAACTAAAATAGCTGTATAAACTCCGCGCCGCGCCGCGCCGAGGCCGGCGGTCCGCCATGTTGGTGCGGAGCGGCTTCAGACAGAACGTAGCCACTTATTTTGATACGGCGATACGGCGCGAGTTGTAGATGTGCTTTTGAACAAAAAATATGGTATGGAGAAAATAAAGTGAGCGTATGCATTTCACCGATTGTGTATCTTATAAATTTAGAACGTTCTGTGGGGAAAGTCGATGAAATCTTCCGATTAGAACTCGCGGGTAAATCCAAAGATCGAGTTGCCGTCGCCACGTGTTAGCCTGCGCGCCAGAACGCGGGCTTCTAAGTCGTTGCCGCGTGTTTGTCAGCACATCAAGACGTGTGGCGGTTCTTCACGTAAAACCATGTTGGTGGGTGCAGAAGGCCATCAAAAGGGTAAGATCTTTTTTTTTAATACAAATGTTTTGTGTATATCGTACTTACGGTTTTCATAATAAAGGAATTTTCGCACCTTTTTCGTTTAATATTCACGCTGCCGTTGTGGCGTGTTTACCCGATCTAAAACGGTTGTCACGTGCACATTGCATCGATCTCTCGCGGCAAATTTGTCAGTGGGTATAGGTGATTTGTGTTTTGATGTTGCATTTTGGAATTGTAGTTTTCGTATTTACAACGAAGTTTTGCATTTTAATCAGTACCGTGAAACGATGGTGTATTTTGGGAGGGTTTTTTGCGCTCATAATTGATGTAGTTTGTTCGTAGATTATGATATTTTTGTCCTGATTTAAATGAGAAATGTTTACTGTTTTTTTCAGCTGTGTTATCAGAATCACAGAAATTTTCCCGGATTATATAATATACACGCTGTAAATGACTGTATGAATTTCATATATATCAGTTATATATATATGTTCATGTTCTAAGAACCAAAATCACATAATT
>NW_017804331.1:180568-224618 GCF_001625305.1 Branchiostoma belcheri
GACTTTCCCCACAGAACGTTCTAAATTTATAAGATACACAATCGGTGAAATGCATACGCTCACTTTATTTTCTCCATACCATATTTTTTGTTCAAAATCACATCTACAACTCGCGCCGTATCGCCGTATCAAAATAAGTGGCTACGTTCTGTCTGAAGCCGCTCCGCACCAACATGGCGGACCGCCGGCCTCGGCGCGGCGCGGCGCGGAGTTTATACAGCTATTTTAGTTACTCCAGACAAGGAAAAACACAAACTATTACTGGAGATACTACAAAAGAAAGTGCAGATTAGGACATGTAGTGTTCCTTCCTTTATTTGTAGAATGGATGGCTGAACGAGTCCCGCGATCGGCCGGTCAGCGACGGGCGATGCACGAACTTGCCGATAATTCGATGTTTTCGTAAACTCAGCCAGTCATAAAAACTCAACCACTACAAAATATGATTCTTGAACTATTTTTTGAGTGGGTTATTACTACCTGTCCACATAATTTGTTGATATAGATACAGTAAAGACAGCCGTTCTTGGTGCCCCATATAGCACCCTATGACGGCCGTCATGGTGTGTTCCCTGTGCACGTCAAAGCCACGTTATAGCGTGTCACTCAGCACGCTTACATACCTGCCTGGCCCCAACCCTAACCCTAACCCTGGCCACTATCCTAGCCCTGGCCCCAACCCTAGCCCTGGCCACTACCCTAACCCGAACCCGAACCATGAATGTCTCTAACAGCACTCATCGCAGCAGGCAGAGAGTAAGTCTCACATGTACAAACGTACACTACCAAATAGGCATGATTGCAGGGACTATGCATGCATGTCTGGATATTATAATTATGTAGTAGAGTGGCTTCATTCTTCAACCAACATCTAGCATACACATGTACACACAGTCATCCCTCAGTAAGACATCTGGAGCCACATAGCTCCCGTGTAGAACTTAAGCTCACACAACCGGTTTTCCCCTTTGGGCTTCTTCAAGTGTACAGAGGCTAAATGACACAAGTTCATGAAGTTCATGAAACTCTTTTAATGAAATTCTAACCCGTTAGTAACAATGTCCAGGTTAATTATAACGGGAATGGTACTGTACTAACCCTGGGATGTCTGTTGCAGTCACAGGAACGTAGCTGTGAGGAAATGCACAGCACAGTACCTGGTGACGATCGTCGAGCGGATGGGCACGGGACGCGTCATGTCAGGCATCAAGGACGTCACGGACAAAGTCCTGCCCACGGCCACCATGTTCGCGTGTGACAGCTCCGGAGAGATCAGGTACGTGCATGGAGAGGCTGAAAAAAAAGCAGTTAAATCAGGCCTCGAAATTAACGGTGTCCTGATGGCCAGTGACACTAGAATTTAAGCTGGGACAACTAATAAATGCAATTTGGGGCATTTTGGGGACAATAGATAAAATTAATAATCAACATCAGAATATCAGCCCTTCTTTTGTTTGGCTCCGGAAAAAGCTCCCCAAAATTTTCTATTTACTCTGCAATTATAGCGTGCATGGAAGTCAGAACGTAACCTAAATAAAGTTAACTTCAAGTTCACGTCCTGAAAAACAGGTTGGGACAGTTCACCCTCTCTTCGGGACAATTGAAATTTATTTTCGAGACAGTGTTGGGGCAATTATAGGAAAAAATATTGATTTGGAGCCCTGTAAATGTGCAGTAATTGTTACTGTTATATCTATGGGATCAGCCGTTGGTGAAGTCAGAACTTTCTGCTACTTTCACTCCTCTTTTTTGAGTTTGCGATTTTCTTGCGTGATTCTAGTCTTCAAACTTTTGCTTTTGTTACGAATAAGGTTCCGGGCTTTTCAAAACTTAAGTCTTTTAACTATATTTACATAATATTCATTTCTTCTTTCCTTCAGATTTTGCTTTCTTTCAATTCCTTTCCATCTGCGTTACTGACCCTTGCCTTTCTTGTCAGCTCTCCTCTTGTTTTGTCTCTGTTTGTCCCTGTGGAAGGTGAGAATTTGCTCTTATGGTAATAATTAGAAATATTGATTGCTGATTGTTACTTCTGTTTGACTCCTGTATTAACCCATGTAGCCTTCTGTAAAGCATGGAAATGTTTTTCCTTGTGATGTTGGGAGTGTATAATATGATATGGTCACAGGACCAGGGAAATGTTTCTCTTGACTGTTCAGGGCTCGAAATACTGGGTGCATGTGCACCTTGGTGCAACCAAAATTGGAGTTGTGCACCCAACTTTTTTCTGTGGGTGCACCAGTGCACCCAAATATTTTCGAAGATTTACATGTAAAGTTATTAAATGTATATTCCTGACATCTAAGTTTCAGAAAAGTAATGAAATCTTTGTTTATTAAGATTATTTTATGAATTATAATATAAAATATGCACCCAAAAAGTGCACCTATTCCCCAAAATGAATTTTGAGCCCTGCTGCATCTTTCACTGAGCACTTTTATGATTCAATGTTGAGAGTTGTTCTGTAACTCCAGTATCTTCTAACACTGTGCCCCCCTCCCGCAGGTACTATGGTAAGAAGGTCCTGTACCAGCTAACACTGTGCCCCCCTCCCGCAGGTACTATGGTAAGAAGGTCCTGTACCAGCTAACACTGTGCCCCCCTCCCGCAGGTACTACGGTAAGAAGGTCCTGTACCAGCTGATGTCTCATGAAGATTTTGACAAGCTCCTGGTGAAACACGTGGCACCGAAACACCTGAAGGACGTACAGAACAAAGTGGAGGAACTCAGGCAGAGGGTGAGATCATGTTTTAACATCCTGGGTTGTGTTATTGTTTTGGAAATATCTTACAGTTGTTTTTTATGTGCCATCACTACCAACTGGTCCTCCCGCTAGTGCACTTTGTCATGCTTATTGATTTTTGTATAGTTCTTTTTTTTATCTAGACTACATTTTATGATATGTAAATAGTTGTATTTGCACATTGTGAATGTTGCCAACATCTGCTTGATGATACTAAGTATTTCACTCCATCTCCCTCCCCATTCCAAAAACAAGTAATAGAGTCACTTTTAGCAGTATAATCTAAACCAGGATAGTTAGTGAGTGCATAGTGAGTGACTTTTAGACATGATGCTTGTTGACTGCAGACTGTGAGACCAGGCTTTAACCTCCTGGCACTTTCTTATAGAAATGTTATAGAGTTGCTCTTGATACTTGATGGTCGATCAGAAACAGGATTCTGTACTTTAACCCCTGCGTGTTGGCTCCAGGGTCTGGGAGAGATGCCAACAGACATAAATTTCAACTGGGATGTGTTCTGGAAATGTTGGGAATCGTGTTATGGAAAGGGCGTAGAGTTGCTCTTTATAGTCAGAAACAGGATTCTGTATTTTAACCCCTGCGTGTTGTCTGCAGGGTCTGGGAGAGATGCCGACAGACACGCCGTCCGCTCGACACAGAAGGGCAGAAAGCGGCGGGTCACGGGCGAAATCTGGGTCAAGAGACAGCATCAACTCTCCCAGCAGGTAGGCCACTTGTCTTGCCAGGAAATCTACAGCTTCAGTCAGTCACTCTCTGCAGGTCTGGCTGTGCAGCTTCAGTCAGTAACTCTCTGCAGGTCTGGCTGTGCAGTGCCTCTTGTGGCTGGTACAGGTCTATGGGTAAAGTGTATCAATTATATGACCATTGTACATTAACAATAGCAACAGATTTTATGAAAATGTCAGTGCAAATAAGCAGTTTAGAAGTTATGTAGATGGGTACCGAGGAGAGGATAAAGACTTATCTAACAATTATAGATACACTATTTTGAAAAACTAACTTGTTTATAGCTAAGGCTGTAGATCCTCTTTTTTTAATCCTACGGTATAATGGATCAGGCTGGTATTCTGTTTTGTTGTTTGTATCTGGGCCTATGACCTCGTGATTCAGTCAAACAAAATTGTTGACGGCAATGTGGCTTTGGTATGTCTGTTTTTCTAACCCCCGTGTCTCTGCCAGCACCCTGTCCACACCGACGTCCTCGGCGAAGAAGAAGTCTCCGCGCGGCGCCGACACGGGTCTGGAGGAGTGTAAGGAGCTGTTTGGGCTGCTGGACGCGCGGGACTGGCAGCAGCGCAGCCAGGGCATCCAGCAGCTGGCAGACATGTGTGCCGCCGGGCACCCAGCCGTCTTCAACAACCTGGTCAAGGTACGGGCTCAAGCACTCACACACTCACACACTCACTCTCTCTCACACACTCACACACACACACTCTCACACAATCACGCACGCACTACTGTACATGGTGGGAGCCAGGGCATCCAGCAGCTGGCTGACATGTGTGCTGCCGGGCATCCAGCAGTCTTCAACAACCTGGTCAAGGTACGGGCTCACTCACACATGCACTCACGCACTCACTCTCTCACTCACTCACTCACTCACTCACTCACTCACTCACTCACTCACTCACTCACTCACTCACTCACTCACTCACTCACTCACTCACTCTCTCTCACACACACACACACTCTCACACAATCACTCACACAATCACTCACTCACTACTGTACATGGTGGCAGCCAGGGCATCCAGCAGCTGGCTGACATGTGTGCCACCGGGCATCCAGCCGTCTTCAACAACCTGGTCAAGGTACGGGCTCAAGCACTCACGCACTCACTCACTATCCGGTTTATCCTCTGTTGTTCCCCATCATCCGAGGGTTAGACGTGCTTCTGAGCACACTGGTCCTCAGGCATATGTGCTGCTGGGCATCCCGCAACAATCTGGTCAAGGTACTAGAGCTAGCTAACACTGTACTGTTCTTGGTTGTTTGGAGTTGAGCCTTCAAGTATACAGGAGGGGGGGGCTTGGATTTCCTTTACTGCCACATTCACCTCTAGTAACATTACAAGCTGCTCCAAGTGGGACCCAAGACTCCTTCCTCCCATATGTCCTCCGCAGGTGTTCGACAGGCTTGTTCCCAGACTAGTAAACATGTACAAACAGCCGTCGACTCTCTCACACACCCCAATTGTGACTCATTCCTCCCGTTTGTCTCGGCAGGTGTTTGACCGGTCTGTCCCCAGACTAACTCCTTCCTCCCGTTTGCAGGTGTTTGACCGGTTTGTCCCCAGACTAACGGACAACAACACGAAGGTGAACCTGTTTGCGCTGCAAGCCGTGCGTGACATTATCCGGCAGGTGGGGCCGTACGTGGACTCCACGATCGTGAACGCGCTCGTGCCGCAGCTGGTCGGAAATCTCGCCTCCAAGAACCAGCAGATCTACAACGCCACGAAGGAGGCGCTCAGCTCTGTGGTGCAGTGTGTAGGTGGGTGGATATGAAAGAATGGTTTCAAACTTTATAAAAAATATTGTGTTTCCTGACCGACCCTAGAAATACTGCCGACCCGTAACTTACCGGTATTTGTGTGAACCCCTGCAAGGGAGATAAACTTTTTGGGCTGAAGTAAAGTACAAGTTAAAGACAATAAAGAATATATCCATATTGTGAAATGGAGGCCACAAGAATGAAGACAGTGACTGCTTTTATCCTTATCTATCTTGCATATCCTACATCTTACCGTCTTACCGGTCCCTTGACCGCGGGTGGTCGTGGGGGCACCTAGTGGCTGAGCACACTGCCTTGATATCCTACATGCATGGTGCTATATGTATGTTTCATTCTTGCAGTGTGTACTGAAATATCTTTCTATGGTACATAACTTTACCATCTATATACTTTAATGATGGAGGTTGTAAAAAGTGAGGGACCTTGTCTTTGCTCACCATTCACCCCAGGCATATTTTTCTACTGTTGTATGCAACTAGGAATGAAGTACCAGTCAAGTATCAATGTTTGTTTAAAGTTAAAACTTTCGATCGAACACAAAAAATTGTCTCACCTAGAGTTTTCGACCAGTCACTCTGGTCTTCCTCAGTAGACTGAGCCAGTGTTGACATCACACTTCAAAGAAGCCACGTGACAAGCCTCACTGGGTCAGTCTAGAGTGACTGGTCGAAAGCTCTAGGTGAGAGAATATTTTGTGTTGGATCAAAAGTTTTAACTTTAAGCATGTAACCACCAACACAGATGAACTTTGATGATAGTATAAGTATCAATGTTGTTTCTCTGCTGTTGCAGACAAAAGCCTGTTGCTCCAGCCGTTTGCCAACGCCGCTCAGTACGGAAACGCTCGCGTCAAGCCGGACATGATCGACAAACTCTCAGGTGAGGACGGGTCCCTTTTCTTATCAAGATTTGAACTTTATTGTTTGTATGCATATATTGTCCCTGATGATTGTCCCTGTATAAATACCTTTTACTTGTTCCAGGTAGGTCTATGACTGTAATATTGTTACTGATTTTATAATTTCCTGAAGTTTTTTATAGACTAATAAGTTAACAATTGTATGACTGTTGTGTTGGTCATAGTTTTAGATAATAACATTGTGCAACTTGTAGTAACTGTTATATTTGCCTAATCCAGCATGTGGGCTGCCAGTTGTGTACTTGCAATAAACCAAACTATAAAATATTACAACTGTTACAGACTGGCTTGTTTCTGCCCCTGTATTTTAACACCAGCACCTCGCTTTGTTGTTCCTCCCTCAGACCTTGTGCTGGAGATCTACTCGCGGAAGCAGCAGTCGGTGATTCGGCACATCCTGCCGGTCCTGTGGCACCTTCTGGGGAACACGACCAGCAGCGGCGCGCTGCCCGGCGGCACCGGAAACATCCGCGACGCAACGAACCGCCTCGCCAACGCGCTGCACATGCAGATGGGAGACGCACTGCTGGAGTTCGCCAGCAGCCTCACGCAGAGAAACCTGCAGACGCTCAAGGACATGCTGGCCAACCCTGTACAACAATGACAGCATGACATGCTGGCCAACCCTGTACAGCAATGACAGCATGACATGCTGGCCAACCCTGTACAGCAATGACAGCATGACATGCTGGCCAACCCTGCACTGTTGTAAAGTTGTGTTCTTGATGTAATAATATGTCAGTGTCGTAAACTTGTGAAACAAAAACTGTCAACATATCAGTCAGCTTGTACAGATGGTCGGTTTTGAGTACTGAGTACTACGTAAAGGTTTGCCTACTGACCAAACAGAGTTATTGGATTGCACCACAAAGTGTTTGACTGTATCAAGATTTAATGTTCATAAGAAACTTTATGGTGACATAAGAATCTAGTCAACTTGTGTGACATACAGCTGGGTGCAGTACCGGAGATGGCTGATAGGGGGCACCCAAGTGCCTTCAGAGAGTTGAATCCCAGGAAGTGACTTGAGCTGCGAGACTAACAGTGAACGCACGGCTGATGCCTTTACTCAGTCCAGAAGCACGAATGTATTTCCTCGGTGTCCGTATTTTGTAGACTTTGTGCATATCAAATAATGAGACTTACCGGTAGAAATGATGCAGGAAAGCAGGCATGACACCAGTAGTACACACATGTATGCACCGGATGCGTGCAGTCCTTTTCATGCTCTGTACCCGTCCTGTGCCCTGCTTTACTGTACGAGAGCCGAGGAAATGGATTGTTGTGGCCTCGTGGCCTGTGAAATGCTGCTGTCAAAGGGACCAATAGGGTTTGTTAGGTCTCCATGCTGCGAGACTGGACTCTGGATTCTGCCACGATTGGCTGGTTTAAACCATGACTCTGCCGTGATTGGCTGGTTTAAGCCGTGACTCTGCTGCGATTGGCCGGTTAAACCGTAATTGCTATGATTGGCTGTTTAACCCGTCCTCCCGTCACACATCCTGTGATCTGTATTTTTGGTCAGCTCCCATGTTCCAAAGGTGTATAGCCAATAGGGGTATTTTTTGTGGTGAACCGTGAAAATAGAAGATATTAGATACCAAAATGTACAAACCAAAACATGCACTTCTATATAGAGATATTAAAGGCCCACTATAGTGCATGTAACGTAACTTAGAGTAGCTAGGTAGTTTTCTACTTGTGGCTGTTATTTTTGTATAATTTGTCCATGTACAGTGTACAATTGGGCTGTACAGAGAATATAGTGTGTAACAGAATAAGCCGTCCCAACCTGTATCTTGTATATAGTAGGTTTGAGAGTTATTGGTGTGAGGGGCTCATTGCTGCTTATGTTCCTTTGCATTTCGCTTGTTCACGTGGGGAAGTTTCAGGTGCAGTTTGGTCGTCACTTGGTGTGCGTGATCTATTACTATAATTGTAACAGCTCTTATGCTGCATGACTCTGTGGATGGGGAGTTCGCATGTGTGCTGCACACTTTATGGTAGGCTTCTCAAGTTGCATTTCATCTTATTATCTGTAAAGCAACAAAGCTCCAGAACTCTGGAGCTCATCTTAGTACGGTTTGTAGCTTTTATCAACCACGATAGGTGCCATTGCACATTTTTCACACTTGGCCAGTTTGTTACCTTTAAGTTTTAGAAGCAAAGAATGTTGTTGGCCTGAAATCCCAGTTGTTGCCTTGTATGTGGTATGAAATGACATCCCTGTTACCGAGTGTTTCTTGTAACCTTCCACGTCGAGATGGTGTGGGGGGGGGGGATGCAGAGAGGTGAACATTACTAGACTTAAGCAGACTAACAGTGAAATTTTCAGCTATTCCAGTTTTACCTTGGTGTATCTTTTTACAACAGTGAGGGGCCCTTCCCTCACTCCTGACTAGACTGTTTTTAGGTGACTGTCTTGTTTTGACTGTGCGTTTAGCCACTGCCAGACCCAGTCTGGAGCCAACTACACACATATCGTAGCCAGAATAACATATCAAATACGTGTGTATGAAGTTACACAGGTGAAGCATTCCCTGCTTGTAGAGCAAGTTTTGTTGAAGAGTGAAGCCCAGTCTGAGTCTGGCAGTGGCGGTGGCAGATAGAGTAAACCCTCTTGTGTATAGCAGTAGTGTAAGCTGTTTGGCTTTGTTGATATCATTGCCTGTAAATAGAGTAGAGTATATCCCAATCTGAATGTCAAACCTCTGTGTACAGGATGAGCTTGAAATGTTGTGAAACTCTTGAGAGTTCTCCCAAGAGTTGTATTGTTTAAATATATGATTATTATAGTGATTTTAAGTTTTTGATGAACTTCCGTCCATGATTTCACTGGTGCATGCCATAGTGATGCAGCCATGCCTCCGCTCCCGGGAACAGGGTTCGGCAACCCATGGAAACAACATCACTAGAACACAGTTACTGTATCAAATACTGCTCTGGCCTACCAAAATCTGTTAATAACTCAGTCTTCAGACTCCATTTTTAACTACTGTGTTCAGCCACACGTATAAACTTATTTTTCAAAATGGTATTTTAAGAAAGTTGGTTTGTAAAAACTTTCACAGTTCCTAGAACAGTATCCAGTCCGGAAAAGTTCCTACACATCCACAAAGGTTGCAGAGTAATCTGTATTGTTTTCTGTATTTCCGACTTGTGCCTGTTGTTCCCTGTTCCCGGAGCTTGTGGGCGAAACGTTGAGCTGTTGTGTCTGTGTGTTGACGAGGCGGCCGCCGTGCCTTGCCTTGTGTCCGTGCACACGGCTGAAGCCCCCGTGCCAGTTGCTGTAAGGTATGGCTCATTTGGTCATTAAACACTGAGAAGCACACTTCTGCCTCAGACTCTTCTTTAATATATAGCATAGCATAGCAACAACCTATAATGTTTAGAGTTAAAACTAAATCCAACACAAGAAGTTCTTTCACCTTGAGCTTTCCTCAGTAGACTGACCCAGTGAGGCTTGTCATGTGGCATCTCTGAAGTGTGCCGTCAACACTGGGTCAAAGGTATCTGGTAGACGATGTCGGCCCCCGTCACGGTTAAGTGAAGGGTGATGGGTGTTGGATCAAAAGTTTGAACTCTAAACATGTAACTACCAAGTTGAACATAGATGAACTTTCATGATAACAACCTAATATAATTTTTACATTTTACACCCCTATACAGAGGAAAGGAATGTGTTTTATGGTGTCCAGAAGATGTCATCAAATTTGGTACTGGGATTGAGTGCAAAGATGCAGTAAGACTTTTCTTCACTTTTATTTACATTTCTTACTGGCACTAGACAAACTTGGAGTATTATGCTATCACGAGTGTTTGTTGCCACAGAGTAGCCCCAAAATGTCTTGTCTGGCTCAGACAATCTGCAATACTGTTAGCATGCCATTGATATGAGTAGGTCTGGTACATCGATGAAGGTTAGACATCCAGGTAACACGATATGCCAAAAAGCAGTTACTCAAACAACTAGATATGATTTAATTTGAAAATCATAAAAATCATATCCAGTTGTTTGAGTAACTGCTTTTTGGCAAAACGTTTGGTACAAAATGTACTTATTTTTTATGGGAGACATGGCTATGTACAGCACGAGTTTACACCTCTGACCATTTGCTCTGACAAACTGTTGGCAAACGGAGCATTTTGCCTCCACATGAGACTAAACTGGACCAAAGAAAATATATACATCGGTTCTCAGAACAGGAATAATTAGAGGTTTCCATCCTTGTGAAATCCAGCTTTACCAGTACAATAGCAGAATGCACTGTGCCTGACCAGTACGTAATGTCCATAGGTCATGTTTGTGTATTGAAGGTGATATTCCATCTGTAGTTTTCAAGTGCTGTGCCTGTAATGGGCAAAAGTTGATGGAACGTCGACCAAACATCCAACAGAAACTGGTTTAGCACAGGTGCCGTACGCTCAGCCACTGTGATTGTTCTACCCTAAGACCTAGGAAAAAATTGTGTTTCCTGTTTCAGTCCTGAAAAAGTTAGGGTCCGTAGGTAAGGATTATCTTTTTTTTTTTAATTTCGTTTTTTAAATTCTACGTTTATTAAAATTTGGCAAGAGTGATTGAACTTGCAAGACGACACATAATAATAACTCAAAATTTGACAAAATTTTCGACTGAATCGCTCAGTCTTCCTCAGCTATCTGACCCAAATGCTGTGGACACGTGATTTTTTTTCTCACGTGTGATGTCAGCAAAGGGTCAAAGGTTGTCTGCAGTCGATATCGCCCCCCGTCCCGGTTGAGCGATGGTTGAAGTGCCCTGATGTGTATGGCCTTTTTATGCCTCAGTCTTTGATTCAGTCGAAAATTTCTGGTGAGTCAAATTTTGAGTTGGAGAACAGTTTAAGTTTTTCATAATGTAATTTTATACCAACTCAGATGAACTTTCATGCTGGTGCCTGTTTCTTGTTTGTTTGTTTCTGCGCTAACTGAAGAGCGCCAGCTGTAGTATAGGATGTGCCTGTTCCTGTTTGTTTGTGCGCTAACTGAAGAGCGCCAGCTGTAGTATAGGATGTGCCTGTTCCTGTTTGTTTCTGTGCTAACTGAAGAGCGCCAGCTTTAGTATAGGATGTGCCTGTTATGCCAAAAAACAGTTACTCAAGCAACTGGATATGATTTTGAAAACGTCAGACGTTTCAGCTAGTATCCACTAGCTTTCGTCAGTGACTGAGAGACCAGAGGGGAAAGCAGGTTTATATACACAACCTGTTGATTGATATGCAAATAAATTGAAGACAAATTTTTGGAAGTCGAAGAAGGAACAAAAGTCAGACAAGTCAAGACAAGATGATGCAAATTAGTCTGAAAGCTCCTGTTATACAGGACAGGAGCTTAAGTGTTGTCTGTCCTCGGGGCTGGGAGTGCCAAATCCCAAGTGCCGGAAAGATCGACCCGTAGCCCCCCTTCCCTGTTGAGGGTGGGGTTGTACATTCTTTCATATATTGCCTCTTTAACACCCCGTTCCCACCAGCGTGTTTCGCGGTCTAAGACATCCGTGGACTCGAGTTTGAAAGAGTGACCCTGGTTGTGTTGTAGGTGGTGGAAAATAGCTGAGGAGTAGCCGTTGGCACTAGGTCGGCAATGTTCTTTGTACCTTACTTTAAGCGGTCGACTTGTCTCTCCGATGTAGGTGTTGTTACAATTGGGCTCCTCACATTTGAGTCTGTAAATAACATTCGCCTTGGTACCCTTGTGAGGTCGGTCCTTAGGGTGTACCAGTCTTTGTCTGAGGGTTGAGTGAGGTTTGAAGTTAGTGGCTATGTTGAAGTTTTGGAAGATCCGTCGGAGTTTCTCAGATACTCCTTGGACATACGGAATAGTGATGTTGGCCTTGTTTTTGTTGGTCAATGGTTTGCACTTCTGGGTTTTCTTAGACTGATCTGAAGGTTTGAGCGCTTTGTTGAAAGTCCAGTTTTGGTAGCCACATTTAGCCAGGGCACCTCGGAGGTGTCTTTGTTCGTCCGTTTTGGCTTGGTCTGAAGTGACAATGTTGTCTGCACGATGGAAGAGAGTTTTGATCACTGCTAGTTTGTGTTCCAAAGGGTGGTGGGAATCAAAAGCCAGGTACTGATCAGTGTGGGTTGGTTTCCTGTACACTTCGAAACGAAGGTTACCTGCACCAAGTGTCATCTACATATCGAAACCAGTTGGCCGGGGGAGTGTCATTGAAAGTGCTGAGGGCTTTGTTTTCAAACTTCTCCATGTACAGGATCTCCGACGGATCTTCCAAAACTTCAACATAGCCACTAACTTCAAACCTCACTCAACCCTCAGACAAAGACTGGTACACCCTAAGGACCGACCTCACAAGGGTACCAAGGCGAATGTTATTTACAGACTCAAATGTGAGGAGCCCAATTGTAACAACACCTACATCGGAGAGACAAGTCGACCGCTTAAAGTAAGGTACAAAGAACATTGCCGACCTAGTGCCAACGGCTACTCCTCAGCTATTTTCCACCACCTACAACACAACCAGGGTCACTCTTTCAAACTCGAGTCCACGGATGTCTTAGACCGCGAAACACGCTGGTGGGAACGAGGTGTTAAAGAGGCAATAGGAACCTGGATGTCTAACCTTCATCGACGATGTGCCTGTTAGGATGTTTAGGATAGGATGTTTAGTATAGATCGAGTTGAAATAAAGGCTCAAACAAACAATGTGCCTGTTCCTGTTTGTTTGTTTGTTTGTTTGTTTCTGCGCTAACTGAAGAGAGCCAGCTTTAGTATAGGATGTGCCTGTTCCTGTTTGTTTGTTTGTTTGTACGCTAACTGAAGAGAGCCAGCTGCAGGAGAGGAACCAGTTTCAGCGTGGTCAGGTCCGACAGAACCGCCTCCGCCGCCGCGTAGGACGACACTTCCAGCAGGTTCGTCCGGCGGAACGAGAAGATGGCGAACGCCAGCACGGACAGGATCTCGAGCGAGTCGAATCCGAGCACGCGGTCCCACAGCAGCAGCAGCTGGTCGCTGCCCAGGAACCCCGCAAACGCCCGCATCAGCCACTTAAAGGCAATCTTCAGCGGCGGGGCACCCACGCCCTGGAAGGAAGGAAGGAATTAATGAATGGTGCATTTCTGTAAAATATTGCAGCCGTCTGGCTGAAATATGTTTCGCTTACATACAACTCACTTCCACAGATAACTTAAGATATTACATAATAAAAGGAACAATATTAAAAAAGTACAAAAAGGACAATGAGTGTGTGTGTGTGTGTGTGAGTGCGCGCGTGCGTGTGTGTGTGTAAGAGTATGGTAGAAGAGCTCCGGCTCGTGTGTCTGTAGTAGAGACTCGAACAGCGCGCAGAGGGACATGATGCCCTGCGGGTGGGACGGCATGTGGTGTGTGTGCGCACGTGCGTGTGTGCGTGCGTGAGTGTGTGTGTGCGCGTGCTTGTGTGTGTGTGTAAGAGTCACCTTGAGGTGGTAGAACAGCTCCGGCTCATGTGTCTGTAGCAGAGACTCGAACAGCGCGCAGAGGGACACGATGCCCTGCGGGTGGGAGGACATGTGGTGCAGGTGGGAGAAGTAGCGCGTGTACATCTCCCGGAACACGAAGTAGAGCCGGGCCGGCTCGTCGTACACGAAGCACAGCGAGGCGCAGTACATGGTGAAGCCGTGGAAGGGGATCACGCCGCTGGGGGGGTACGTCACCTGCAGGGGGGGAATACTTTTTATGTTTACCGAAGGAAAACATATTGGTTTTGCTCTGTTTCAAAACCATTAAGGTCAATGACCTGAACCAGACGTCTATCACCATGGTAACTGGTGTGGGGTTATATCATGCAATTTCATAGCAGGAGGGATTTAGACTGCTGTCACCATATATGAATGTTTTTGAGTAAGAATTAACAGAGCAATATGCAATATTGCAGAATGTCAAAATTTTGTTCTGCAATTCGAAAATACTTTCTGCAAATACACCGACACTTAAAAGTCCAGATCTAAACCCATGGCATATACAAAATTGCATGTTGGCAAACATTGTACATGCAATTTGAACAATACAGCACATGCAAAAGTATTTGAATATTATAGAGTCAGTTACTGTAGTAAACAAATAAGCCCTAGTCTGGTCTGATTTTTTTCAGTCTGCAAAATTGCAGATTGCTTCATTTTTCTACTGCAATATTGAAACTGTCTCAGAGTCAGACTGCAGTTGGGTATTTCTAACACTGAAATGTGTTATAAAGAAAGAGACATTTGCAAAAGCTGCTCACAACACGTGCAGCTGTAGATAATAAGTTACATCATTATGCTGGTAGATTAGTACAGTGGCTTCCTACTGGGAGACGTAGAGTGGGACGTCCTTATACTACACTTTTGTCCATGTTAGAGAGAGACACTGGTCTCGCAGGGACTGCATTAGTGTCCACTATGAGAGATAGGACATACTGGAGTAACTTCATCAAGTGTACCTCACCAGATTAGTATAATCCGGAGGCATGATGATGATGATGCTAATCCTTACTGTGTATTATCTAATATATCTTAGCCTGACCTGGAACTCCTCCAGCCCGAGTTTTCCCCGGATGTATGACTTTGCCGGCGTCGCGCTCGTGTGGGCGAAACATCGCAGCACGGTCGTGTCACGCGAGAAGATCAGCAGGATCTGGGATAGAAATCATCACTCATAAATACTTTTACTGCACATGTATTATACATATAGGGCGATGTTTCAAAAGATGTTTAGATGCTAGAAATTCAGCACCTTTTCATCGATCATCCCATACAGCAGGATCTGGAATAGAAAATCATCACTCAATGTGACTCGTATACATGTATAATTGTACATATAGGGCGATGTTTGAAAGATGTCTAGACACTGGAAATTCCACCAGTAACTCTAAAAGTACTGTATTGGACTCTCTTGTGAGGAAGATTAGTCCCTTGTAAGGTATTTTGTATATTTGTTATGAAGCAGTAAGTGCCATACTTTGTACCATGTACAATCCTTGTCCAAGTTTATTATGTAGATGTTAATATAGCAAATCAGGCTGAGGATAACAAGATGTGAATCACTGTTTTCAACAATGGTATCCTGATTAAGGATGTACGGTTTTGTAAACAAATGAATGAATCTTTATTCAACTTGTAGACATTACAATTGCCTGAATTGCGTTGAATTTACAAAGTATAAAATATTAAGTTACTTATTAAAAGCATTAACAGTTATTTACATTAAAATACATTTGTCATAAAATCTTCTGGAATCATTTATACTAGTCGGAGTTGATGCATTCATATACATATAAAATAACTAGTACATAACTACATTGCGACATACTGTCGTGGTAAGTCAGTACAGAAATACACTGTGTTGTCGGATCAATGGGCTAATCCCTGATTTAGGAGATGTGTCAAGTAGGGAATAGGAGAGTTTTTGTTCGTCCGGCATAATGGAATACATAATGGTATAATGGTAACTACATGTAGATACAAAATCTACCTGGTGCAGCAGATCCTCGAACACGAAGTAGTAGTCGTCGTTCGCGGCCGTGAGTTTGACGTCCTTGTAGATGAGGCTGTCGATGAGAAGGTCGTGATGTATGACGTACGACTTCAGCTGCTGGTAGTACAGCTGGTCAACGCTGTCCACCTAGCGCGGGAGGGAAGGGACATGATTGGTCAACGCTGTCCACCTAGCGCGGGAGGGAAGGGACATGATTGGTCAATGTTGTCCACCTGGGTGAGGGAAGGGACATGATTGGTCAATGTTGTCTACTTAGCGCAGGAGGGAAGGGACATGATTGGTCAACGCTGTCCACCTAGCGTGGGAGGGAAGGGACATGATTGGTCAACGCTGTCCACCTAGCGCGGGAGGGAAGGGACATGATTGGTCAACGCTGTCCACCTAGCGCGGGAGGTCAACGTCAATGATTGGTCAACGTCAACCACTGTTAAGAGGGAAGGGACACAGCTGTACTTCACCAATGTTAAATCAACTGTAAACCATCTAAATGCTCTCCCTGCTTGCCCCATCCTTGCACACTTGCACTGCTAGACAGAAATGGGAGGAATAGAGAAACACCTTACCCATGGCCATATTTTGTGGCAAACAGAGACACTTCCTTAACCAATCCTAAACTTCAACCTCTGCTGCCTCCCATCTCTTCTTTATATCTCTTGTCTCAGGGATACAATAAGACCTTGACCCCCAGGATCTGTGCCCTTACCTTGACCCCCAGGATCTGTGCCCTTCTCACCTTGACCCCCAGGATCTGTGCCCTCACCTTGACCCCCAGGATCTGTGTCCTTACCTTGACCCCCAGGATCTGTGCCCTTACCTTGACCCCCAGGATCTGTGCCCTTCTCACCTTGACCCCCAGGATCTGTGTCCTCACCTTGACCCCCAGGATCTGTGCCCTCACCTTGACCCCCAGGATCTGTGCCCTCACCTTGACCCCCAGGATCTGTGCCCAGATGGCCCCCCGCAGCCCGGTGGGACAGCCTTTCTTGGCGTACTGCTGGGCCAGCGGGCTGTGCTCGGCCTCCAGAACGCGCCGGCCGAGCTTCGTCCGCTCCGAGGCGAACACGTCGGCGGGAATCTCGGGCGAGTCGTCTACGCCGGCCTGCGGCTCACTGATGGACAGCTCGCTGAAGTCTGCTTGCTGCATGTACATAAATACTAAATACAGAAAACAGTACTGACATCAACAACATTCACACTGCCTGGAGCTCACTGATGGACTGAAGTCTGCTTGCTTCAACAGGAGAACATGACATTACATTACATGACTCCCACAGAGTAGACACCTATGTTTCACTATCATGAACAACATCCACCTGGCCTGGGGTTCGCTCACTTAAGTCAGATTGCTTCATAAATAGAGAAATTTAAACATCACAGATCAAAAGCAGATGTTGTTGTAAGTTGTAACACAGACTCCCAGAGTATGCTGAATCTACAGCACTGACAACATCCACACTGCCTGGGTCTTACTGGTGGACAGTTGGGTTGGTTCAACAGGAACAGGAGAGATCACAAGTCACGCACGCTGTTGTCACAACAAACAGGCTCTCACAACATTGAACATTGTGATCACAGCTCAGGTACTGTGTAGGTTCTTTAGAACGTAATGCAGACATTCTACTTATTTTATTTTACATGGTGCACCAAAGTACCTTCAGGGAAAGGGGTGATGCTTTCAGCGTGATGTACGTTCAGCACCAGAGACAGGGACTGTAGAGTAAGTGTGTGTCACGCAGCCAATTTTTAGGTTCCCATTCCTATTCCCAAACATGAATTTTGAGCCCAGATATCAGTCTGCTCACCAGCTGTTTCCTAGTCTTGGTCCTGAGCGGCAGCTGCACAAGGCCCCATAGGTTACAGTGGCTGGCCTGCTCGCTCCAGTTGGAGTTGGGGTTTCTCAGGTTCACCAGGACCTGTACAGGAACAACAACACGTGTCACTAACACACACACGTGCGCACACACACACACGCACGCATGCACACGCGCGCACACACACACACACGTTACAGTGGCTGGCCTGCTCGCTCCAGTTGGAGTTGGGGTTTCCCAGGTTCACCAGGACCTGCACAGGAACAACAAACTAAGTACAAACTAAGGACTAACACAAACAAACTCACTCACTCACAGTCACAGAGGTTACAGAGGCTGTGCTTCACCTGGAGAAAGTCCTTGGGTGCGTAGACGGGTCTGAAGAGCAACAGGTCCAGACCTGTACCTAAACCGGTACCGGCACCTGATGTTATGTGTAGGTACATAGAAGACATACATGTAGAACACATAGCAAATTTCATTTATTTCGAAACCTTTTAGCCATGCAGGGCTAGTCTTCCAAGGCTCAAATACATGGAATACAGGCACTTCGAATTCGTTACATATATACATAGGAAATAGTGCATAAGATACAGTGCAAACGTTTAAAAAGACAAAAATACATCAAACATTTAAAGGAACGCACAAATGAATACTGACAATTTAAAAACTAGAGGTCGGCTTCATGTGACACTGTTTACTATGGCTTTCTTAAACTTGAGAAGGTTACTCAGTGTCTTGGCATGATAAGGTAGGTCGTTCCACAACGATATTGCACGATGCAGGAATGAGCGCTTCTTACTGTTCGTCTTAGGTTTGGGTAATCTAAAGTTGTACTGTGCAGCAGATCTGGTATTGTGAATGTGAGATACATGAACAGGCACAAGGGAGTTGTATATATACTGTGGTTCATGACTATTGACAATCTTAAAGAACATAACCAGGGTGCTAGAGGAGAATCTCTCACTCACAGTCAGCAAATACGTATGAAGCAAAATCCTGTGCTTCACCTCGAGAAAGTCCTTGGGCGCGTAGACAAGTCGGAAGTGCGAGAGGTCCAGACCTCTGTACCTGTACCTGTACCTGTACCTGATGCTACATGTATGTTTAGCCCTACGTAAAACACATAAGAATATGTAAGACTATATCTAAGAGAGCTGTGCGTCACCTCGAGAAAGTCCTTGGGGGCGTAGACGGGTCGGAAGTGCGAGAGGTCAGGTTCCTCGGTTCCGAGCTCGGACCAGCGCGAGAGCAGCTCCTTCTGCTCCTGCGGGGGTCGTCGTCGTGCCAACGGGACGCTCAGCTCCGTGCACATCGAGTTCAGACTCTTCAGGATACGCTTCTCCCACGCTGCCTGGGCCTGCAGGGGGGGGGGGAATTATCCCATCAGTCTAACACACCAAGAACTATTACCAGTCTACTAACTAGTACTACTACTACAACTAATTACACTGCGCTCTCATTGGTCATCCGTAATAACCTAATTAACCAACCCCATATAAGGCATGCGCGCCTTATCACTTCATCCATTTCTTCGGAGCCGTCCGCACCGCGAGGAGCAGCAGGCTAGGGTCGTAGTGAAGCCCTGAAGCCCAGCAGCTTTCCCGGTCCCCACGTGCAGAACTTCTTCGTTCAGCTAGCAAGTTTGCTCCAAGAAAAGGTTTGGGGTGCGGCGAGGGTAACATTTCTCTTTTACAAACGTTTTTCTGCATTTCTGAGTGCTCACCAGGTCTGTTTTAGTAACAGTACGTTCGGGGAGTTCGGGCGCACGTGGGGCCGCCGTCTCTTTGTTCTGACACGTTTTGTTTCTCGTTTGGGTTTTTAGAAGGGTGGGCTTCAGCATTTTGTTTTCTGAGTATTACTCAGGGAGGGCGACTCGAGTCAAGTTTTCCCAAAGCGCTCCACGACTTAGCCTACCTGCTTCGCGTGGCGGAGGCTTGCTCGGGTTGGGGAAATTTGGTCTGACGAACTTGTTCTGACATGCACGTTGTTGTTGTCGTCTTATAGTATGGATTCCAGCAACCAAGCCAAGCACCTCTGAAGCCGGAAGGAACCCACGCACAGTAGGACAACAACGAGACCAACCCGGGCAACGCAGAGTACAGCAAGTTCTCCCGGCCGAGGGACAAGTCCAGCCTCCAGCCCCCAGCAAAAGGCACCCCATTCCGGAGCAGCAGCCAGCAGGAAGAGCAACAGGACCCACAACTCAAGACCAGCCGACGCCGCGGGGCAGCGGCGAAGTTCAGTTCGAGCGTCGGAGCCGGGACAGCCTCAAGCGGCAGGCGACCGGCTCTGGCCCCGGCAAGACTTGCAGCATCGTCTCTTCGCTGACGTGGTTTACTGTGGTTAGCCATTTGTTTCGTTGCTGCTGTATTGTTGATTTGGAATTTCTCGGATTTCGATGCGGTTTGTGATAACCAGCTTTCGTGTAGCTTGGTGTAAAGTTTGGGCATTTAGAACCGGGACTGCCGGTGTTGTGCTTGTTCTGGTTTCTAATGCTAATAATGGTTGTCTGTGATTTGGAACGCACGTGCAGGAGCATTGCACGTGGCGCCAATCTCTTTCGTATGCAAATTTTGGCTATGCGCAAGGGGCGTGAAGGCCGAAATCAGTGCGGATATTCACAAGATTGTACTGCAACATGGCGGTGCAACGAGGTGACAAGGTGGTCACTGAGTGAATGTTTAGCGCAAAGAGTTTGTGGCTATTCACAACATTGTACTGCAACATGGCGGTGCAACGAGGTGACAAGGTGGTCACTGAGTGAATGTTTAGCACAAAGAGTTTGAGAATATTCACTACACTGTACGGTAACATGGCGGTACAACAGGGTGACAAGGTGGTCACCGAGTGAATGTTTAGCGCAAAGAGTTTGTGGCTATTCACTAGATTGTACTGCAACTCGGCGGTACAACGAGGTGACAAGGTGGTCACCGAGTGAATGTTTAGCGCGAAGAGTTTGTGGATTCACTAGATCGTACTGCAACTCGGCGGTACAACGAAGTGACAAGGTGGTCACCGAGTGAATGTTTAGCGCAAAGAGTTTGTGGCTATTCACTAGATTGTACTGCAACTCGGCGGTACAACGAGGTACTAGGTGACAAGGTGGTCACCGAGAGAATGTTTAGCACAGAGAGTTTGAGGATATTCACGAGATTGTACTGCAACACGGCGGTACAACGAAGTGACAAGGTGGTAACTGAGTGAAGGTTTAGCACAAAGACTTGAAAGAGCTTGAGGATATTCACTAGATTGTACTGTAACACGGCAGTTCAAAGAGGCGACAAGGTGGTCACTGGGTGAAGACTTAGTACAAGGACTTGCGCCCGGATATTCACTACATTGTCCTGTAACATGACGGTGCAACGAGGTGACAAGATGGTCTCTAGGTGAAGACTTAGCACACACAAAGGGAGTGGGGAGTGTGGATATCCACTAGACTGTACTGTAACACGGCGGTGTAACGAAGTGACAAGATGGTCACCTAGTGAAAATTAGCGCAAAGAGTTTGCGCTAGAGGTTGTACTGTAACATGGCGATGCAACGAGGTGATGAGATGGTCACCAGGTGAAGACGTAGCGCACACAAAGGGTTTGTGGATATTTACTAGATTGTAATGCAATTTGACGGTGTAACGAGGTGACAAGATGATCACCGGGTGAACACGTACAATGTACTTTCAAACACACAGGGTGTGCGGATATTCACATGATGTACCATAACATGGCGGTGCAACGAGGTGACAAGGTCACGGTGACAAGGTGGTCTCCAGGTGGAGATTTAGCATACAGGGTGTGCGGATATTCACGAGATTTTTCAGTAACCGTTGGTACAACGAGGTGACAAGCTGGTCACCAGATAAACGCTAGAGATCGATGGCAATCAATATCAAGTATGTACCAGTTATCCATAGCGTTAGCGAGGGCGCTGGTTTTGACGCTGGAGCCATGGACGCAATCCGCAGAAGTGATGGGCGAGAGTCCTTTCAAGGTCAGAGTTTAAAAGTGATGTTGGCCGCGTTAATTTAACATGATGCATCATCACAAGAATAAACACGTCGTGAGTGTGTTTGGTTAGTAGAGATCTCATAAAAGGTTGCGTCATGTGGTTTTGGGCACGCTAGCGGGTTTGCACCGCTTATCTTCCTTATCTTTGCAACCGCGTTTTGTGAGTTAAGTGGTGGACAGCCCAGCGATAGGACACGTGAGGAGCGTAACTGGATTTACGTCGCCCATGCAATGACAGTCTGTGTTCTCAGTTTCTATTCATGGGCTTGTGGAGTCGTTCGTCCGTCAGGTTGACGAGGACCGCTTGTAAACCATGGGCTTGTAAAGCACTAGTGAAAACACGTAGTGATATTAGGTCGAGAAGTAGGCTACATCGGATGAGCAAGGCAAGGTTTACACAGTGCATGTTAGTGTCGGCGAGGCCTCACTTGAGCGTCCCTTACCACGTTTTAAGGCCGCAGAACACAGTATTTATGGACAACCCCGGGGGTCTATATGACGCGGCTGCAGAAAGTAGTGCAGACAAATTCTTGAATCACTGTGTGGTATAGAAAGGTATCGGCTTGTACACCGTATGATTTGATTGTGAAGACTTCCCCGCTCGTGTATAAATGCGCTGCATTACGCAACTGCGTACGCTCGGGAGATGCGTAATGAGGTCGAATAATAGCAGCTCACCTTACTGAGCGTCCAGGGGGACCGACTGCATAGGAGGTACGGCAAGTTCATATTGGAATTGAAACGGGTGACGATCTGTGGATGATTCCCACCACTTACTGAATAGCTCCGCAGGGAATTTCCTTTTCACGACGGAACTCCTATATTTTCGTTTGGCTCCTTTATACGTACTGTATTATGTGATTTTCTTAGCCATAATGATTATAAGACCTGATCAACTTCACGATGTTGAAATTGTTGAGATGGGTTCACCGTCTGGGCTCAACAGATCGTGACCCAACACACCAGATGGTGGCCGCTCTTACGTGAGCCAGAAACCATGGCTTCGATGATATCCCAGCCAAGTTGTGCAAGTGCATTTCAAACCGTGGATAAAGTCAGCAAGAGGGCTGTGTGCATTGGCAAGAGATCAAGAATATCCCAGACAGTCCGGGGCCATAATACTGTTCCTTAGGGAGAACTAAGAACGATGTAAATCAAATTGTTATTAGGATCTCTATGCATGAATTGGGTATGGGAGGAAAAATTGAGAAAGGGGAATTTTATACATTTGTTCGGGAATAAACATGTACACTGGATTGGAAGGATCACTCGTACAGGTCAGGAAGGGCTTTAGATCGGCACCTCCTCATTGCTGAGCAGACGGCTATCAATTGTGAGGATGTTTTCTTTGGTAATGTGTACATTGAACCATGTATAAGGATGGGGAAAGTCGTACACAATCAACCTCCATTTTAACGCTTTCGCTAATACCGTATTATAAGAGACGGGGAAGTTACGAGGGAGAAACGCTCCAAAGGTGTACTTCTGAGTGCGTCTTCGCCCTGCACGTGATCGGAACATAGAGAGGCAGAGTGTGTGTTGATTTCATAAGGATGGTGATATGTTATGAAATCTGTGCGCATAAGTGCTGAGGCCAGGAGAACATACAGTTCAGATAATATTATAGGAAAGTAGTTATGCACCTAAGAGGTGTACGCGGGTAACACTCAAAGGTGAGTCAAGATCAGGTCTTGGACGGAGAAAACAAGCCCTGACATATATCAGCACTTTGTGCCGCAGGTTGACACAGTGACACTCAATTCTCTATCAACCCTTTGGATTATGTCCTCAATCGGGAAAAAAACAGTTGATTCTTACTCTTATGGAAAGTCGATGGGCACCAGCAACATGATGACGGATTTGGTGTAGCTGGTATTCAAGGACTGTTTTCGGACACGGCAGAAAAGGGTCACATATATCAGTGAGTTTGAAATAAAATGTGTTCCCAGTCATTTCATTATATGTCAGTCTTTGAATGTAGTAAGGGAGTTGATGAGTATGGGGATATACTTCCAGATGGAAGTGTAGGAAAGGATAAGGTGACATGCCTTAGCGGGGACGAGGAGTAAGGACAGCGCGACGTAGGCACTGTCCCATAACTTATGCAGGATGATCCGATGATTGCGCGGTGTGATTAGTAACCTAATTACACTGCGCTCTCATTGGTCATCCGTAATAACCTAATTAACCAACCCCATATAAGGCATGCGCGCCTTATCACTTCATCCATTTCTTCGGAGACATCCGCAACACCGAAGAGCACGGTGGGGGCCGGCCCGTAGGTATGGGCAATGCGGGATTTCTAGAGCGAAGTCAGGGAAGATAGTCTTGGACGCTTCCCACCCCCCGCCATCTCAGCAAATAATGCACATTTGCAGGGTCTAGGCTCCCTCCGCGCGACTTCGGCACTGTCCCATAACTTATGCAGGATGATCCGATGATTGCGCGGTGTGATTAGTAACCTAGTACAACTACAGACTCTTCAGGATGTGTTTCTCCCACGCTGCCTGAGCCTACACTTTTCCCTCTCAGTCTACCACAATTTATAGTAAAAGGTTGAACTTTATTCCAATATAAGGGTTAAACAGAAATTTTCAGCGACCACTGTCGCCTTCATCGGGATAATCAATGACCAATCACTTCACAACGTGATCTCGCGAAAGTTATGGTTACAAACACGTGACCTTATTCACACAAGACTTTACAGATGCGTGACGTCAGCAATTGATAAAATGTGCCAGGGAGTTTATATCATCCATTTGTTGTTTTTTTTGTTTGTTTGTTGTGTTTATCCCTAACCCACCTTCCTCATGTAGGTGAGTTTCCCCAGCCCTGTTTGTTTGTTTGTTTGTTTGTTTGTTTGTATGTCTGTGTAACAGTTTATGTACCCCTGACCCACCTTCCTCGTGTAGGTGAGTTTCCCCAGCCCTGTTTGTTTGTTTGTTTGTTTGTATGTCTGTGTAACAGTTTATGTACCCCTGACCCACCTTCCTCATGTAGGTGAGTTTCCCCAGCCGTTTGTTTGTTTGTTTGTTTGTTTGTGTTTACCCCTGACCCACCTTCCTCATGTATGTGAGAGGTTCCTTCTGGTCCTCGCGAGGAGCAATGCTGAGTTCCCGCTGAGCACAGATCAGCATCTCCCGGTATTTGTTTGTTTGTTTGTTTGTTTGTGTTTATTTACCCCTGACCCACCTTCCTCATGTATGTGAGAGGTTCCTTCTGGTCCTCGGGAGGAGCGATGCTGAGTTCTCGCTGAGCACAGATCAGCATCTCCTGGTATTTGTTTGTTTGTTTGTGTTTATTTACCCCTGACCCACCTTCCTCATGTATGTGAGAGGTTCCTTCTGGTCCTCAGGAGGAGCGATGCTGAGTTCTCGCTGGGCACAGATCAGCATCTCCCGGTACACGGCGTTTCGCAGCTTCCGCTCCCAGCCAGACTCCTGCAGCGCTGACAGCAGAGACTGCTTCAGGTCACCTGCAACCAGAAGGAACAAGACTGGCGATGAAAACACACATCGCCATGGCGACGGTGGTTGCTGTTGGGGTTATTGTTTGCATGGCACTGCCATCATTTCATGATTTTGGATGTTGAATAAACATAGTGTAACAACAAACGCAAACAGCAATAAATCTCCCCCTGTTCTGATTCCTTCCTTTCATCACATCTTCTCATTACATTTTGCGACACTGTCGTGACACTCTGATCATAATACAGAAGCAGAATTTTTGGTAACATTTTTTTCCAGTAACAGTCCAAAATCAAATAACTTAGGGGGGCCTAAAACGGTGACATTGCATCTGTAAATCTGTGGCAAACCCTTTCGGGGTGTTCTGTAGAATAAAAAAAGGAAAAAAGGAATAAAAAAAGGAAAAAAGGAGAAAAAAACAGGGATTCATTTGTACTCTAGACCAAATTGTCTGTGTACAGGCCGGATACTTACCCAGGTGGAAGTTTTCCTTCTGTGCCTGGGCCGTGGCGGCCTGTCTCATGTCTGTGTAGAGGGGCGTGGCCTTCAGGTTCCGGGTTACCAGGTCAACCAGGTGAGACAGCTCCATGTCTGCCGGCACAGCCATCCTGCACAGGTGAGCTCACACCTGCAACAGGTGTGCTGACCCCTGGGAACCGGCCTCAGGCTCTGCCTGTGTCTGTCTGAAACACAAGGACATGTAACATCTGTGTCCATAATATCACCCTAGCCCATAATATCGCCACCTTGAGAAAAAGTCTGCTTAAACATATTTTTACTGTGCATACCCTAGGTATGTGCGTTAGAGGTGTGCAGGAGTGCATACCAAAAGTATGTTGCAGTAAAAATATCTTAAAACACACTATTTCTAAAGGTGGCGATATTATGGACCCTGGTGATATTACGGACACAGATGTTATGTGTAGATAAAAGAGAACTCTACTGTATGTTTGAGGTTGTGAGTGATATTCACCCAGGTGAAAGGAGTATTGCACAGGTGTGCTTACACCTGCAACCTGCACAGGTGTACTTACACCTGCACATGTGTACTGACACCTGAAACCTGCACAGGTGTACTGACACCTGCACAGGTGTGCTGACACCTGAAACCTGCACAGGTGTACTGACACCTGCAACCTGCACAGGTGTACTGACACCTGCAACCTGCACAGGTGTGCTGACACCTGAAACCTGCACAGGTGTGCTGACACCTGCAACTTGTTGTTGTTGTCCTTGTTTAACGTCTAATATCTCGCCAGACATGGTCTCTTGGTGCTGGTTTACGCTTGGTTCAGTTCAGAGTCAAATTGTCTCTCTAGGTATTTTACTCTTGGTGTCTTTATACCTGATAACTACAACTGACAAACGGCCTCAAGCTCTGCAGTACAGTGGCGAGCTAGAGACCAGGTATTATTTCGGCGCTGAGATTAAATAAACTTGCTATTAATCTGTCAGTATCTCGCTGACAGCCTGCCCGACCTACCTAGCCGCCTGTATGCGCGTAGGTTCGGTGCTGAAAACGCGACGCGGAAATCAAACCGTGGATGTTGTCACCGCCGGTCGCGGTCGTTTCCATGACTGGAACGCCGCCATGATGGCTGGAACAGTCCAAGTCATACAGAGGGGTACAGTTTTATAAATAAAATTTTATCACAATCAATATTGAGCTAAACCACATAATTTATACTTATATAATAAAAACAAGTCTTATTTATATAAAGTTAATATTTAATGCTATTTACTATGTTCTTTTTTCTCTTTCTATGGTTGGCATTTTAACACCGCTATTTTAGACACCCCTTTGTCACTATTGGTACATGGTACAAGCCATTACGGGAGTGTGCGATATTCATAGCGAAGGGTTATGTCTTGAGGAGGGGAGATCCGTGTCAGTTCTGGGGGAGGGAGGGAGAGAAAGCCAGGAGGAAAGTGAAGAAATCCAAGTCCTCTCTCAGGATGGTCATAGCTAGAGTGATCTAAGCAGACAGATCTCGTTAATCCTCAAATGCAAGGGACCTCACGTAAACGCGAATTCGGTCATAATAACGTTAATGATGAACTGTACTGTAATCATGAATGTTATTACCATTCAGTATGTGGCATGGGTTGAGGTAGATCTACTAGATGTATGAAGAAGAGGAACGTAGATTGTATCAGATTATAAAGATCTGCTCTCTCTCTTTGTTGTATAGTTTACATTCTATTACAAAACGTCTCTCATCTTCCTAGATAACGGTACGGACATATTCGTTGTTCTATGGACATTTGGGCGAGGGTGGGAGTTTGGCCGTTGGCTGGCTGGTGTTCGGGGGTCGAATTTGACTCAAATTTGACTCAAATTCGATTCATATATGGAAAGTCACCATGTAAGTACATGTACTGCAATGTCAGCCAAAATACTGCTTTATTGTCACTCACCCTATAGATCAACATATATAGTAATTATGTTAAACAAACAGCTTTTTTAATACTAGTAGTACTTAACTTCGTACACTTCTTTACCATAAAAAAGTCAATGCGAGAAGTTTAGCTGGCTAAAGTTCTCCTCATTCTGCTATCAACGATGTTTGTTGCCTTCAATTGGCACTGGCGCAAGGTGTACCTCGGCCCGCCTCTACAGATGAACACTCCTCTACAGCAAAGGATCTGCCAATTTTGTAATCTAGATAATATTGAAGCGAAGATGAATGCCATTTTGTAGTTGACTGCATATTATATAGAAACGAGAGGGATTCCCTCTATACTTATGTAATAGATAAGTTCCCAAGCTTTAGACATTTAGACAGAATAGAAAAATTCGAATTCCTCATGCAACTTGACAAACCATGTATCATTAGCTCAATATGTTCGTACAGCTTGAACTGCGTCAAGAAACTAGAAGAAGCTGAACCTGTAAATAGTAGATCACATTAGTATGTATAGTTTGTTAAAGTGTCATTGCTATATTCTTTTCCCTGTCATCCATGACCTGTACTTAGCTTGTTAGAGCACAAACGCACAATAAAGGTCTTTCATTCATTCATTGAAAAAACATTTCACAATAAAAAGCGTTAACAGTACAATGTTAAAACATTAAAATATAACACAGTTCTATACATAACTATCAGGTTTCCTTTGCATAAGCCAGTCTCGACTTCTTCCAGCTCATTTGCTAGTGTTCAGGAGTCGCAACAGCGATGGTACAGAACTATTCCTGACTCCAACAGTACGACTGACTGGCAGGGTTAGCTCATTAGAGTTTCTGAGATTTCAGCTTTATTACACATTATGTAAATGACCAAAGGAACAGAGGATATAGACTAGGGAGCTAAACTAGGTCTGGTAACCTGGCTATTTGCTTAGCCATTATGTGAAATGCGCTGCATGTTTGGGTTTTCTGCGCTTATGCCATCCTTCCCAGACGATCGGCTCGCACAACTCGTAGTTCTCTCCGCGCCACCACCTGTCGAGGTCCGTGTACACTTTCCTCTCCGCCGGAGCCGCCCGGAGCAGCTTCCTGCACACGTCACAAAACCGCGACTCAAACAGCTCGGGCAGGTTTTTGGGAGGATTCGTCTTCCAGGCGAAATATCGGTTATACTCGTCGTCGTTCTTGTCGAGATGTTTTAGGTAGTTTGCCAGAGCCTCGGGGGAGGCGAAGTCGTCTACGTGAATAAAGGAGTTTGGAGGGGCGAACCTTCGGTAGTCTTCCCTCGGCGCACCGTACACGACCGGGACGATGTCGTAGTCGAGCGAGTTGTGCCAGAACTTCTCCGTCATGTACTCCACGCACCGGAAATTCTCAAACGCGAGGTAGAACTTGTATTGCCGCACGTGCTCGCGGAGGCACGCCCTGTCCCCCTTCACACACTTGCTGGCGTTTCCGCAGGCCCCGAAGACGTCCACTCGGACGTGTTTCATGAGTTCTGCTGCGTAGCTGGTGCGGGACAGATACTGGAAACAGTCGCTCACGTACCAAATGGCCAGCCTGTTCTTCTGTCTGGCGTAGTCTTTGTCAGGAGTGGGAGGGTTTTCGGCCAGCGCTTTGTAAACCTGTATGTGAAAGAATGGGTAAATATATTATAATTTGTAGTGCAAAGGCTGTGGAAGACGAAATACATTTTATCTCAAACTGCTCGAAATGAGTTGACTATTCAAACCTCTACAATTTATACCAATTTCCCAAAACTTACAGACAAAAAAACTATTCTTCTTTTAACTCCCCAAAACCCACAAATTTTGGTAAAGGTGGGACATTACGTCTTCCATGGTTTGCAGAAGAGAAGTCAAATCCTTCAGACATAGTTTTAGACATAGCTATAGTTTTAGACAATTAGATTTCATTATATGTACATTTTGAAGTTATTTTATACTCTGTTTCAATGTTCTTTTATGTTTGTAACTTGCACTTAGCCTTCGGGCATGGATTTGCAATAAAGTTCTGTATACCTGTGTGATGTGGCCCCAGGGAGCCAGGATGTCGGAGTCGTTTCGGTACGACATGGTCCAGTTAAACACGCCCGCGTAAGTCACCAGGTCGATGCCTTTGGTGAGATGCGGGCATTCGAAGGGAAAGTAGACCCAGATCTGGTGCTCCGGGCGGGTCTTGGGGAACCAGCTGCGGCGGTACTTCTGCGGGATGCCGCGGATGCCGCGGAAGATTATGGCGTCCGCGTCTGCAGTTTTCGTCCTCCTTTTCTTCCTGACGAACTCGCACTGCGGTAAGGAGAGGCAGGGGATGGCACCCGGAGTCGGCCATCGGGACGTTGGGTTCCAGATGATGACTTTCCTGCGGTCCGACGGCGACTTGTTTACCGGCTGCGTCGCGGCGTCCACCCGCCAGGTGGCGTAAAACCGTGCGGACGGGTTCTCCGAGTCGGGAACCAAGTTGTCGTACCTGGGGAGTGCCGAGCGCCGGACAAGCCGAGACGTCGCGTTCCGGGGGAGGACAGAGCGCCGAACGAGGGACGCGTTTTCAGCTTTTCCAGAGTTAGAAACTTCGGCCCTGCTGTTGCTGTAACCGACCAGATGGTTCAAAACAGCCGGCATTATTGACATGTAACTGCGCGCCATAAACGCGAGGTACACGAAAAAACACAACATCAACAGACGTTCGCATTTCTTCAAGAGATCGCGTTCTTTCTTAGACTGCATAGTGATAAAGTCTCTCGGTTGGCATTGATCTGAAGATGTCCTTAGAGCAGATGGTAATGTGGCATCCGACGGGTGTGGGGGGGTCTGAACGTGTCCCGTTTTTATAGGAAATGTACTTTATCTAAAATAACTCAATGGACTCGTGTGAAAGTAGCTTGGGCTGGTTATAGATGCCCTCTCGGATGGGAAACCCTACGGGAGCCGAACTTCCAGCCGCCGCACTTGTTGTCGACGCGAGTTTGGATCCATCGTGTGTTGGGGCGCGCAAGGAAAGGGGACCGGCCGGTTCCTGATCAGGCTCCTAACCTCCGCTTCTCCTGTTGGGTTTAAAACAGTCGTCACTCTCACGGATGGGTGCAGCTTGATGTTTCTGGCTTAGAGAGAGGAGGTGATGCTTCAGCCTTTTTCTTGTAACAACTGGTAACATCGAGTGTCCTCCCTTTACCTGGTGACTTTGAGTCCAAAATACTAGTACTTTTCACTGTTGAGAGGAAGATTCTGTTGAAGCATGGCGTTGTCCAATGAGCGGGAGAGGTGGTCCGGTATCGGTGTCTGAAACAAACCGGATAAATCTATGGATTAGATCAATTAGATCCCGTTCATACCAGACTTTAAAAATCCGGTTGAAATCTTTTGAGACGAAAACAGAAAACACATCGATGAATATATTCACAGAAAGTTGTAATACAACCGCCCCAGATTGTCAAACATCACAATGAGGACAGCCTAAGGCACTTGGTCAGTTTCGACGTCCGCTTATGGTGTATGCCGTGATTGTCATTCGTGGTTCTAAAGTTCTGGATCTGTCCTTTTCATTTTAAAATATATTCGGTGAACAGTTTCTATTTGAACCGTAAAATGCTGTCTCTTTTGGCGTACGGAATCAGTCTCCATAAGCATAACGTTTCTCAGTCCAAGAGGAACCGGTTTGGCTTCCCCTGTAGGTCCTGATATAGCCTGCACCAGGCCTTTCTACGGGAATACGGATCGTAGAATTCTTTCAGTATTCTCCTATATATAATATAGCCAGCGTAGTTAGTCTGGTAGAGACCCTGTTGGCGGGGCGTTCCGTCTCATGTCCCGTGCCGCAGGGTTCGTCATGTTGGAGATAATCAAGTGTTGTCTGCTCGTCAGTCAGTCGTGGTTTTATAGTCTTAGCTTTTTCTTTACATCACCACGTACACGATCACCAGCGTACATACTACCATCGATAAATGTACATTAGAGCTTCTGATTCCTCTTTAATTCGTTTTAACAGAGCAGGAACAGAAGCATCTTAGCGTGTACATATGACCTAGTTTCCACACTTATAAGTGCTCAACCGGAAGGTACATGCAGTGTTCTTCATAAGGATCTTACATGACATACATGACATCACGCTAACATCCCGTAACTACAGGGGCTAAAAGAAACATTCACGATGCAAGTAACTCACCGGGACTAGATGAACGCAGCAGCTCGGCAAAAACAAACCGTTTCCCGGCGACGGCTGGCAGGACTTCTGGGAAATATGCCCGGATCCTCACCTGTTCGGACTGAAAATCCGGCTAGACGGGTTTGGGTTGATGTAAACGCCGCGATTTGAAATCAGGCAACAACTTTCAGAGAGAGCCAGTACTGGTAGTTTCCGCAGAACATACAACATAACAAACTGTATCGTTACAGTTGTGTGTATGCAACTTAATTACAGTTAGCATAACGACCCGGAGAACTTGTATTTGAAAACTAAAAATATGTGTTATGACCTTGTTGATTCAAGTTTTGCACTGTCTTTTTATATCTTAGTACATGCACCTTCTGTTGTACCCAGCTACGAAACAGCCCTGTAAAAATGAAGCAAAGCCTTTTTCACTGGAGGGAAACGTTTGCCCTTCTTCGGTAGGTGAGGTAAACTTTTGGACAATCAGCCCGAACGTTGAAATGTTGTAGAAGAAAATTTATTACAAAATGCAAGCAACAACCAGAGGTAAAACATACAGTTTTCTGTTTCATAAAGATTTAATGAAATTAGCCTACAACGTTATAGGTAGCAAGACTCCATGTAAGGCTTGTACATGCATAGCCCTTCGACGTAACACACCAGCTTCGAGGATCTAGTTTATACCATGTACCAAAGACCGATTATATACCATAGATTTTGTGATGACATCATGTATGTGAATTATAATGCCATTGTGTTTGTTAGCGTGTTCCCGCTGTCGCCCGGGGCTTCAGCTGCCGCTACTTGGTGATCTGCGCGGGAACCTCGAAACAAAAGAGGATGTCGCCGTTCTGGTCTGTCAGCTGCCACTCGACAACCACCTTCACCTGAAACAACCGACAACATGGCCATCAAGAGGAGAACTAGATACAGCAATGTCTCTTTACTACATGACCTTTCACACTTTTCCAGACGCCACCTTCCTTTCCACAAATTCTTACATGGTCTGTACTCCTCAAACAGAATTAGATAAATTATGTTTTTAATCCACAGTTTCGTTACTTTATTTTCATCGCCAGCTTATCGTGGTGCGAACAGTTCACCCACCCCTGGGTAGTCGTTATACACGTGCAGCTGGGATTTCTATGTGAAGATTTCGCCGGACTTCAGCGGACAGGTCAGGCCCCCTCCCCCCTCTCTCCCGGTACGAACATGTACAGTTAACCCACCTCTGGGTAGTATGTGTCCACATGCAGCTGGGACTTGTAGGTGAAGTTTCCTCCGGACTTGAGCGGACAGGTGAGGCCGGAGTCCTTGCAGCCGTCCGGGTACGGGAAGTTCGGGAACGGCAGCTTCTTTCCTAACAGAATCGCGTACACGTCCGTCTGCAGCTTCGTCATCTCTGCCTCTGGAGGAACAATGACAAGGACAATAACTTTATTGCATATCATTATATAGCCGGGTGACTTTGGCCAGTCAGAAGGCTCCATTCCACATGGCTTATGACACCGTAATGTCACAAATAGAGTCAAAACCGGGTCATTATTCATCCCAATCCATACATTGAACAATCCAATAATCACCCGCAAATGACCTCGGGTGACCCAAATAGAACACGACTCTGTTTCAAAATATCCATAAATAACTTAAGTTGTGTTCCGACGACCTCGGGTGACACCCATAAGGAACACATGTTCCCTGGCGATGACCCAAATAGAACACGACCCTGCTCCGGTGACCTGAGGTGACTCCATATGGAACATATGTTATACAGGAATGTGTCACTCTTTACTGTGTGAGTTTTGATAGGCTATATGATGATAGCGTTAATGGCCCGCCCTTTCTCGGTGAATATGGTGTGATGTAACCACCGCGGCATAAAGCCACTCTTTATTCGGTGGTTATAGCAACTGGCAAGGCTTTACCACACCATATTCACCTCGGGGCGGGTCATTAACTTAATTCACGCCCTATATGGGCAAATGCACTACGTTAGATAACTGAGGTATAAGGGTGGGAAGTGCTACATTGCTGTACTACGTCTATATCTACAGGATCTCTTCTCTCTTTTTGAAACATGTATGAACAAATTGACCACACTTAGCTTTTCATTTACATCGTAGTGCTTGGATGTCATAATATCACCAATAACAAATGCATCAGGAAAACGTACTGGCTTAGCCTTGCGTCTGTTTTGCTGATACCAATATACGAATGATCTATTATGTAAGTATTTTCAGATAAACAAAGTAGTTGTGAAAGAATTAAACGATTTGCCCGAAAGTATGAACCATATGCCCGGGTTTTGTAAGCTTCGTTAGTCACGAGTTTGTTTGGAGTGCGGACTCAAGACCGGCTGCCGATAGGATTAATCACGGGGTTAACCTTTTAACTCAATGCTAAAGTACAGTTCGTATCATCAGGGATAGGACCCACTGAAGGCAAAGTGCTTGTGTGTGCACTGAAATAAACAGATGTGGAAAAATACTACAAATGTCAAAATCTCTCTCTAGCCGGTGTTACTCCCCGCCTGCCCAGGCCTGGTGAGCGGCAACTGCGGGGTGGGCCTGCCGCTAGGAGTGCGATTTACTCAGGCTAGAAAAGTATAATTGCCCAAGGATTATTTGATGCCTAGAACTCATCATGACTGTGGCGATAACAGAATTTTATGACGGAGCAGGACTGGTGGCATGATAGAAATTGTCCTTTAACCATCTGTTACGGCTAAAGTGTAGTTTCTGTGGCTACCTGTACCGGTGGCGTAGTGCAACAGATCTTCTTGATAAAGGCAGCAGGTCTAAACAATATCTGTCATAAAATGTACCTGCGGCAAATACCGGTCCATGAAATGGTAGAGCGAACACGCCGAACCCCCTGTTCTATTTCGAACACGTCGAACCCCCTGTTCTATTTCGAACACGTCGAACCCCCTGTTCTATTTCGAACACCACTCTATCAGAATCAACACGGGAAGAGTCACGCCATCTTTGCGGTCGTTTGCGGCAGTGAAGAACTCTCATATCGGGCAAAGAAAAGGGTTACTAGTATGCTACAAGGCCTTACAAGTATCTCAGCCTTAATTATTGAAGGAAACATCCACAGAGTGAGTGAGGGGTTCGAAATTAGATCCAGGACAAGGGGCGGGGCTCATGGTGTGTGTTGGATCAAGAACTGGGTCTGTAAGGTTCGGGACGGTATCGGTGAGGAATGTGAGGAAAAGTTACTTGTGGTGAAGGTGACTTCCATGCTGACGTTGGAGCCCTTCTTGAGAACGCAGGGCTCGCTGGGGCAGGGCGTCACGCTCACGGCGGTGATCGCGCCCGTCTTAGAACCTGCAGGAACGGAACATACAGAACGGACTTCACAAGATTGTATAAGCAACATGCACCGTACAAGAGTAGAGTATAAGATGCATCAAACATGTAGTCTCGTTTTTTATAGACTCCGGTGGGCAGAAGATCTTACCATGGCGTATCTTACACAGCTGAGGAACAGTTGTGGCTTTAACGTACGTCGTGCATATAAACTTGTAATAATTTCTATCAAATATCACAAAACGTGTGTAACATCTTTTTGCACTTACCACAGTCCTTGAACACTACAGATTGAGACGAGGCAAAAGCCACCAAGACGCAGACGAAAATCAGTGTTTTCCACATGTTGGTGAGTAACAGGTAACTCTAACAGGTAACTCTAACAGGTAACTCCAACAGTACAGGTGTGTCGCAGCGGCGTACATGCACATGTAGATCTGGTGGACTTCAGCCCTTGGACCATCCACGGTTTGACCAATCCGCGGCAAACAAGACAGCTGATCATGAGGTCACGTTACCCCACCACGAGTTTTTAAAGACTCTAATCACATTTTGTGATCTCGCTCTCCTGTGCAAATTTGTTCTCTGAGGACAACACACACAGTTCCACCAGTGCTATGGGTCCTCACTGCACTGCGCAGTATGGCTTTATAATGACAAGCAAAAACGTTAAACAAGGTAATATATCTCTGATGTTTGTGATATTGTTAAATTCTATTGTGTTTGTTCTATTTCTTCTTACTATAAATATGAAGTCCACTTTTTATATGTACCGAATAATGTAGATTTTAGTGTATCTGTAATTCTTATAATGCATATTGTAAGTAGGGCGCACATCTGGGCAACCAGGCCCACAAGTCCCTTTCCCAATAAAACAGACTTAACTTGAATAAAAAGTAGATCCAGACAAGAGGACAATAATGAACAAGACGAGTTATGGGTAGCAAACATGACTTTTTTCCACAACACCATCAAAATACACAGTTACTGTGTACGGAAACAAACAGTTGGAAGTTGTTAGGAGCAAATACAGAGTAGTATTACAGTACAGGATATATATATATAACATCCAGAGAAATGATTACTTGGTAAGACATTCTGAAAATAATACAACATAAGTTCTTAGACACGTAGCACATCTTCCATAACCTCAACCCACCAGAGTAGCGAATCTACTCTTGTGGTACATCTTTGGATTCAGTGGGTTTAAAAAAGGCACTTAGTCAGTCGACACATACAGAAACAAGGGAAAATGAATGACAATCAGGACACTGAAACTATATAAACCTTTGTCATGTCACGTAAATACATCTTATTTCTCAAGTTTCATTATCAAGGTCTAAATAAGTTTCTTACTTGCACCACATGACTCTTAAATATACGAGTGACTCTTTGCTTCCTTTGGTATAAGTTTCAGGTAATACGTCCCAAATGGGTCCTCTAAAATCACTTTCAGCATTAGAAGAGAAAATTTGAACCTTCTGCTTTAAATTTCAGGTAAGGCCAGTCAATCTTAGTTCCTAGGAGAGAGCGCTGCCTTGAATATACCAAAAATGCAGAACTTCCTCTACACATATTTACATCATCTTCATCCAGGCTTTACTGGACCAAGTACAGGTACAAATCTGGCTGTACATTCATCAACATCATCAAAATTTGTCTTATTCCACTGTCAATCAAACTTGTAAACATTTTGGCAAAACAGGCAGCCAGCTACAGACTTTTTTCACATTTGTCTGTTACTGATATACTATAACACTTTGTGTAACATGTCTGACATGCCAAACAGTAGTTAGGCCACACCAATCTCTCCAAATCGCCTCTTCATTTTTTTTCTGATTTGCAAAAAAAAAAAAAATTCTGGTACTGAATCAACTGAAAAATGCTCATATTTTGCCCCCAACAGTTGAGGAAAGCATTTGCATGGGGCTATAATATGATGCCTAGACCTGTTTTTCTTTTTTCTTTGCCCTGTCGCATCATATTTTTTCTGAAAAAAAAAGAGAACCAACAAATTAAATTGGTGTGGCCTTACTGTCTGAAATCAAAAGGTACAACAGGTTTGAGCTACGCTCTGGTATTACATGTGGGTCCAGTGTAGTAATAAATAAGCTAAAATCTGACAGGTTTAGTGGCTGTTTTCCTCTGTTAACATGGCTGTTACTAACTTGGAATCGGTTTGGAAGAAAATAAAGATTTCTTCTGAGACAGTAAATTTCACCATGGTTGTGGTACTAGTATCAGCCAGCTCAGAGCCGCGAGTTTATCTGTTGTAGGATGTATGAAATAAAGACTAACTTTCCTTCCAACACTGAAATGAATTGGGACTTACCCCAAATTTTCGGCTGACTCCTTAAACCTTGTTCACGGAATGGTCCCGTATACTCTTGGACGGTGACGTCAGAGACACGTGACCGTAGTAGCGGGTCATACGTGCCAGATGATTCCGTGAACAAGGTTGAAGGAGTCAGACAAAAATTTGAGGTGAGTCCCAATTCATGCCAGTGTTGGAAGGAACGTTTAGTCTTTATTTCATAATAACTTGTACCAACACATAAACTTTCATGCTGTTGTACATGTAGGAGGTTTGACAGTAACACAAGACTAAAACAAGATGTTAGATCAACAGCTCAATCTCCGAGGAATCGTGTCAAATCTAACACTCCATCACCAGAGAACCATAACAAGAAGGAACAGCCTTGTGTAGAAAAGCAAAAACTGTTGTTCCAGTCCAAAATGTACTGTACAGGCTCACAGACAAAGGAAACTACCATTCTCAATACAAACAGACGCCCCTTCCGTACAACTGGTAACTTTCCATTCAAACATATCTCCTGTTCGTATTCTAAGATATATTTTTTCCACACTTCGGTAACATCTGTTAAAGAAGCAGTGTTATCACTATGACTGTAGATAGCTTTTTTTTTTCTTCGGAGGTCAGCTTTCAAAAATCATGCACAGGCTAACAGTGACATGACCTGACACACACACATATATAACAAGAGTTCTTTAAATTTGTCTCCTAGCTGGATTAAGGATTTTAATCTTTGGCTTTTAGCAATATCAGGTAAGAACTAGCTCAGGTTCACGTATTACTATCTTTGAAGAGTGACAAATTTCAATGCTCCAAGAGCCCTCTATCTTTTCTACAGAGAAAGGAAGCTACCATGGCCAACAGGTACAATGTACCGTAACACTGTTGAAGTGTTTTTACTATGTATATTAGGGCCAGAAAGTAATCAACATTTGTCTACTAGTCAGTATGTCTTTGTGACATTCTGACCCTAAAATCCCTAGAAGTTCTAGTTCAGCAGTGTTACAGTATTGTACCTGTGGGCCACCGTAGAGAAAGGAAGCATTTCCAGTCTTTCAGTTCTCCTGCGAGCGGATTGCTCACAAGTAATGTATCAAGTGTGTTACAGTAAAGTTATTAGTTTTTTTTTTTGCTTGTCGTCAGAGCAAAGGCACTCCATTGGTACCTACTGTTACTAATCTTTGGATCTAGTGTGACCCGCGGTTAGGCCCGCGGCGCATTGCCCCAGGGCTGACCCGCGGCCCGTCGCCCCAGGGATGTAGCCCGTGGCCCGTCCCGCGGGTCTTGATGCAGATGTCGTGTTCCCAGTTCAAGGCAGGTAGGAATTATGCCAGAGGTAATGTAGATGCTGAGTACTAAACTGACGGTTGGTTACGCTGAGGACACAGTTCCGAACCGGGGCCCGGTCGGGCTGTTTGCGTGACCGGAAAATCAACATGTCATACGAAGAACGTACACAAATAGTGCTCATGATTACTTTCTTCAATTTTTTGTGTGTGTTTTGTTGTCTTTTCTGTATCTGTATCTGTATAGTCGGTATAACTGCCCTTCGGCGTAACACACCAGCTTCGCAGGCACGTGGCGCGACGGCAGCTAGCTATATCACACCGAACGACTTGTTACACTCAATCATATGACATATACTTTTCGTTTCCACAAACTGCCAGGCTGGGAATTGTGACTTCAGCATTAACATGAGCGGTAGTTATGTCTGGCATGGTACATATCAATGCCTGGAACGGAGAAATATTATCAAACTCACAACCAGTAAACTTCCACATGCCGTGGAGGAAGGTTTCGTTGCTGTGTGAGCAAACAGTTTGGACAGTTCAGTACTCAACACGTCAGACCTTTGTGCACATCAACATTATAACACCATCCTGCATATGTAACATTATAACACCATCCTGCACATGTAACATTATAACACCATCCTGCATATGTATGTACTTGTGCATTACGGGGAAACTCTTCCCAGCAGCTTAAACTAAGTTAAAGGCATCCACTGCAAGATTGGTGCGGCAAAGCAAATACTACTTTGCTATCATGAAAGTTCATCTGTGTTGGTAGTTACATTGTTAAAACTTTAGATCCAATGCAAAAAGTTCTCTCACTACTGAGGAAGACCATAGTGACTGGTCGAAAGCTCTAGGTAAGAGAACGTTTTGTGTTGGATCTTAAGTTTTAACTCTAAACAAATAATAGTTTGGTTGAAGAAATCTGTCTGATACTGAAAGTTACTGCTATTTCTTAGCACATGTTCCTCATCATTCTATACTTGAAGCACTGGAAATATCCCCAAGACAAGTTACACGAGGTACCTCTTTATTTTTGGGTACCACCCATAAATATCTAGAACCTGCCTAAAATACAAAACAAGAAACAGTTTTCCGTCTGTGACATCATATTTTTGCGTCACAGACATCAGGATGCTATGGGACAGGTTTGATTCAACTTACTACATTAAAAGAATTACCAGAAAATTGACTTTGAAAATGTAATTTTGCCGTCCTGAAATTGCACTGGATGCCTTTAACGGAATGACTAAAGCTTCAAGAGCTGCTCTATACTTTCAAATTATTGCATGGGATCAGCAGAATAGCAAGGAGTGGCAAAAACAGAGTATCTGTTAAAAAAAGATACAACGTCAAAAGTATATCAGGCACTGTGTTGCATGGTTCCAAGATGCATGTAGTAGTACTGTGTTTTGAATGTGACAATGATGCCATGCAATAAGAAAAGTATTTGCATATCAAAGATGACTTGACAAAAGTCATCCATTGTGTGGATTGAAGTTTTCAAACCAACCACTCGAGACAAAGTACTAATCTCCAAGCAGATCATACAGTGTCAAGGCAGTATCCATTGGCCAGAGGAATGTCCATTTGCCACTGAAGAATTTGCCACTGAAGAACTTGGGTGGCCAATGGATACTGCCTGGCCAATTCGATACTGTCTTTGGCGGCCACCAAAAGATTTGCTTGGAGATTAACAACGTACATGTACTACGTCTCATGAGGGTGGTGGTTACTGAAGTTGTTTTACACTTGTTTTTCCCCATCAGGGTTTTGTGGCAGTAAAATCGTCAGGAAGTCATGTGATACCAGGACAACACAAACACAAAACTGTCAGACATGCCGGGAACTATCACCCACTCACAACCATAGAATAACAAGCTGGAAGTACAGCAACTTAGAACTTAGAGTCTATGAATCAACTGTACATAATATTATATGTAAGTATGAATACAGAAGTTAAAGTCAATATTAATCAGCATCTGTAACAACTAACGATAATTAGAATAATGGTCCTGGTTAGGAAAATATACAAAAATGTACATATATCAACGTCAACTTTACACCAAATATACTAAATGATGAAAAAGCCCAGAAAGGCAAATTTTTCATCATCTAATGAGCAACATATACATCCTCACAACATAGGACACGTCCACCTTACGTAGAAAAAGACAAAAACAGACAGAAAAAACTGACTGGTTATTTGAACTGACATGAGATGAAATGTTTATCTATTCTATATGGATCTTTGGATATATTTTGTTTGTATAACTGTCCCACCTCGGATAGTCACTACCCTGGTCTACCCTCCTGGCCTGTGAGTTGTTGATTATCAAGGTTCCACGTTACTTAGCAATGTTCTGGAAACAACTGTGTGTAGAAGGAGCAGTGTCCTCGCCAGCCTGAAATATTTTTCTGTTCTCACAGAATTTTGTTATCTGCTGTGAGCGACAAAGTTTCACCAAATCCCAGACACTGGCTAGAACAGTGATGTGTAGCATTTAGCATGTGGTCCAGTACTACAAAAAATTGCAGTAAGAAAAATATACATGATAGTAAAAGAAACTACTGGTGTATCTTGTAAATAAAATCACAGTTGATTTCTGTGGTAGTGGTGTGTTGAGTTGTGAGGTGACTTGTGTGGTTGTGGTGTGTGTTGCAGAGTGGACAGCATAATGTGTAACTGTTACAGTTGTGTCCAGGGTATCCAGGGTGGAGGATGAATTGTTGATTTCTGTGGTACATGTAGGGATGGGTGGAGTGTGTTAGGTGTGGTAGATGGACAGTACAATGTCTAACAGTTGTGTCACTGTTGATGATTGTGTATGTTGCAGGAGTGGAGGATACATGGACAGAGTACTGTAACATGTACCATGTAACAGTTGTGTCCAGGCTCTGTGTGGTTGATGATCTGTGTGTTGCAGGAGTGGAAGGTAAGATGGACCATGTAAAAGTTATGTCTGGGTAGGAGGATAAGATGGACAGAGTACCATGTAAAAGTTGTGTCCAGTCTCTGGTGGTTGTGGCTGTAATGTGTAACAGTTGTGTCCAGGTAGGAGGATAAGATGATCAGTGTACCATGTGAAAGTTGTGTCCAGGCTGTGTGTGGTTGATCTGTGTCTTGCAGGGTTGAAGGTAAGATGGACCGAGTACCATGTAACAGTTGTGTCCAGGCTGTGTGTGGTTGATGATCTGTATGTTGCAGGAGTGGAAGGTAAGATGGACCATGTAAAAGTTGTGTCCAGTCTCACTGTGTCAGGTTCATCAACAACTTCACCCTCCCGGCCTCATAATCGTCCTCGTCTACGTTCACTAACAGCTTTATTGCCTCGTGACCCACGGCTTGCTTGAGCGAGTCGGTGATGAAAACCCCCTTCAGAGCCTCCAGCAGGGACCCGTTGATGTAGTCGCGCCAGAAGGCGTCCAGGTACGTCAGTTCCGAGAACTTGATGTCGCAGATGATGGCGCCGAGGTCTCGGGACTTGAGGATGGTGTTCGCCTGGCTGAACCGCTCGAACTGACGCTCCAGCTCCGACGGTTTGTTGGAGAAGATGTTTCCCTGGAGGGCCGTGTCGTGTTGGCAGAACTCTGCACGCACGCGCAACCGGATATCTGCAGAAACATGGGGTTTACAGCATTATAAATAACGTGTCATGCTGACAGAACTCCGCACGCACGCGCAACCGGATATCTGCAGAAACACGGGGTTTACAACATTATAAATAACGTGTCATGCTGACAGAACTCCGCACGCACGCGCAACCGGATATCTGCAGAAACACGGGGTTTACAACATTATAAATAACATGTCGTGCTGACAGAACTCCGCACGCACGCGCAACCGGATATCTGCAGAAACATGGGGTTTGCAACATATATAAAAGTAATATTTGCAAAGCAAATGCATAATATTTACCTTCGCATATGGTCTTCTCTGTTAATTCTTACTCGAATACAATCATATATATATATGGTCAAACAGGAGTATAAATCCCCCTACTATAAAATTGCAACATTATGTAACCCGACACCAGTTACCATGGTGACAGGTGTCAACATATCAGATCATTGGCCAGGTCAGAGGTCAGTGTTTGGAACAGAAGAAGAAGAGGAAACGTAGCAAAAACAATATGTTTTCCTTCGGTAAACATCTTAGAACTCTCCATGCACACGCAACCGGATGTCTGTGATGAAAAGGAAAAGTGATCTTGATTTAGTTTTATTTGTACCTCACTGGTCGTGACAAAGAAGACAGATGCTATGTACAGTATTTACAGGTACATTGTACCAGGGAAAGTCCCCTTCATCTTTTTGTCAAGCACAATGAATGGTGGAGCACAGCTTAACGTCCCGTCCTAAGGACTGCGACTCTTTCCAGTAGCGTGCATGTCGGGTGAGTGACAACAGCCGGGATTGAAACTCCCAACCTCTTGGTCCAGTGGCAGGGTTGGTCTAACCATGCTAGTTTGGAAAACACTTTTTTGCAACATACAAATGACAAAGCAGCAGACTGCAGGCAGGGAAAGAAACAAACCAAGAAGTAATTTGTCTGGCATAATTTGATTAACTTCAGGATAAAACCGATGTAGCTGCATGTCATTTGTAATATTAATGTAATATCGAGGCCAAATGATTTCCCTTTACATAAAAAATTCATGTCGGCTGATGAGGCTTTTGAAGGGAAAATTCTTAACCTTTGCACTGCCTTTAGCCTCTTACATTCACCTCGTCTGAACTGCTCAAAGTAGAGGTCAGCTATCCCAGAATCATACATGTAACCAAATCAGAGATCATGAAATGATACAAGTTCATACAACCCCCTACTGTTCAGACATCTGTGGGAAATTACATTAGCCAACTGCTAAAAACACCAGCAATGAGCTTGTTTTGCCCAGGGGCTGATCATATAGCATAATAGATTGATTTCATAAGCCCTGTTGCATTTTGAGGATTTCTTGTGCAAAGTCCTCAGCTTAATTCTGAAACAGTAACGGTGAGTTACTAGTATCTTTATCCATCTGTTCTATGCTGAATATCTTCGTTGAAGGAAACACTGCTTTTTGCTGTTTCTTCTTCTCCTAACACATAGGGTCAATGACCTATACCAGATGTCTAGCTGTCACCATGGTAACTGGTGATGGTATTGGGTTACATTATGTAGCAAGTGGCAGGAAAAAATTGGAATGGCTGATCAACATATATATGAATGTGTTTGAGTTAGAACAAACAGAGCATTAGTTTGTTAGGCCAGGCCATGTAAAGGTTAACAGTACAGCATGCTTTTGCTTTGCAAATGTTTCCTTCCTTGGTAATTTGTACTTTTGTAAGAGTATACAGATGTTCTGGTGAGGGGACAGGGTGAACTTACCACACGTGTACTTTTCTCTCTCCTTGGGTTCCTCCATCTCCTCATACTCCACCTTCCTCCCTCCCCGCATCATGCACACCTTCTTCTGCTGCCCCCCTCCCGCTCCCGCTGCCTTCCTCTTCCCGCCTGGGCCCAGGCCCGGCGACTCCCGTGGTTTGTAGCTGCATATAGAAGACGGGAGGGCCGCCTGCTGCCTGCCGGGGCTGCACAGTTTGGACTGGCCTGTTCCTGTGA
>NW_017804331.1:224638-226933 GCF_001625305.1 Branchiostoma belcheri
GAACATGTCGTGCAGGGTGTAGTTGGAAGGACAGCTTTCCTGACCGCAGCAGTTCGTCTCCGACGCCATCTTGCATGATTCGTTCTTCGCGACTGCCCCGACTGGAAACGATCGTTGCCGATCTCGGGCGGAGAGCCCCTCGGTAATTTCCGTGAACCCTCGGCAGCCTCACTTCGGGGAGGGCCGCGGAGGTCACGGAGCAATGTTCTTTGCAAAGATGAAAGAAGGTCAAACGAAAAGATGGAAGAAAATTTATGGAGAAACTTGACCGCAAGACAGAGAGAAAATCATGACCTGACTGGCTTTTATATTGAGTGTTTGTAGATTAACCTTCATAGATAGGGGCGAAATTTTGCAGAGTTCTCATAGGAAAGCACTCCGTTGGAAATTTGTAACGTTAACTGAGGGCCTGCAAGGGGGGGGGGGTAGTGATTACGAATTACGCAAAATTTTCGCCGCCTATTACGAATTACGTTAAAGTCTCAGAGCTGATTACGACTTTACGATTTGCCGCTAATGTCCAATTACGAATTACGTTGATTTTTGCGGAGGCTGCCTACGAATTACGAAGTCTAAAACGGCCTGATTACGCCTTACGAAAAGGGCTTGCAGGCCCAGTTAACTGTGTTACACCATATGGAGGTAGAATTCCTTTTTTCTACCTCCATGGTTACACCTCACGCAAATTTGTTCACCCCACACATAAGCTCATGCTGAATGTAAACATTTATTGATTGAAGAACAATTCAAGTCCATTACCCACACAGGGTACCTATTGACCGGCTACAGGTGAGAAATACAGGTGAGAAATACAGGTGAGAAATACAGGTGAGAAATACAGGTGAGAAATACAGGTGAGAAATAAATCAACTCTACTCATGACATCATACAACATCACATGATAAATCCGGCAAGTGTGCACCAGCCAACACGATTAGGGTACACGGGGGTCTTTATGGGAACCAGGTTAAGAAAAAATGTATTATAGTCAAGAGAAGTAGCAGAAAGTATTTTCTAAGATGATTACTACTGATGTACCTTATCTATTGAATATGTTTGATATCAATAAAGTGGGAATTTGAGTCAATATTGGCAACTCAATAATCATATCCATACACCGCAGAAACTCTTTTAGGTCCTTATAGCGCAAAGGATGCTGGATAGGAAGTGTGTGAACCAGACGGGACGTCATCCGTTCTGAGTTAGTAGGGCCCAGAACTGGGCCGGTTTGAGAAGGCGGTTTGTCGTTCTACACAAGTTTCCTAGCATTTTGCGTTTGTCACCCGTTCCCATCTTGATTAGAGGCTAAAGGAGGCAAGCTCAGTGAATTTTCCCGGGGTTTGTGTGCACCTGGACCGCGTAGCGCACCGGTTTGTAATACCGGTGGGCGTGCTACCCCGCTAAACATGGCGGACACAGAGAGCGAAGGGGACCGTGGCCAGAGCAGCGCCGTGGCGGCAGACCCTTCCCTGCTGGTCTCCCACCTCAGGAAAGTCGTGCCGCTGCTGCTGGAGGACAGTGACGCGGGCTCGGCGGCGCTAAACGCGGCCCTCGCGGACAAGGCCAGCGTCGACTGTCTGAAGAAGTTCGTCAGCGACGCCCAGGTTCACACCTTGCTGGTGCAGAGGGCTGTGGCCAAAGGTGGGGAAAACAGAATTTACATGTTACAGGAGCACGTGTACTGGCCAGGATATACCAGACTGTTGCTAGAGTCGATATGCACAGGCCACGTCACCACCATAAAAGAAGCCAGCCCCAGCTAGAACATGAGAAGCGTTGTTCATGGTTTTATAAGATTATAAACTGAGGGGTGTCTGTGATATTATTTCATAAATTTGGTGACATGTTGGCCCTGGGGCCAAGGAGCTAGCCTGTATTTATACAGGCCCGGGCAACAGTCTGGCACCCAGAGTACAGTTTACATGACATGTGTAGCACAGGGCAGACAAAATTGACAAAGTAAACTTGCACGCTCCTCCATTTTGTTTCAAGTTTCAAGTTTTATTAATAAAATCAGCCTTGCAGCCAGTTTACAAAGTCGACCAAGCTGAATTACACTGATTTTTACAAATTTTGTACATAATAGATACAAACACATTTACATGACAATACATATACAGGCACGCAAACGAACATGTTACAAAATCACACAATACACAAGGGCACTGAAGTAAAGTCCAGAGTCTTGAAAGTCATTGCTACAATGACTCGTTGTACAGGCGTATTGCCTTGTGTAGGAAAGAGTTTTTCAGTCTTTTGGTGCGGGCTGCTGGTACTGTGAGTGCAGCTCCATTT
>NW_017804331.1:226953-229086 GCF_001625305.1 Branchiostoma belcheri
TGGTGTGTGTGTGTGTGTGTGTGTGTGTGTGTGTGTGTGTGGATGGGTTTGTAGGGCAAGCCCTTAATAATAGCCTCCTGGCTAGTTGGGCTGCCCTGGCTGTACAATTTGTCTTTTTAACAGCCGAACGAATAAATAAAAATAAATGGGTTTGTGTATGGGTGTGTGTGTGTGGGTTCATGTATGGGTGGGTGGGTTTGTGGATGGGTATGTATGTGGGTGGGTGGGTTCGTGGGTTTGTGTGAGTAGGTGGATGTGGGTGGGTTAGTGGCTGGGTGATGGGTGGGTAGGGTGTGGAGAATCAACCCGGCACACAAGAGGCTGCATGAGGCTGGACCAGATGAGGAGGTCGGTGGATGGGTGTGTGGGTGTGTTTGTGGATGGGTGGGTTTGTGTGAGTAGGTGGATGTGGGTGGGTTAGTGGCTGGGTGTATGGAAGGGTTTGTGTAGGGGTGGGTTGGTTTTGTCGGTCTGTTTGTGTATGGGTTCGTGTATGGGTGGATGTCTGGATAGGTACCTGGCTAGATAGACGATTAGACAAGAACTGGTGAACAGCAGTACATATGCACATAACTTCTGCTTCTCTATTTCACATGTCAGTACAAGTTACAGTACCCAGGTACAAGCCACAAGTAAAGGCTTATGTGCAACACTAATGTTTGTCCAGTTGAAATCTGTGCTCAGCTGATGTTGTTTCCCCCCAGGTTCCGTCGGCAGCACGAGCAGCTGCGAGGCGTGATTCTGCGCGTCCTGAGGCCTGCGGTCCAGGCTACAACTCCGACCAGCCCCGAGGGAGAGGCCTCCAGTCCGGTCAAGACTACAGAGTTCCTGCTGGATGCAGCAGACGCCAACGCCATTGAGGTGAGAGAGGTTATAAGTCAATAAACTGGTGGACGTATCAACTAATAAGTACCTAAAACCAGCGCAGAAGAGAACAAGAAATAGTCAAGCATTCAAGTACCAGAGTTATCAACCAAGAATCGAGGTGTTCAAAAACTCATTCTTTCCTAGAACTATCGCAGAGTGGAACTCACTGTCACCAATTACGTTGGGGCATTGTCAATAGATAGCTTTAAACAATGTTTAGAGCTGCTGCCGCGCCGCGTTCCTGCAAAGCTGGTGTGTTACGCTGAAGTAAGGTTATACCGGCTATATAGATATAGAAGTTTCAGAGCTGCCCTGGTGTAGGTTGCATGGAAAATTACCTACACCAGGCAGATTTTACCTACACCATTCAGAATTTGAAAAGTTTGATTTTTCTTCTACACGTCTAGTCTTGATAGGAAGTATCAATGTGGAAAATAAAAAAGTCACCTGTATGTATATGAACACAGGAGGTGAACCTGGCCTATGAGAATGTGAAGGAGGTGGACGGACTGGATGTGTCGAAGGAAGGGACGGAGGCCTGGGAGGCCGCCATTAAAAGGTAAGCTTGTCCCTTCTACTTCAGGCAGTGCAATTCCTGTATAACAATTAACATACAGTCATTACAATTTTTATGTGTTGTTTCGTCTTGTTAATACTTAGATTAACTTTCCAACAATTGGTAACCTTTTTTGTGCTCAAAGAGTGTTTGTTAAGTTTCCTGACTGGCTTCCAGATTACAGAAAAGCAGGCATGTGGTTAGAGTGATAAATTTTGGTGATGTCACTTTCTTAATCAAGAGTGCAATAATTACAACATACGGTGGATCACTAGGCAGCAAATCCTGCTGTTGTTGTGCTCCACACACCATAGAACACACAATACAGCACTAAATAGTACAGCTGAGCAATACAGCATACACACAGCTCATCCCTCCACTTGCCCTGCAGGTATGACGAGCGGATTGACCGTGTGGAAACCCGGATCACGGCCCGTCTGCGAGACCAGCTGGGCACCGCCAAGAACGCCAACGAGATGTTCCGCATCTTCTCGCGTTTCAACGCCCTGTTCGTGCGGCCGCACATCCGCGGAGCGATCCGCGAGTACCAGACACAGCTCATCCAGCGCGTCAAGGACGACATCGAGTCGCTACACGACAAGTTCAAGGTCAGATCTCGCTTGTCAGGTCAAACACAGTCATCAAATGCCTGTTGAAATCGGGCACCTTCTACAGAAAGTGATTTTTCACAGTATCTATGGTTAATGCTA
>NW_017804331.1:229106-237902 GCF_001625305.1 Branchiostoma belcheri
AGATAACGTATGGATCATGGGCTGGTAAGGAGCATGAAACTGGATTTGCTGTCATGGATTTAGAGTATATACTGTTGGAAGAAATTTACCAAGCGATTATTTGAACTTCAGATGATGGGGACGTGTCTGACAGCAGCCCTGACTCTGACCAGGAGTTCATCAGTTACATCATCACCACTCATGGGCACTTCAAGAGCCAGAAGGTCACCAGGTTATGTGTGGAGTCCTGCCCGCTTAACATAGAAGTTATTCATCACAGACTCAGTTACGTTGGTAAAGGTTAGACATCCAGGTACTAATAAGATAAGCCAAAAAGCAGTTGCTTACAGCAACTGGATATGAGTATATCATTAAGAAGTATTTCATCTTCCATCCACCAAAAGGAAAAGATAAACATTAGAAACTTATATATAGAAGAGTTGTTGAGGAGGTTTATCAGTCACATATAGTACATTAACAGATAGTAGAATATTCATCAATCAGTGACTGTTTTGAAAGGTAGCTAACATGTACCTCCAAATTTTTTATGTCTAATGTGCCTCTTGATCACGGAGTGACCTACTAGTCTTGAGAAAACACAAGACTAGATCGAGAACAGTTATTTTGCAACATTTGCTAACATGAAACCTGTTTTGCTGCAGTGTTGCGTTCATCAAGCGAGGGCCTGTTATCGAGGCGGATAAGACCATTGCCTCGCAGGTGCGCGTGATGACGCTCAGCGACGGCTCGCCGTACGAAACGCTTCACGCCATCGTCAGTAACTCCGTGGCTCCGTACTTCAAATCCTACGTCCGCGAGTCGGGCAAGGCAGACAGGTGTGTAGAGCTCTGTTCTGTTATACATGTATAATTATGTATTCCAACATTTCATGAATGGACATCACGGCAAACTCATATCATGTCAACTTATTTTAAGCCGCCACCAATACAAGGACAAATGAAGGACAGACAATACTCATTTTCATCCGAGTGAAGTGAGGAAGTTCGTGTAAAGTGCATTTCCCAAGGGCACAAGATCAGTACCATGTCAGGACTCGAACCCGGGACCTCTTGGTTCCGAGTCGAGCACTTTGTTGTTACGCCACGTGACTCCACATCTAGAGAGCACTACAACACTGTTAGTTTGCATTTTATGCTGCCTGATGTTATAGTAATCAAAATCTTAGTCGATTTTGTATCGTCTATACAAGGTTGTACTGTCTTGACATTGTGTTCCTGATTTAAAAAGGATGCCATTTCTTCATGTTGGAGAGAAACATGTATGTATGCTACTGGATAGATAAATGCTTGACACTGAATTTATAGTTTTTTAAAGAAAAAACTTGTGTAGGTGAAAAACTTATAGTTGTAATTAGAGCTGTGTACCTAAACAAATTTTAGGTACAGGTACAGGTACAGGTACACAGGTTCAGGTACAGGTCCGGACCTGAACCTGTACCTGAACAATTCGACCAATTTATATGCTCTTCTGAACTCCTTCAATAACAAAAAAAACATAAATAAACTTGATAGTTAAGGTTTATTCTTTGTTTATGGCGAATGCTCAGATAAAATATAGGTGTTTTTGTTTTCATGAACACACTGTCCTTACACAGGGACCCTTTGTTAACCAGCTATTTACACATTTGAGGTCACAAATAGGCATAAAATTGGTGTGAAATTGTTTAGGTACAGTACCGGTACAGAGGGATTAGGTATTTTGGACCTGTACCTAATCAATTTTTCCGGTACAGTATCGGTACTGTGTACCGGTACACAGCTCTAGTTGTAATTGAAATCAATCCAATAATTTTAATCTTAGAAGTTAGAATTAACATTTTTCTGAACTGCTTCATAGGGATGGAGACAAGATGGCGCCGTCTGTTGAGAAGAAGATAGCTGAGCTGGAGATGGGGCTGCTGCACCTGCAGCAGAACATCGACATTCCGGAGATCACCCTCACCATCCACCCCACCGTGGCCGGGATCGTCAAGAAGGTGCAGCTCCAGAAATAAACTGACTCTTACCAAATGTAGAACGTAGCGGTACAAACAGAGTAGTGTCCCATACATGATCCATCTATTGAACAGTCACTGTTTGTCTTAGACACAGTACGTCAAAGACGTCGTGAATAATGATGTGGATATTTGCGTTAACGCCTGTGTACGTAAATGTAAATATAAATGTGTTCGGCCATGATGTACAACTGGACGTAATGCAAAGTCCATGTTTTTTATGAATAAAACACCATTTGATTGATTGATTGATTGATTGATTAATTGATTGAAGGTGCACGAGGAGGAGGGGCGCAAAGCCAACGTGTCCGACTTTGGGAACCGCGTGGAGGACTCCACTTTCCTCAACGCCCTGCAGCACGGCGTCAACCGCTGGATCAGGGAGATACAGAAGGTGGGCAGCATGGTTTTGGTTTAGTTTTCCTTTAATGCCCACAATCATGATGAGGATCTTTCTGGCATACTCATTTAACCTGAGCAAAGTGAGGAAAGTCAGGCCACACTGACTTAATTTTATGGATGACATCCTCCGAAGACCCACAAACTAGTGCGCGTGGGCAAATGAAAAAAAAAAATTCCTGCCAAAAATAAAAATGCTACTAAACCACAGGAATACAAAGCTGGTATTGTGAATTTGTGGCAGTACACAGCGACGTAGACAACAAGCCAGCACATGCTGGCTTTTTGCGGAATTTATGATTCGGCACTGTACGTATGTATCAAGTTGAGTCGTGGAGCTTCGGTAGCCTTGGTGCTGTCCTCCAGGATGTGCCTAACTGTATTTGTTGCTTGAAATATTCATCAAACTGAAAATGAATGTGGTCATTCCTGTCATTAGATTCTTTGTGGTGTTTTTCAATGTACATGTATATGTGACCCTGCGTTGAATGTTTCAGGTGACCAAACTTGACCGTGACCCTGCGTTGAATGTTTCAGGTGACCAAACTTGACCGTGACCCTGCGTTGAATGTTTCAGGTGACCAAACTTGACCGTGACCCTGCGTCGGGTACGGCCCTGCAGGAGATCAGTTTCTGGCTGAACCTGGACCGAGGCCTGCTCTCCATCCAGGAGAAACGGGAGAGTCCGGAGATTCACCTCACGCTGGACATCCTCAAACACGGAAAACGCTTCCACGCAACCGTCAGCTTCGACACTGATACAGGTGCGAACAGGCAGAATATGATATGCCTTTATCTTGTCTTGTTTAGGTACTGCACAACACCCCTAGATTGAGGTAAAGCGTGCAGGAGAGCTGTGCGATGCGTTATTGCTGCTTCCTCAGGTGTTGTAGTACTGCAGCGTTGAACTTCGTAGGTTCCGCAGTATCAGTTATCTCTTGGGGCAAAATGTTCCAATCTCTGACAGTTTGTAGAAAGTATGAATATTTGTAACAGTCTTTGTGAAACGTTAGTGGCTTGTATGAGTTTGAGTTGAAGTGTCGCGATTGGCGCGGGATAGGCGTCAACAAGGTTTTGACCGGAAGGGCTGTTTTTGAGTGTCTTGCTTTTTGAATTAATGTGAGTCTACTTGCTGTGCGTCTGTCCTTTAATGTGTCCCACCCTAAAACGACCAATTTGGTAGTGCTGGCATATGTATCATAGGTACTTGAAACGAATCTGGCCGCTCTTTTCTGGACTGATTCTAGCTTGTGAATATGTTCCTTGCAGTACTGATCCCACGCAGCGCTAGCGTATTCTAGATGTGGTCTGACTAGACTAGTGTATGCATTCATCTTAACTGATTTAGGACAACTGTAGAGGTTGTGTTTAACAAAACCTAATGATTTATTTGCTTTAGAAGTAATATGATGGATGTGTTCTGTCCAAGAAAGTTTGTTATTCAAAATAACACCTAGGTATTTGTGGTTATTTGCCTCAGCTAGTGTGTGGCTCCCTAGTTTGTATTCAAATAATTTAGTTTTGCGTTTGTGGGTGTAGTGCATGACGTAGCATTTGTCAGGATGTAGTTCCATTTGCCAATTGCTCTGCCATGCGTCTAACATATTTATATCATCTTGTAATAGGGTGTGGTCGTTGTCATTGTTTATTTCTCTGTAAATAACACAATCGTCGGCAAAGAGCCGGATGTTAGAGTTAAGGTTGTCAGCCAAGTCGTTAATATATACTAAGAACAATAAGGGTCCAAATACGGCGCAGGGGTTTTTCTAGAAAAATTTGGCATGAGGGAGCAGTAGCACGGCGAGGGAGCGAAGCGACCGAGGGGGGGCTGGTGCGGAAGGGGGGATCCCCCCCTTCCTTCATGTGAAGCCTTTGAAAATTTGATGTTGAAATGGGACATTTTGAGGCTACTTGAGGGGGGGAAATTTGAACTTTTAACCTCAATGTACCTTTCCCAAATTTCTATTCATGCATTGCAGTACAATCAACAGTACACACAATCTGCAAATCACCCTTTATACACTTACACAATTAGTGATCAATGTTACTAGTAGCTCCAGATGACAACATTGGGTTTGCCACAAGCTGAAACCTTTCCCATGGCACAATTGCAACACATTCATCCAAGCTGCTACAAACTCAGGTCTCATGTTTCACTTCAGAGCCTGTTCTATAGTATGCAAATGAAGGAGGTCTAGCTACATGTCTTGAGCAAGTTCTCAATGAACATTGTTTATTCCATTCAAACTTTTACTACTAGAGCTAAATTTTCAAGTTTGTGGTAAGAGTGTGGAATTTTTATGAGAGTAACATAGTTTGTAATGCTAGAATGTATTGTTATGTGGTGTTGTTTATTGTATTTTTACTGGAAAAAGATAATTTAGAAAAAGACTTAGGCTTCAATCTGAAAATTGATATGAGGGCTGCTATGTGAGGGCACAGCGCCCTTGTTCCCCTGTTCAGAAAAACCCCTGATTAATAGGTACCCTGGGGTACTCCAGAAACTACTTCTGTCCAATCTGAGTGTTCCCCCCCAACTACCACCCTTTGTTTACGTTTTTTTAAGAAGTTAGAAATCCACTGGAGGAGCTTACCTCTAATACCATAATTATGTAGTTTTAAGAGAAGACGGTTGTGGGGTACCTTATCGAAGGCTTTGGCAAAATCAGTTATGATTAGATCAGTTTGTGATTTGGAGTCTAAGGAAAGGGCTAAGTCATTGGTTGTTTGAACAAGTTGAGTCTCACACAAATGTTTCTTCCTAAAACCGTGTTGATTTTCAGTTAAGATCTCTATCTCTTCCACTGTGTTTTGTATCTCTCCATCTTGTAGCCAATTTGGCTGATCACAAAAACTGTGCACCTCTGGTGGTCATCTGCCATTCTAGTCAGCTGTACCGCTTTCGCTCCCAACAAGTCCTTACATGTCACTGAGCCATGTTCGGCGGGGCATCCCTGTGGCCACACCCCCTAGCCCTCCACCATTCCTTGTAAGATTGTATTTGGTACAGTAATCCTTTCACTCTGGATTCTTGCCAAACCACTGCAGTTTGTTCTTTTTCACTATGGACATGAAGGTGGAAACAGTCTGAAGCATCATTATATTTTAGAAGGGTCTGTACCAGGCTTTTAGCTAGGATTTTCTTCTTGCATGTCCATTTTTTTTTGTATGCCATGCGCAGCGTATTGGGGGGCATTGAAATTCATAATGCTCTCACACACTACTTTCTGTATTTTGAAGTGTAAATTTTGAGGAATTTGAGTTTTTTTCCTTCAGCAAACCATCATTTTTGTATTTATAGTAAGGCTGAAGGGAGGCATGTGGGTTGGGAATGGAAAAAATAAGGCGTCTTTAGGGTGTCCTACCAAAAAGTTGGGCGTCCAATTTCTTACTATTTTCAGTACAGGGCGTGCAAAAGACACCCTGGACACCTACCCAGCTAAAACCCTGGTCAGTTTGATACTCAATTTGAAATTACTGCAAAGTTTAAGAGCTTTTCTGCTGTCTGCTGTGTCCAGGTCTCCAGCAGGCGATAGACACCGTGAAGGACTACAACAACCTGATGCGGGACTTTCCCCTGAACGACCTGCTGGCAGCCACCGAGCTGGACCGGATCAGACTGGCGCTCACCGCCATCTTCAGCCACCTCCGCAAGATCCGCAACACCAAGTACCCCATCCAGCGGGCGCTGCGGCTGGTGGAGGCCATCTCACGGGACCTCAGCACTCAGCTGCTCAAGGTGGGACCATTTTTAACACTAACTCATACACACACATACACACAAACACACACATAACATACACATACACACACATACACATCTCACGGGACCTCAGCACTCAGCTGCTCAAGGTGGGAACATTCTTCATCCACCCACCCACCCGTACACACACACACACACACACACACGCACCCATAGACTAACCCACTCATACACACACATACACATCTCACAGGACCTCAGCACTCAGCTGCTCAAGGTGGGACCATTTTTAACACTAACTCATACACACACATACACACACACACATATACACATACACACACATACACATCTCACGGGACCTCAGCACTCAGCTGCTCAAGGTGGGAACATTCTTCACCCACCCGTACACACACACACACACACACACCCATAGACTAACCCACTCATACACACCCATACACATCTCACAGGACCTCAGCTGCTCAGGGTGGGAACATTTTTGTGGTGGGAACGTTTTGTGTCATGTAGATACCAGTAGTTTGTTATATTTGGTGTTTTGTGTTATACATTGCATGTTCTTGGCCCCCGTCGGCTGAAGCACATCACCCATGAGTTACAGTAGTGATATTTGGTGTTTTGTGTTGTGCAGGTCCTAGGCACCCGTCGCCTGATGCACATCACCCATGAGTTATAGTAGTGATATTTGGTGTTTTGTGTTGTGCAGGTCCTAGGCACCCGTCGCCTGATGCACATCACGCACGACGAGTTTGAGAAGGTGATGGGGGCGTGCTTCGACGTGTTCGGCTCCTGGGACGACGAGTACGAGAAGCTGCAGGGGCTCCTGCGAGACCTCGTCAAGAAGAAGCGAGACGAGAGCCTCAAGATGGTCTGGAGAATCAACCCGGCACACAAGAGGCTGCAGATGAGGCTGGACCAGATGAGGAGGTGGGTGGATGGATGGATGGGTTTGTGGATGGGTGGGTGGGTTTGTGTATGGGTTCATTTATGGGTGGATTTCTGGATAGGTACCTGGCTAGATAGACGATTAGACAAGAACTGGTGAACGGCAGTACTTATGCACATATAACTTCTGCTTCTCTATTTCACATGTCAGTACAAGTTAAAGTACCCAGGTACAAGTCACAAGTAAAGGCTTATGTGCAACACTAATGTTTGTCCAGTTGAAATCTGTGCTCAGCTGATGCTGTTTCCTCCCAGGTTCCGTCGGCAGCACGAGCAGCTGCGAGGCGTGATTCTGCGCGTCCTGAGGCCTGCGGTCCAGGCTACAACTCCGACCAGCCCCGAGGGAGAGGCCTCCAGTCCGGTCAAGACTACGGAGTTCCTGCTGGATGCAGCAGACGCCAACGCCATCGAGGTGAGAGAGGTTATAAGTCAATAAACTGGTGGACGTATCAACTACTAAGTACCTAAAACCAGCGCAGAAGAGAACAAGAACTGATAGTCATGCCTTCAAGTACCAGAGTTATCAACCAAGAATCTCGATGTGTTCAAAAACTCATTCCTTCCTAGAACTATCGCAGAGTCGAACTCACTGTCACCAATTACGTTGGGGCATTGTCATTAGATAGCTTTAAACAATGTTTAGAGCTGCTGCCGCGCCGCGTTCCTGCAAAGCTGGTGTGTTATGCCGAAGGCTGGTTATACCGGCTATTCAGATACAGAAGCTGGTGTGTTGCGCCGAAGGCTGGTTATACCGGCTATACAGATACAGAAGCTGGTGTGTTATACCGGCTATATAGATATAGAAGTTTCAGAGCTGGTATGTTAACTTGAACACATCTGCTTGTACAGGGCTCGAAATCCTAAGTTTTTCTACACACCTGCCCTGGTGTAGGTTGCATGGAAAATTACCAGGCAGATTTTACCTACACCATTCAGAATTTGAAAAGTTTGATTTTTCTTCTACACTAGTCTTGATAGGAAGTATCAATGTGGAAAATAAAAAAGTCACCTGTATGTATATGAACACAGGAGGTGAACCTGGCGTATGAGAATGTGAAGGAGGTGGACGGACTGGACGTGTCGAAGGAAGGGACGGAGGCCTGGGAGGCCGCCATTAAAAGGTAAGCTTGTCCCTTCTACTTCAGGCAGTGCAATTCCTGTATAACGTAGTCATTACAAGCTTTATTTGTTGTTTCGTCTTGTTAAAACTTAGATTAACTTTCCAACAATTGGTAACATTTTTTGTGCTCAAAGAGTGTTTGTTAAGTTTCCTGACTGGCTTCCAGATCACAGAAAAGCAGGCATGTGGTTAGAGTGATAAATTTTGGTGATGTCATTTTCTTAATCAAGAGTGCAATAATTACAACATACGGTGGATCACTAGGCAGCAAATCCTGCTGTTGTTGTGCTCCACACACCATAGAACACACAATACAGCACTAAATAGTACAGCTGAGCAATACAGCATACACACAGCTCATCCCTCCACTTGTCCCACAGGTATGACGAGCGGATTGACCGCGTGGAGACCCGGATCACGGCCCGTCTGCGAGACCAGCTGGGCACCGCCAAGAACGCCAACGAGATGTTCCGCATCTTCTCGCGTTTCAACGCCCTGTTCGTGCGGCCGCACATCCGCGGAGCGATCCGCGAGTACCAGACACAGCTCATCCAGCGCGTCAAGGACGACATCGAGTCGCTACACGACAAGTTCAAGGTCAGATCTCGCTTGTCA
>NW_017804331.1:237922-240241 GCF_001625305.1 Branchiostoma belcheri
GGGTCAACTTCTCCAAGGAGATCATCACTCTCTCCAAGGAGGTGCGTGTTTTTGTGATTATTTGTGAGAGACACAATCTGATTTTTAACACTAGGAAGGTAATGTTTGCAAAGCAGATGCATAATGTTTGCCTTCGCATATGTCTGCTCTGTTAATTCTTACTCAAACACATTCCTTCAGTGAACATAATTACTGTGGATAGTTGATCTGATTTGATGGAGCAAAGCTATACTGTGCTTCCCAAGGGCGCAAGATCGGTGACAAGGTGGGGTTTGAACCCGGGATCTCTTGGTTCCCAGCCGAAGACGCTACCGCTTCGCTACACGACCATGAATTGTCACTGATGCACATTTTTTGCTGCAGGTGCGGAACCTGAAGTGGCTGGGGTTCCGAGTCCCGCTGGCGATTGTCAACAAGGCTCACCAGGCTAACCAGCTGTACCCCTTCGCCATCTCACTCATCGAGAGTGTTCGCACCTACGAACGGACCTGCGAAAAGGTGAGCCGTGTATCAAAGTGTTTTTTCAGTTCAATCTTTATCAAAACAACTCGCAGACGTGTGTCTGAATTGTGTTGTTTTCAACAACAGCAGGCGTCTATTCTCAACTAGTTCAATATCCGCTTTTAAAATTATGACGTCTTGTCACTTGCCCTTGCATAATAGGGTATCAACTTGTATAATAGTAAATGCAACTTTTGTGGTACTGTAAGGTTTAGACTAAATGGTCCAATCAAATAAGCCAAAGTATTAAAAGTGACCCGTAAGTTCACTTCTATTGTGTTGTGCAGTGCATAGATAAAGCCTCCCTCTATGCAGGGTGATCCAATGTCTAGTCATATGAATTGTTAAATTTATTGCAAATTCATGCCCGAGGGCTAATTACAACTACTGTAACAGAAGAAACATTTGGCAACTACATAGGAACAGGCAAATTAATACCCAAAGAACTACTGCTAAACTCCTAAAAGCTACATGTATATACTGGGTTTGACTCCTTTTTTTAAGGCAGAGGAAGACAAAAGATCCCACTTTTTCTGTAATTTGTGGGTTTTTCGGATGTTAAGAGCAGAGTAGTTTTCTTTTCATCTGTATATGTGTGAAAGTTAGGGTAGAATTTGGAGGTCAAAAAGTTCATTTCATTGCTATAGCGAGTACAATTATATAATCATAAACTAAATTTCCCAGTCTTAAATTGTGCAGTCTTGTATTGTTTGTTGATGAATCTCTCCATCTGTACAGGTTGATGAGAGACCCCAGATCACCCTGCTGGTGGCAGGACTGAGGAAGGATGTGCAGGCTTTACTGGCAGAGGTAAGTCTGCTGAATCAGCAGTGTGTCTTATACTTTATCCATTGGACTATGTACTGTAAGTCCATTTTTGATTACGAAATCTTTAAGTTCACGGTTTTCACGAAGACGCTCTTCTCGTGAACTCACCACCTCGCGAACCCATTCCGTACGTACCACCCCCCTCCCCCACACATCGTGCGTCTCAACTCTATACTAACAACTTCTACATTACGTAGTACTAGTAAATGACAAGACTCAACGAATAACAGCAGACTTCTTTTCAGAATCAAATAAACTTTATTCAATGAGCATATGGTTCACGGAGTCATTATTTTGTTACTAGTAATACAAGTGTTTCTTGCGAAGAATGGTAAAAGTTTACAAAGCCGACTAGACAACATCAGTTTTAACAAGAACGCTAGTTCGGCGATAACGTAGCGGTGAACAGCTGTAAACATGTGCAACATCGTACATACGGAATTTTACAACATACATCGGTAAAAAGTTGTTGTCGTGTACAAGCCACGTAAAGCAGAATTATTTACGGTACGGAAAATCGGAAAAAAATAGAACCAAGCGGGATAGCGTGGGTCTTTGTCTATACCTCGAGAGATCAAACTACACGAGTTCAACGTTACTCACCAAAGCTACACGCAAAAAACACAAGATTTCCATACATCCCAAGAAAACTTACGCTACATATACAACATTAACAGGTATTTATAGGGAAGAATTGCACGAAAATCTACCGCCGAGTAACCGCCGAGCCGATCGACAAATCACAAGAAATCCAACATGGCGGCCTTTGTTTACATAGCGCGTTGTCTAATGGTCTAAGTTTGCTTTATTTTTTTATTTTTTTACAACTTGTTGAATCAACATGGTTTTAAACGTTCCCAAACAGCAAATTTATAGAACAGTGCGCTAAAATTTCACAACTAAAGATGATTTACGCGAGGACTACTGTGCAGAAGTTGGCAACATTTGCGAGTCGAAAGTTCAAACATGGCGGCGGCTTTTGTTTTTACT
>NW_017804331.1:240261-242105 GCF_001625305.1 Branchiostoma belcheri
TGAAATCGTGGATGGTTAGGGTTAGATTGTGGATGTGATGTGAAACATGTTTTTCTGTGTTGTTAGGTTGAGAAGAAGCTGGCAACGCGGCTCCAGGCGGGACTGAAAGCGTGGAGGGTTTTGGGTAGGGTTAGTTGTAGGAGGTAGGATGTCAGGGCTATGGGATGTGAACAATGTTATTTCGTGTTTGTAGGTCGAGAAGAAGCTGGCCACGCGGCTCCAGGCGGGACTGAAGGCTTGGACGGAGGTGCTGCTGAAGGAGGGAGATGACGACCAGGCGAACCAAGACATGGACAACGACGTCGCTCCGGCTCACAAACCCGGAGGAGACCCCAAACTGCAGGTGATCAGTCTGTCCTTTATAAGGAACCATTGTCTATGGAGACAGACGGTTGCCAAGAGCCTTTCCTTTAAGTAACTTTGGTTACTTAAGTGTCAATGGTACATTTTTTTAACTTTCTTATCTGTGATATCCCACTTGTAACATAATTTTATTACTTGTCTTTTCTTTGAGTACCTTTCTGCTCAAAGGGTCAGTTGTAGTCAGGTGACCAAACCTATTTATCTGCGGAGTCTTTTTCGTCCCCTCTCCTGGTTGCAGAGAGGACGAAAGAGACTCGTAAGCTAAAATATTTTTGGTAACAGGTAAACAGTTCTTACCTTAGGTATTTTACTTGCTATAGTTACTGTATAAAGCCAAATTCCCATATATCTGACTAGAGGGGAAAAGGAGACAGATCTCACAATTGCTATCTTGCTACAAACATGGTAAACTACTATGATGTACACCTGAATTGACTCCTTCATTGCACATCTGTAAGTGGATTCCTCTCGAAAGACGCCCTATTTTTCCACTCCCAACCCTTAACTTGCACTCCTCAAAATTTGCACCTCAAAATGCAGGAAGGAGTGTTTTCAAGCATTACAAATTTCCAAAAAGCCCCCTACAAAGCTTCTGCCTGTGCTGCTCGCTGCGTGGCTTTGCTGCATACAACTGTTCCTAACCCTCCCATGTTTGCTCCGCAGACCCTGCGTTACGAGCTGCGTCTGATGAACCAGGTGATCTACCTGGAGCCGCCGCTGGAGAACGTCCGCATGCGGCTGTTTCAGCAGCTGCACGACTGGGAGCAGGTCATCACCACACTGCCCAGGATACAGAGTTCTCGTTACCAGGTGGGTACATGCACACACACACACACGCACGCACACACACACACACACACTCATGAAAATGCAAGATACACCTTTCCTTCTAGTTGTTGGTAAAAGTTTTCTTGTGCACTACGTGTACATAATCCGTTTGTGGCTGGGTTACAGGTTGGACTGGAACGCGGGGAGTCTGAGAGAGAGACGACCTACCGTAACCTGCTGACCAAACTGCCTGACGGTCAACATGCCATGGACGTGGCTTTCCAGGCCATCGAAGATGTCGTCGTCAAGACCAATGCCTATGTAGCTGTAAGTAAACTGAAGTTATATGCCACGCTTTTTGTGTTAGTGGTAGGTTTTGTGAAACGATTGCTGCTTCAATTGTGGGTTGCGGGCTGCCAAACTGTGTAAGTGTTCATGGCAAGAATCTTACGTCTAGAGACCAGCTAACGCAGTTCAAATGTAGAACTGCCAGATATCGCAAGAGGACATTGCTCTACCTAATAGACCTACTCAACAACAAAGGGTTCGCATCATAAATAAGCAGTAAGACAAGCACACTGTAAGGTTCTAAATGTTTATGTAGATATTCTTTTATCTTTAATTTAATTACTGTATTTTAATCGTAAATCATACTTTCCTTCAGCCGTCAAAGGCTACCACTGTACGATCTGTAATGATAATGAGGATGTAGA
>NW_017804331.1:242125-246601 GCF_001625305.1 Branchiostoma belcheri
CAACATGAGATGGTCCGTAAATAGTTTCATCAGGTTGGTAAGACACTGAGTAAAGAGACTCTTTTACACAACCAAGTCTTTTATTCAGCCGACGTTTCGCTAACCGTCTGTCTGGGTAATTCTGACTGGTTCACATTGCAGTGCAGCACAGGTGATGTGATATAAAATGTTTTTCTGTTCAGGTCCAGCAGCGTCAGTTGGGAGTGTCTGGCCGGATCTTCCAGATCACCAGTGAAAGGGCCAAGGGCGGGAGGAACGTCTTAAGGCTTCGGGTCAACTTCTCCAAGGAGATCATCACTCTCTCCAAGGAGGTGCGTGTTTTTGTGATTATTTGTGAGAGACACAGTCTGATTTTTAACACTAGGAAGGTAACGTTTGCAAAGCAGATGCATAATGTTTGCCTTCGCATATGTCTGCTCTGTTAATTCTTACTCAAACACATTCCTTCGGTGAAAATAATTACTATGGATAGTTGATCTGATTTGATGGAGTAAAGCTATACTGTGCTTCCCAAGGGCACAAGATCGGTGACAAGGTGGGGTTTGAACCCGGGATCTCTTGGTTCCCAGCCGAAGACGCTACCGCTTCGCTACACTACCCCGCTAAAGTATTGCAAACAGGAATTGTCACTGATGCACGTTTTTTGCTGCAGGTGCGGAACCTGAAGTGGCTTGGGTTCCGAGTCCCGCTGGCGATCGTCAACAAGGCTCACCAGGCCAACCAGCTGTACCCCTTCGCCATCTCACTCATCGAGAGTGTTCGCACCTACGAACGGACCTGCGAAAAGGTGAGCCGTGTATCAAAGTGTTTTTTCAGTTCAATCTTTATCAAAACAACTCGCAGGCGTGTGTCTGAATTGTGTTGTTTTCAACAACAGCAGGCGTCTATTCTCAACTAGTTCAATATCGGCTTTTAAAATTATGAAGTCTTGTCATTTGCCCTTGCATAATAGGGTATCAACTTGTATAGTAAATGCAACTTTTGTGGTACTGTAAGGTTTAGACTAAATGGTCCAATCAAATAAGCCAAAGTATTAAAAGTGACCCGTAAGTTCACTTCTATTGTGTTGTGCAGTCCATTGATAAAGCCTCCCTCTATGCAGGGTGATTCAATGTCTAGTCATATGAATTGTTAAATTTATTGCAAATTCATGCCCGAGGGCTAATTACAAGAACAGACAACTACATAAGAACAGGCGAATTAATACACAAATAACTACTGCTAAACTCCTAAAAGCTACATGTATATACTGGGTTTGACTTCTTTTTTTAAGGCAGAGGAAGACAAAAGATCCCACTTTTTCTGTAATTTGTGGGTTTTCGGATGTTAAGAGCAGAGTAGTTTTCTTTTCATCTGTATATGTGTGAAAGTTAGGGTGCAATTTGGAGTCTGCGTCAAAACGTTCATTTCGTTCATTGCTATAGCGAGTACAATTATATAATAATAAACCGAATTTCCCAGTCTTAAATTGTGCAGTCTTGTATTGGCTATCACCAGAGGATGCACAGTGTGCTCCATCAGTGAGAACTTTCAAACAAAGAATACGGTAGTGGAGAAATTTGATTTGCGGACTGATTTGCGGACTGTGAGTTTTTTGGACAAGATGTGATTATTATGTTAGGTATTTAGTAATTTATTTTTGTATTAATTTGAATTTTATTTACTTATTTATTGTGTTCCAGTGACCCCCCCCCCTCAACTGGACCTCTTGGAAGAGCGGCTAAGGCCGACAGGGCATTTCCAGTATAAATAAAGGGTATTGATTGATTGATTGATTGATAGTTTGCTGATGAATATCTCCATCTGTGCAGGTTGATGAGAGACCCCAGATCACCCTGCTGGTGGCAGGACTGAGGAAGGATGTGCAGGCTTTACTGGCAGAGGTAAGTCTGCTGAATCAGCAGTGTGTCTTATACTTTATCCATTGGACTATGTATATGGAACCCAGTCAATGTTTCTTTTCAAGTTTAAATTGAGAATGGATGAAAATATTGCTTTTGACTAGTATTTTTAATGAAACACACAGCAAAAAGTTAGCAACTCGGGGGAGCTTTCGACCCGGTAAAAATCTCGTCTCTTGTCATGATTTCATGCATTTGCGTAAAGATCAGGCCTCTAAAAGACAGTTTGTGAATTAGGTTTTTATTGTACCTTCTGATATCAGCTGCGTACATGGTTCTGTTTTTGCAGGGCATGAACCTGGTGTGGGAGTCCTACAAGCTGGACCCGTACGTCCAGCGCCTGGCTGAAGCCGTGTTCCAGTTCCAAGAAAAGGTAAGGCGCATCAGCAGTGCAGGCGTGTTTGTATTAATAGATGTGATCTATGCTGGACTTCGCACTGGGAGTCAAAATTTATGTCCCCTGTGCTGTGAGTAAACCAAGCAGGACATAGTATCTTCCATTGCCTGCCTGTCTCTCCCGAGGCAGTCTATGAAAGTTGTAGCCGGTCTGCCAGGCTTCCTCCTCCCATGCTTGAGGGTCCAGAGTACAAGCTCGACCATAATCTTCTCCCTACACCTATGGCAGTAACCTACTAGCTTCAACCTTCTTGTTCTAATTTAGTCCAGAAATGAGGTAACAGGTACCAACTTGACATTGCATTCAGACGCTGCATGCACACACACACACACATTCCACCATGAGTTCTGATTTTGATTTTATAGAAATTGCAACAGTGCAATACACGCGGAACAGTGACAGCTGTTGCTGGTGTTGTGTCCCACACATAAAAACGAACACTGGACAGACAATACTCATTTTTACTTGAGTCTAGTGGGGAAAGTCGTGTTAAGTGCCTTTCCCAAGGGCACAAGGTCGGTGGCATGTCAGGACTCGAACCCGGGACCTCTTGATTCCGAGTCGCGCACACTGCCGTTGCGCCACACGACCCCACCATGAGTTCTAGTGTGTAACTTATGATGTTTGAATGTCTGGCAGGTGGACGACCTGCTGCTGATTGAGGAGAAGATCGACACCGAGGTCAGGTCCCTCGAGACCTGCAACTACAAGGAGGAGACCTTTAAAGAGGTCCTGGACCACGTGCAGAAGTCTGTGGACGACCTCAACCTGCACGCCTACTCCAACCTGCCCCAGTGGGTCGCCAAGCTAGACCACGAGGTACTACTACAGTTACAGTTACTGTAGCATACAGTTACAGTTACAGTTAGTACTGTTACAGTTACAGTTAGTTACAGTAGCATACAGTTAGTTACAGTGGCATACAGTTACAGTTACAGTTAGTACTGTTACAGTTACAGTTACAGTTACAGTAGCATACAGTTACAGTTACAGTAGCATACAGTTACAGTTACAGTAGCATACAGTTACAGTTACAGTAGCATACAGTTACAGTTACTGTAGCATACAGTTACAGTTACAGTTAGTACTGTTACAGTTACAGTTAGTTACAGTAGCATACAGTTACAGTTACAGTAGCATACAGTTACAGTTACAGTTAGTACTGTTACAGTTACAGTTACAGTTACAGTAGCATACACAGTTACAGTAGCATACAGTTACAGTTACAGTTACAGTAGCATACAGTTACAGTTACAGTAGCATACAGTTACAGTTACAGTAGCATACAGTTACAGTTACAGTTACTAGTTCCAGTAGCATACAGTTACAGTTACAGTTAGTACTGTTACAGTTACAGTTACAGTAGCATACAGTTACAGTTACAGTAGCATACAGTTACAGTTACAGTAGCATACAGTTACAGTTACAGTAGCATACAGTTACAGTTACAGTTAGTACTGTTACAGTTACAGTTACAGTTCCAGTAGCATACAGTTACAGTTACAGTTAGTACTGTTACAGTTACAGTTACAGTAGCATACAGTTACAGTTAGTACTGTTACTGTAACTCCTGATGTTTTCACACATAGTACTTTTGTCTTCACTGTAGTCATGTCCCCTACTCCAACCTGCCCCAGTTTGGGTCGCCAAGCTCGACCACGAGGTACCGTAACTCCTGATGTTTTCACAGTACCATGAGGTACTGTTACAGTAACTCGACATTCTACAGTACTACTGTCTTCACTTTTTTCACCGTTTCCTACTCCAACCTGTGAGTCGAGTGGGATCGCGAGGTGGGCCACTGGCAGAGATCCCTGCACTTAGATGTCACGGGATGTCTTGTTGAAAGCGAAGGCGGTTATGGTTAGGATGAGGGATATTTTATGAGATAGGACAGCAGGTTTATAGGATGTTTTAATGTGTTTTAAGGTTGAGAAGAAGCTGGCCACCCGTCTGCAGGATGGACTGAAATCGTGGATGGTTAGGGTTAGATTGTGGATGTGATGTGAAACATGTTTTTCTGTGTTGTTAAGGTTGAGAAGAAGCTTGGCCAAACGCGGCTCCAGGCGGGACTGAAAGCGTGGAGGGTTTTGGGTAGGGTTAGTTGTAGGAGGTAGGATGTCAGGGCTATGGGATGTGAACAATGTTATTTCGTGTTTGTAGGTCGAGAAGAAGCTG
>NW_017804331.1:246621-251936 GCF_001625305.1 Branchiostoma belcheri
CATAAATAAGCAGTAAGACAAGCACACTGTAAGGTTCTAAATGTTTATGTAGATATTCTTTTATCTTTAATTTAATTACTGTATTTTAATCGTAAATCATACTTTCCTTCAGCCGTCAAAGGCTACCACTGTACGATCTGTAATGATAATGAGGATGTAGATAAACCATTCATTCTAACAGTTCAGTCATCAATGATCATGTGATTCTGTCTGCAGTCCTGGCCCCAGTACCAGTCCCTGTGGGACCTGAGGGGGGGGGTTAGGGTTAGATAGAAGTTACTGTAGTAACTGACATGTGCTGCCGTGTGTTAGGGTTAGGGTTAGATAGAAGTTAGGCCATGTTGATTTGATTATATGGATGACATCCGCGCGCGCATGAATTTTCGGCCGTTTCCAAACAAAAAAAAAGTTTTCAACCATACTGTAAATCGTACAAAACAGTTGCAAAATGATCAAAAATATACCATGAGTTACAGAAAAAATTAATAAAAACTATACCAATGCCGTAGAATGCCAAAATCAAACGAAAAAAGACAAAATTGTAAAGAAATGAACTTGAAGACTAGATTATTCGCCAAACCATATTCTGTGCTATTTGCTCAACTCTCATGACCACGTAGATTTCATAATGAAAAGAACTTTTTTTTTGCAAAATTTTTTTTATTCGCACGCGCGCATCAGTTTTGGGGCTCCCGGAGGATGTCATCCATATAATCAAATCAACATGGCCTTACTGTAGTAACTGACATGTGACGCCGTGTGTTTCAGTCCTGGCTCCAGTACCAGGCCCTGTGGGACCAGAGGGGGAGGGTTAGGGTTAGATAGAAGTGAGGGTGAGGGTTAGGGTTAGCTAGAAGTGAGGGTGAGGGTTAGGGTTAGGTATAAGTTACTGTAGTAACTGACATGTGACGCCGTGTGTTTCAGTCCTGGCTCCAGTACCAGGCCCTGTGGGACCAGAGGGGGAGGGTTAGGGTTAGATAGAAGTGAGGGTGAGGGTTAGGGTTAGATGGAAGTTACTGTAGTAACTGACATGTGACGCCGTGTGTTTCAGTCATGGCTCCAGTACCAGGCCCTGTGGGACCTGACTCCTGACCAGGTCTACAACCGTATCGGGGAGGGCATTCAGCGTTGGGTCAATGTCATCGTTGAAGTCAAGTAAGTCAATAGTTTGTACTTACAAACATTTCTCCTGCAGTCTTAGTGTCACTGGTGTAAGGTAGCGTTTCCAAAATCATATCCAGTTGCGTAAGATACGCCTGCTGCGTTTCGGACATAGATGTACATTTGAAAAAAACAGTTGTAGAAACCGATTAAGGTCTCATTCATGAGTTTTTTCGATACATTAGAAACCATGCATTAATGAGTGACTTACCAGACCGTGTTCCCTATGATCCTACCTTAAATCAATTGATATCTTTCATGCTATGTTGAGCACACTTACCCTACGTCTCATAAAAAAATTACCAACGACTTCTATACACACAATCCCCTTTTATGGGAATCAGAAACTGCACTTAGCGGCTGTCCGCAAGAGGCCCTCCCACGCTGCAAACCTACGACCGCACAACTCACAACAATGGACTGTGCACGTCCGACCTAGCGCGCGGCTGCCGACAATTACGTCCTAATTTCATCAGTTACAAACAAGCTTTCACCGCTTTGACGTTTTACATCAGTTGGGATGGCTAAAGGGAAAATTCTCACCAATAAAAACACTCGTTCATACAGCCGTTCAGTTTTTGACTTGGTACTCTTTTAGGGGGTACACTCGGAGTAATACATGAATGAGACCTTAACACAGGAAGAGTGTTAGAATGAAAGCTCATCTCTGTTGGTAGAATCCATAGTTACAGAGTCCTAAAGCTTTGTTCCAACACAAGAAGGGAACTCACCATAAATTTTCGGTCAATCTCGTCAACCTTCAGATGTATGATGCACTTGCTGACTCTCAGGAAGTCTGAAATGTGATGATGTCAGGAAGAGTGACTGTATTCATGTGATAGCATAATACATTAAAAATGCAGTTGTTTTACTCTTAGCTTAGAATGAAGTTGTACAGGACCATGGGTGCTTGGGTAGAAGCCTGGTGCTCTGCCATGCTTCAGTTGGACAGCCTGAAATAACACGGCCGGATTCTGTTTCTGTAGGCAGTCTCGGGCAACCTTTGACACTGCGGAGGTGCGGAAGGAATTCGGGCCGATTGTGATCGAGTTTGGCAAGGTGAGACTTTGACCTCTAACAGCCAACCTGTAATATTGAGTTGCCTGGTGAAGTTTAGTGATAACATTTTTTTTTGTCCTGTCCTGAAACCTTCTTTTAAAGCAGCCTGTTTGAACCATGTCTATCTGTATAGCCGGTATAACCACGTTTCAGTGTAACACATCAGTGTCACTGGCATTCAGCAGGGTGGCAGCTGGTTATAATATACTGAACAACCTGTTACACATCTAACTTTGCACATCTAACTAACTGTAAGCATTTTTTAAAGCTATCTAGCAATGATGCCGCAACTGTACATGGTGGTAACAAGTTCCACAATTATAGTTCTTTGAAAGAAAAGACACCTCAATCCTCGGTTGATATAAGTAGTTGCAGGCATGACTGTTGTCGTGTTTTAGGTCCAGTCGAAAGTGAACCAGAAGTATGACAAGTTCAGAACTCTGTTAGTTATGCCTGTTTCATGTCCTGTTTTAGGTCCAGTCGAAAGTGAACCTGAAGTATGACTCGTGGCACGTAGTTCAGAACTCTGTTAGTCATGACTGTTTCCTGTCCTGTTTTAGGTCCAGTCCAAGGTGAACCTGAAGTACGACTCGTGGCACAAGGAGATTCTGGGCAAGTTCGGCAGCATGCTGGGAGAGTCCATGGTGGAGTTCTACGACACCGTCTCCAAGGTGAGAGCTCAAAAATACTCATCGTGAACTCTAATATTTCACCGTGTTACATTTGTTAAGGTCTCAGTTATCCATGGTGGAGTTGACATGACACAGTTCAAAGAAAAGTGTTACAATACTATAATTGTTAAAGTCTCAGGCACAGTAGGTACTGGTGTCTGCTGTTAGTGATAATGCCCTTTCCGGTAGTAAGATGTGTTGAATGTTTCCCGCACAGAGCTGTACAAAGCTGGAGACTGCATGGTAGCTACTGGTGGGCTACTGTGATTGATGTGGGTTGTTACTGTGCAGTACAGAGCTGTACTGAGCTGTGACGTGTTGTTATCCCCCATACAGAGCCGTACTGAGCTGTGACGTGTTGTTATCCCCCATACAGAGCCGTACTGAGCTGTGACGTGTTGTTATCCCCCATACAGAGCCGTACTGAGCTGTGTTGTTATCCCCCATACAGAGCCGTACAGAGCTAGAGCAGCACTTGGTGGAGACTGCATGGTAGCTACTGGTGGGCTACTGTTATTGATGTGGGTTGTTACTGTGCAGTTGTGAGACGTGTTGTTATCCCCCATACAGAGCCGTACCGAGCTGTGACTTGTTATCCCCCATACAGAGCCGTACCGAGCTGTGACTTGTTATCCCCCATACAGAGTCGTACTGAGCTGTGACTTGTTATCCCCCATACAGAGCCGTACTGAGCTGTGTTGTTATCCCCCATACAGAGCCGTACCAAGCTGAGACATGTTGTTATCCCCCATATAGAGCCGTACCGAGCTGGAGCAGCACTCGGTGGAGACAGCCAGCACGTCCGATGCCGTCAGCTTCATCACGTATGTCCAGTCACTCAAGCGCAAGGTCCGCAGCTGGGAGAAGCAAGTCGACGTACGTATTGCCTGTCACTCTGCGTGGTTTACATTATAGTAGACTTTGTATTGAATTGTCTAACTTTTGTTTCCTTTTGGACTTTCAAAAGATTTGTCTTCACTTATTTGCATGTCAATCAATAGTTCGTGCTTATAAACCTGCTTTTCTGACAACTCTCCAGTTTAACTGACGAAAGGTACCTGAAACGTCTGACCGTTTCCAAAATCATATCTAGGTGCTTAACTGTTTTTTTTGGTGTAGACAGTAGGCGTTGTGTAATGCAAGTGTTTACAAGATACAAGGTTAAGTGATTTCAGACTTGTGGAATTATGTATGGGCTGTTTGTATTTAGGTGTACCAGAACGGTCAGAGAATCCTGGAGAAGCAGCGTTTCCAGTTCCCGTCCTCCTGGCTGTACGTGGATAACATCCTGGGCGAGTGGGGAGCCTTCACCGAGATCATGAAGAGAAAGGACTCGGCCATCCAGACACAGGTACTGTATACATCATCTATCTGTCTGTGACAGCCAGGACCGAGCTAGCACACATTTCCCTTCACATAGCCCTGTCAAGCATTATATTTTCTGAGCTTAACACATTGAATTGCAGTATCTCTAATAACTAAACTGTTAGTAAAAGTCAAACTTTCGCAATGCAGTCTGTCACTTTCCATAGGACAACAGTCGAAACTTGTAATGTCCACCATGTACCTTAGTTTCTGTTCAGTGTGCTTGCAAAGCAGGTGGCCAGCAGTTATGAAATAAACCTTTTTTGGATGCTAGTGTATTACCTGAGTTTAGTAAGATGAAAACTATACTTTAATTGCTTTGCAGATTGCCAGCCTGCAGATGTAATGTTGATGTTGATGATGTACTGTTATTGCAGATTGCCAGCCTGCAGATGAAGATTGTGGAGGAAGATCACAGTGTGGAAACTCGCAGCACAGAGCTTCTCTCAGACTGGGAGAAGAACAAACCTGTGGAAGTAAGTATGGAACATCTGTATCTTCAAATTGGAAAGAAAATGTGTTGCTAGTACTGCTAAATCTACAGCTGGTAGTATAACCAATGGATTGTCCATTTCAGTACCAAGGACATGAGCAATTATAGGACAAGGGGAGGGAGATTATGCATCGGTGGGAACAGGTAGACTCTTCTGACAAGAAACTATAAACTCTTATGAACTACATACCAATGGCATAGAACTTAAAGGAACCTCAGTGGAAATGTTGAAAGTAACCCCGCATGTCTGACTCCCCAGGGTGGGCAGCGTCCGGACAAGGCGCTCAACGCTCTGGCCATCTTCGAGGGGAAGTTCAGCCGGCTGAAGGAGGACAGAGACAACCTGGCTCGAGCCAAGGAGGCTCTGGAGCTGCAGGATCCAGGTAAGTTATAATCAGGTTCTGAAAGATGCATGCTGCGCTAAAATTCAGTTACAAACTGTCCTTAACTGTTAAGAAGAATCCAAAGAAGCTATTTGCATGCCTGTCTCTAATGTTGTTTTTAGAGCATGTTGAGTGTGTCTGAGGAGTGAGTGTAAGGTTGGGTTAGGGTTTGGTTCAGGGTTT
>NW_017804331.1:251956-264105 GCF_001625305.1 Branchiostoma belcheri
CTGAAATCGTGGATGGTTAGGGTTAGGTTGTGGATGTGATGTGAAACATGTTTTTCTGTGTTTGTAGGTTGAGAAGAAGCTGGCCACTAGGCTGCAGGCGGGACTGAAAGCGTGGAGGGTTTTGGGTAGGGTTAGTTGTAGGAGGTAGGATGTCAGGGCTATGGGATGTGAACAATGTTATTTCGTGTTTGTAGGTTGAGAAGAAGCTGGCGACGCGGCTCCAGGCTGGACTGAAGGCCTGGACAGTTAGGGTTAGGATGTGGATGTGATGTGAAACATGTTTTCTGTGTTGTTAGGTCGAGAAGAAGCTAGCCACTCGGCTCCAGGCGGGACTGAAGGCGTGGACGGAGGTGCTGCTGAAAGAGGGAGATGACGACCAGGCGAACCAAGACATGGACAACGACGTCGCTCCGGCTCACAAACCCGGAGGAGACCCCAAACTGCAGGTGACCAGTCTGTCCTTTATAAGGAACCATTGTCTATGGAGACAGACGGTTGCCAAGAGCCTTTCCTTTAAGTAACGTTGGTTACTTAAGTGTCAATGGTACATTTTTTTAACTTTCTTATCTGTGATATCCCACTTGTAACATAATTTTATTACTTGTCTTTTCTTTGAGTACCTTTCTGCTCAAAGGGTCAGTTGTAGTCAGGTGACCAAACCTATTTATCTGCCGAGTCTTTTTCGTCCCCTCTCCTGGTTGCAGAGTGGACGAAAGAGACTCGTAAGCTAAAATATTTTTGGTAACAGGTAAACAGTTCTTACCTTAGGTATTTTACTTGCTATAGTTACTGTATAAAGCCAAATTCCCATATATCTGACTAGAGGGGAAAAGGAGACAGATCTCACAATTGCTATCTTGCTACAAACATGGTAAACTAATATGATGTACACCTGAATTGACTCCTTCATTTCACATCAGATTCTGTAAGTGGATTCCTCTCGAAAGACGCCCTATTTTTCCACTCCCAACCCTTAACTTGCACTCCTCAAAATTTGCACCTCAAAATGCAGGAAGTAGTGTTTTCAAGCATTACAAATTTCCAAAAAGCCCCCCTAGCTTCTGCCTGTGCTGCTCGCTGCGTGGCTTTGCTGCATACAACTGTTCCTAACCCTCCCATGTTTCCTGCGCAGACCCTGCGTTACGAGCTGCGGCTGATGAACCAGGTGATCTACCTGGAGCCGCCGCTGGAGAACGTCCGCATGCGGCTGTTTCAGCAGCTGCACGACTGGGAGCAGGTCATCACCACACTGCCCAGGATACAGAGTTCTCGTTATCAGGTGGGTACATGCACACACGTGCTCACACACACACGCTCACACACACACACACACACACACACACACACAGCAGCTGCACGACTGGGAGCAGGTCATCACCACACTGCCCAGGATACAGAGCTCTCGTTACCAGGTGGGTACAAACTCACATACACACGCACACACACACACACACACACGCTCACACACACACACACACACACACACACGCTCTCACACACACACACACGCCTCACACACACACACACACACACACACACACACACACACACACACACACACACTCTCACACACACTCACACACTCACACACATGAAAATGCAAGATTCATCTTTCCTTCTACTAGTAGGTAGTAGTAGTAGACTGGTTTATTATTAAAATCAAAGACAAGTCACATGGCAGCCAAGAGGCTGAATTGACAGACTCGTGTACAAATTGGCAGGCAATATTAATTCGCTTAAAATATCTAAAATCGTTAAAATCGCAAAACAGATAAAGGCAATATTTGGTATGAGGAACATTACTGGGTGTCGCCCCCAGAAGCACCGAACTACAAAAAGTCAATCCGCGTGTGCCAGGTAAAACTTTTCTTGTGCACCACGTGTACATGATCTGTTTGTGGCTGGGTTGCAGGTTGGGCTGGAACGCGGGGAGTCTGAGAGAGAGACGACCTACCGTAACCTGCTGACCAAACTGCCTGACGGTCAACATGCCATGGACGTGGCTTTCCAGGCCATCGAAGATGTCGTCGTCAAGACCAATGCCTATGTAGCTGTAAGTAAACTGAAGTTATATGTCATGCTTTCTGTGTTAGTGGAAGGTTTTGTGAAACAATTGCTGCTTCAATTGTGGGTTGCGGGCTGCCAAACTGTGTAAGTCTTCATGGCAAGAATCTTACGTCTAGAGACCAGATAACGCAGTTCAAATGTAGAACTGCCAGATATCACAAGAGGACATTGCCTTACCTAGTAGACCTACTCAACAACAAAGGGTTCGCGTCATAAATAAGCAATAAGACAAGCACACTGTAAGGTTCTAAATGTTTATGTATATATTCTTTTATCTTTTATTTAATTACTGTATTTTAATCGTAAATCATACTTTCCTTTAGCCGTCAAAGGCTGCCACTGTACGATCTGTAATGATAATGAGGATGTAACTAAACCATTCATTCTAACAGTTCAGTCATCAATGATCATGTGATTCTGTCTGCAGTCCTGGCCCCAGTACCAGGCCCTGTGGGACCTGAGGGTTAGGGTTAGGGTTAGATAGAAGTTACTGTAGTAACTGACATGTGATGTCGTGTGTTAGGGTTAGGGTTAGATAGAAGTTACTGTAGTAACTGACATGTGCTGCCGTGTGTTAGGGTTAGGGTTAGGTAGAAGTTACTGTAGTAACTGACATGTGACGCCGTGTGTTTCAGTCCTGGCTCCAGTACCAGGCCCTGTGGGACCAGAGGGGGAGGGTTAGGGTTAGATAGAAGTGAGGGTGAGGGTTAGGGTTAGGTATAAGTTACTGTAGTAACTGACATGTGATGCCGTGTGTTTCAGTCGTGGCTCCAGTACCAGGCCCTGTGGGACCTGAGGGGGAGGGTTAGGTTTAGATAGAAGTGAGGGGGAGGGTTAGGGTTAGATAGATGTTACTGTAGTAACTGACATGTGACGCTGTGTGTTTCAGTCCTGGCTCCAGTACCAGGCCCTGTGGGACCTGACTCCTGACCAGGTCTACAACCGTATCGGGGAGGGCATCCAGCGTTGGGTCAATGTCATCGTTGAAGTCAAGTAAGTCAATAGTTCGTACTTACAAACACTTCTCCTGCAGTCTCTTAGTGTCACTGGTGTAAGGTAGTGGATGCTACCTGAAATGTCGGACCGTTTCCAAAATCATATCCAGTTGCGTAAGATACGCCTGCTGCGTTTCGAACATAGACGTACATTTGAAAACATTTGTAGAAACTGATTAACACAGGAAGAGTGTTAGAATGAAAGCTCATCTCTGTTGGTAGAATTCATAGTTATAGAGTCCTAAAGCTTTGTTCCAACACAAGAAGGGAACTCACCATAAATTTTCGGTCAATCTTGTCAACCTTCAGATGTATGATGCACTTGCTGACTCTCAGGAAGTCTGAAATGTGATGATGTCAGGAAGACTGACTGTATTCATGTGATAGCATAATACATTAAAAATGCAGTTGTCTTAGCTTAGAATGAAGTTGTACAGGACCACGGGTGCTTGGGTAGAAGCCTGGTGCTCTGCCATGCTTCAGTTGGACAGCCTGAAATAACACGGCCGGAATCTGTTTCTGTAGGCAGTCTCGGGCAACCTTTGACACTGCGGAGGTGCGGAAGGAATTCGGGCCGATTGTGATCGAGTTTGGCAAGGTAAGACTTTGACCTCTAACAGCCAACCTGTAATATTGAGTTGCATGGTGAAGTTTAGTGATAACATTTTTTTGTCCTGTCCTGGAACCATCTTTTAAAGCAGCCTGTTTGAACCATGTCTATCTGTATAGCCGGTATAACCACCCTTCAGTGTAACACACCAGTGTAACAGGCATTCATGACAGCGCAGTGGCAGCTGGCTATATTATACTGAACAACCTGTTACACATCTAACTTTGCACATCTAACTAACTGTAAGCATTGTTTAAAGCTATCTAGCAATGATGCCGCAACTGTACATGGTGGTAACAAGTTCCACAATAATAGTTCTTTGAAAGAAAAGACACCTCAATCCTCAGTTGATATAACTCTGGTAGTTGAAGGCATGCCTGTTTCCTGTCCTGTTTTAGGTCCAGTCGAAAGTGAACCTGAAGTACGACTCGTGGCACAAGTTCAGAACTCTGTTAGTTATGCCTGTTTCCTGTCCTGTTTTAGGTCCAGTCGAAAGTGAACCTGAAGTACGACTCGTGGCACAAGGAGATTCTGGGCAAGTTTGGCAGCATGCTGGGAGAGTCCATGGTGGAGTTCTACGACACCGTCTCCAAGGTGAGAGACATTCTGAGTTGTGAAAAATAATCATCAAGCCAGACTTGTATGTCTCATTGAGCTTTTGAGTTCAGAGAAAGAATGTTACATTTCTTAATGTCTTGGGTGTGGTGTACAAAGCACAGTAGCTTCTGGTGTACATATGCTGCTGTCATTAAATGCACTGTTCTGAGATATGCAGTTGTGAGACGTGTTGCTATCCCCCATACAGAGCCGTACTGAGCTGTGACTTGTTGTTATCCCCATACAGAGCCGTACAGAGCTGGAGCAGCACTCCAGAGAAAGAATGTTATAAATGTTAAAGTCTCAGGCCCAGTAGTTGCCCTGTGCGGTAGTGAGATGTGTTGATGTTGTTCCTTAGAGCCGTACCGAGCTGTGACGTGTTGTTATCCCCCATACAGAGCCGTACTGAGCTGTGTTGTTATCCCCCATACAGAGCCGTACTGAGCTGGAGCAGCACTCCATGGAGACAGCATGGTAGCTACTGGTGGGCTACTGTTATTGATGTGGGTTGTTACTGTGCAGTTGTGAGACGTGTTGTTATCCCCCATACAGAGCCGTACCGAGCTGTGTTGTTATCCCCCATACAGAGCCGTACTGAGCTGTGTTGTTATCCCCCATACAGAGCTGTACTGAGCTGTGTTGTTATCCCCCATACAGAGCCGTACTGAGCTGGAGCAGCACTCGGTGGAGACTGCCAGCACCTCCGATGCCGTCAGCTTCATCACGTATGTCCAGTCACTCAAGCGCAAGGTCCGCAGCTGGGAGAAGCAAGTCGACGTACGTATTGCCTGTCACTCTGCGTGGTTTACATTATAGTAGACAGTAGACCTTGTATTGACTTGTCTTACTTTTGTTTCAAAAGATTTGTCTTCACTTATTTGCACATCAAGGCTTTGCGATTGTTCGTACTTATAAACCTGCTTTTCTGACAACTCTCCAGTGTCACTGACGAAAGGTAGTGAAAGGTACCTGAAACATCTGTTTACAAAATCATATCTAGTTGCTAGAGTAACTTTTTTTTTGTGTGTAGACAGTAGAGTTGTGTAATGCAATTGTTTACAAGATACAAGGTTAAGTGATTTCAGACTTGTGGAATTATGTAATTTGGTTGTTTGTATTTAGGTGTACCAGAACGGTCAGAGAATCCTGGAGAAGCAGCATTGTTTGTGACAGGTTTGTTTATTTGTTTGTTTGTTTCTTTGTTTGTATTTAGGTGTACCAGAATGGTCAGAGAATCCTGGAGAAGCAGCGTTTCCAGTTCCCGTCCTCCTGGCTGTACGTGGATAACATCCTGGGCGAGTGGGGAGCCTTCACTGAGATCATGAAGAGGAAGGACTCGGCCATCCAGACACAGGTACTGTATACATCATCTATCTGTCTGTAACAGCCAGGACCGAGCTAGTACACATTTCCCTTCACATAGCCCTGTCAAGCATTATATTTTCTGAGCTTAACACATTGAATTGCAGTATCTCTAATAACTAAACTGTTAGTAAAAGTCAAACTTCCGCAATGCAGTCTGTCACTTTCCATAGGACAACAGTCGAAACTTGCTTGGCTCAACTGTAATGCCCACCATGTACCTTAGTTTCTGTTCAGTGTGCTTGCAAAGCAGGTGGCCAGCAGTTATGAAATAAACCTTTTTTGGATGCTAGTATATTACCTGAGTTTAGTAAGATGAAAACTATACTTTAATTCTTTGCAGATTGCCAGCCTGCAGATGAAGATTGTGGAGGAAGATCACAGCGTGGAAACTCGCAGCACAGAGCTTCTCTCAGACTGGGAGAAGAACAAACCTGTGGAAGTAAGTATGGAACATCTGTATCTTCAAATTGGAAAGAAAATGTGTTGCTAGTACTGCTAAACCTACAGCTGGTAGTATAACCAATGGATTGTCCATTTCAGTACCAAGGACATGAGCAATTATAGGACAAGGGGAGGGAGATTATGCATCGGTGGGAACAGATAGACTCTTCTGACAAGAAACTATAAATTCTTCTGTATTGATACAGAATGTTCGGGTTCTGTGCTACTACATACAAGTAGCACAGAACGTCAGTGGAAATGTTGAAAGTAACCCCGATGTCTAACTCCCCAGGGTGGGCAGCGTCCGGACAAGGCGCTCAACGCTCTGGCCATTTTCGAGGGGAAGTTCAGCCGGCTGAAGGAGGACAGAGACAACCTGGCTCGAGCCAAGGAGGCTCTGGAGCTGCAGGATCCAGGTAAGTTATGATCAGGTTCTTAAAGATGCATGCTAAAATTCAGTTACAAACTGTCCTTAACTGTTAAGAAGAATCCAAAGAAGCTATTTGCATGCCTGTCTCTAATGTTGTTTGTAGAGCATGTTGAGTGTGTCTGAGGAGTGAGTGTAAGGTTGGGTTAGGGTTTGGTTCAGGGTTTGGGTTTTGGTTAGGGTTAGGGTTAGGTTTAGAGGTAAGTAAGTCAGATAATGTAATGTTGTTTTCCAGCTGTCCATTACAAGTATGTTGAGTGCGTCTGAGTAGCGTGTGACAGTTGGGTTAATGTTAGTGTTATTTTCCTGCTGTCTGTTGCAGGCATGTTGAGTGCGTCTGAGGAGTGTGTAATGGGTTAGGGTTAGAGTAAGTCTGTAATGTTGTTATCCTGCAGGCATGTAGTAAGTCTGTAATGTTGTTATCCTGCAGGCATGTAGTAAGTCTGTAATGTTGTTATCCTGCAGGCATGTAGTAAGTCTGTAATGTTGTTATCCTGCAGGCATGTAGTAAGTCTGTAATGTTTTTTGCAGGCATGTTGAGTGCATCGGAGGAGCGTGTGACGGTTGGGTTAATGTTAGGGCTAGGGATGTAACCAATGCTATATTTCTGCAGGCATGTTGTCTGCGTCAGAAGAACGTGTGACGGTGGCTCTGGAGGAGCTGCAGGACCTGAAGGGAGTCTGGTCGGAGCTGTCAAAGGTTTGGGAGCAGATTGACCAGCTCAAGGAGACAACTTGGCTCTCCGTGCAGCCCAGGAAGGTTTGTTTGTTTGTTTGTTTGTTTCATTAGTCTGATGCAGCCCAGGAAGGTGTGCACAGTCCTGTTTACAGCATAGCTATTGTGCAGTCAGGTGGTCTAGACTGAATATCTTTATCATTGATTGAGTGTGTGACAGTGTGTGTATGTCTCATTGTGTACTGCATTATCTACATCTATGGCTCTGCCATACTCTGTGCTAGACAGTATGACTTTGTGTATTCATCCGCATAGTTAACTGACAGTGTACACACATCTGCATCGGTAAGGTTGTAGCCACTAGCAAGAGATTTCTAGGTACATTGAAGAGCTGAATAGTTGTTTGCGCGTTACTAACTCCTGTTGCCTGTTGTTCCTGCAGCTGCGACAGTCGCTGGACAACCTGCAGACGCAGCTGAAGAACATGCCGTCTCGCCTGCGCCAGTACAGCAGCTACGACTACGTCTCACGTGTCGTCAAGAGCTACCAGAAGGTAAACAAACAAATAACACGTAAATAAACACATAAATATTGCTCCTTGTAGATGCTTGTTGTGGAGTTGAAGTCCTATGTTTTGTTTCTGATGTTGTCTCCTGTACTGCAGATCAACATGCTCGTTGTTGATCTGTTGTTGTTTACCCCCTGCAGATCAACATGCTTGTTGTTGAGCTGAAGTCGGACGCGCTGAAGGAGCGCCACTGGAAGCAGCTGATGAAGCGCCTGCGGGTGAAGTGGGTTCTGTCGGAGCTGTTGTTTGCTCGTTGTTGAGCTGTTGTTGTTTACCCCCTGCAGATCAACATGCTTGTTGTTGAGCTGAAGTCGGACGCGCTGAAGGAGCGCCACTGGATGCAGCTGATGAAGCGGCTGCGGGTGAAGTGGGTTCTGTCGGAGCTGTTGTTCGCTCGTTGTTGATCTGTTGTTGTTTACCCCCTGCAGATCAACATGCTCGTTGTTGAGCTGAAGTCGGACGCGCTGAAGGAGCGCCACTGGAAGCAGCTGATGAAGCGGCTGCGGGTGAAGTGGGTTCTGTCGGAGCTGACCCTGGGACACATCTGGGACGTCGACCTGCAGAAGAACGAGGGGATCGTGAAGGACGTGATCCTCGTGGCGCAGGGCGAAATGGCCCTGGAGGAGTTCCTCAAGCAGGTGAGAAGGGTTCTTAAGCAGGTGAGAAGGGTTCATAAGCAGGTGAGAAGGGTTCTTAACCCTTGTCCTGCTGACATTCCTGGCACAATATTTTTCAATAATTTCATGTCTTAATTAGATCATAGACCCCCAAATTTTTTCCCTGCAATACTATATGCTAGTTACTTCCGCATTTGTTGAGTTTTGCTGCGGTGTGATACCCCCAAATTGTACCTATACAGGGTGCTATATAGATGGTACTGTATGTACAGAACATCAATTGTGCTCCGCAGGACAAGGGTTAAGCAGGTGAGAAGGGTTCTTAAGCAGGTGACAAGGATGAGTCTGACTTCTGTAGTCCTTGTCCAGGGCTTGAAATACCTTTTCCTTCCATACCTGCACTGGTGCAGGCAAAGTTACCTACACCAGACAAATTTTACCTGCACTACAGTTTCCTTGCCTTCAGTTCATCCAAGAATTGAAATGTTTTGCCAGAATTGAAATGTTGTGCAAAGAAAATGTTCACAATGGCACCATTTTTAATGTTTTGCTATCTTCAATGATGCTCTCTTGTGGGCAATCAGCACTTGGTTTCGTATCACATTTACGGAAATGTTTGCCAACCTTTTATCTGACTGTCTGCAGGTACGTGATGTGTGTGACAATGTTTGTTTGTTTGTTTGTTTGTAGGTGCGTGAGGCCTGGCAGACCTACGAACTCGACCTGGTGAACTACCAGAACAAGTGACAATGTTTGTTTGTTTGTCCGTCCGTCTGTAGGTGCGTGAGGCTTGGCAGACGTATGAGTTGGACCTGGTAAACTACCAGAACAAGTGCCGGCTGATCAGAGGCTGGGACGACCTCTTCAACAAGGTCAAGGAGCACATCAACAGCGTGGCCGCCATGAAGCTCTCGCCCTACTACAAGGTCAGTTCAAGGTCATCTACAGTCAAGGTCAAGGGAAAAGTTAGAGTTGTAAAATTGAGAGAGAATTGTTAACTTTTTAACTTTACTACTGGGAGGACAAGTTATAACTGTTTAACTGTTACTTTTAACTGTTAGTTAAAGCTGTTGATGGTTGCTATTTTCCCAGGTGTTTGAGGTGGATGCGCTGTTCTGGGAAGAGAAGGGAAAGGTTATTGTTAGAGTAGCTGATTACCCTGTAAGCTCTTGCCTGTGTGTAAAGATGGTTGCTGTTGTTTTAGGTGTTTGAGGAGGATGCGCTGTTCTGGGAAGAGAAGGGAAAGGTTATTGTTAGAGCAGCTGATTACCCTGTAAGCTCTTGCCTGTGTGTAAAGATGGTTGCTGTTGTTTTAGGTGTTTGAGGAGGATGCGCTGTCCTGGGAAGAGAAGGGAAAGGTTATTGTTAGAGTAGCTGATTACCCTGTAAGCTCTGATTATCCTGTGTGTAAAGATGATTGCTGTTGTTTTAGGTGTTTGAGGAGGATGCGCTGTCCTGGGAAGAGAAGGGAAAGGTTATTGTTAGAGTAGCTGATTACCCTGTAAGCTCTGATTATCCTGTGTGTAAAGATGGTTGCTGCTGTTTTAGGTGTTTGAGGAGGATGCGCTGTCCTGGGAAGACAAGCTGAACCGCATCAACGCGCTGTTCGACGTGTGGATCGACGTGCAGCGACGCTGGGTCTACCTGGAGGGCATCTTCGCCGGCAGCGCTGACATCAAGCACCTGCTGCCCGTGGAGACACAGCGCTTCCAGAGGTAAACAGCTGCTAAACAGCTGCTGTCAGATTCTGGCTGTTTTAGCCTTCAGTTTGAGGTCCATAGACAACTTCTCCTTGTTGGCAAGAGACTACATTTTCTTCTTTCCATAGGCGACCGCCTTCGACTTGCCAAAGATTATGTTGCCGTGTCGGGTATACTGCGCTGGGGGGGTAAAATACACTGAGGAATTGGAGGTTTCAGGGGGTTACAATTTGGACTTAAGTTGTTACTGAGGGCAGTGTCAGCCGGCAAGCTATTCCATTTCCTGATGGTACGTGGGAAAAAGGATCTCTCTCTATAGAGATTCCTGCATCTGGGCAGCTGGTATGCTACAGAGTGGTTGAGTCGTGTCAGTTTTGAACAGCAGTGAGAATGTTCTTTATGCAACAACTAGTTTGTACATCCAATAAAATTTAGACATTGTTGCCCTGAAGAAGGTGACAGATGATAGCCACCGAGAAGGTAGCCAAGGCCCCTCTGGTGCTGGGCCTGATGAAGAAGGTAGCCAAGGCCCCCCTGGTGCTAACCCTGCCCTTTTCTCCTGCAGCATCAGTACTGAGTTCCTGGGCCTGATGAAGAAGGTGGCCAAGGCCCCCCTGGTGCTGGACATCCTGAACATCCCCGGCGTACAGCGTCTGCTGGAGAGGTTAGCCGACCTGCTGGGCAAGATCCAGAAGGCCCTGGGGGAGTACCTGGAGCGGGAGAGGTCCTCCTTCCCACGGTGAGTCACTCATTCATTCACTCATTCACTCATTCAGACACTCATTCCCACACTCACTCACTCAGTCAAGATCCAGAAGGCCCTGGGGGAGTACCTGGAGCGGGAGAGGTCCTCGTTCCCACGGTGAGTCACTCATTCACTCCTTTCATTCACTCAGTCACTCACTCGCTCATTCACACACTCACTTACTCAGTAAATCATTCATTCATACACTCATTCTGGCATTTGTATTTAAATAAGTAGCAGTTTATGGTTAAATCTTAGATTGGATTTTTTAAATCATAGATCCTTGTGTGTGTAACTATGAGAACAAACATCTGCAAATCGAGTGTCATTCTCACTGTAGCAATGACTTATTCAGACCAACATTATCTCAAACTTCACATGACAGAAGTAGTGCTTGAAATAGCCATGAATGGGACATAAAACGACAAACGTTTTGTTGGTGATTCCAGATTCTACTTTGTTGGAGACGAAGACTTGTTGGAGATCATCGGGAACAGCAAGAACGTCGCTCGGCTCCAGAAACACTTCAAGAAGATGTTTGCAGGCGTGAACTCCATCGTGCTGAATGAGGACGCAACTCTGGTCAAGGGGCTGTCTTCCAAGGAAGGCGAGGAAGTAAGTCTTCTGTTCTTGATTTGATTTATTCACACAAACAACAATAAAAGCAAACTTCACAAAATGTAAGCAACAGTTACTGAAAAAGCAGACATGCAGGGCATGGGAAAATGCCATGGTGGCTCATTATGTTCACCATTGTAGAGAGAAAATATGTTTTTGCTCTGGTTTTTCTTCTCTAAACACATAAGGTCAATACTCTGGACCAGATGGCTTGGCTATCACCATGGTAACTGGTGCTGTATCAGACACCCTGTGGTGTTGGGTTACTTTGTGTAGCAAGTGGTAGGACAGAGTTGGAGGGGCTGGTCATCATATATTGCTGGTAAAGCAGGAGATGAGAGTTAACAGTAACTGTTGATAGCAGAAGATGAGAGTTAACAGTAACTGTTGACAGCAGGAGATGAGAGTTAACAGTAACTGTTGATAGCAGGAGATGAGAGTTAACAGTAACTGTTGATAGCAGGAGATGAGAGTTAACAGTAACTGTTGATAGCAGGAGATGAGAGTTAACAGTAACTGTTGATATGTTGTTTCCCAGGTGATCTTCAGTTCTCCGGTGTCGATCAAAGAGAACCCGAAGATAAACGAGTGGCTGACGCTGGTGGAGCAGGAGATGAGAGTCACGCTGGCCCGGCTGCTGTCCCAGTCCGTCACCGAGCTCAAGTCCCTGGGGGAGGGCGCCGTGGACCCCGCCAAGTACATGCAGTGGGTCGACAAGTACCAC
>NW_017804331.1:264125-277053 GCF_001625305.1 Branchiostoma belcheri
GCAGACGTATGAGTTGGACCTGGTAAACTACCAGAACAAGTGCCGGCTGATCAGAGGCTGGGACGACCTCTTCAACAAGGTCAAGGAGCACATCAACAGCGTGGCCGCCATGAAGCTCTCGCCCTACTACAAGGTCAGTTCAAGGTCATCTACAGTCAAGGTCAAGGGAAAAGTTAGAGTTGTAAAATTGAGAGAGAATTGTTAACTTTTTAACTTTACTACTGGGAGGACAAGTTATAACTGTTTAACTGTTACTTTTAACTGTTACTTAAAGCTGTTGATGGTTGCTATTTTCCCTGGTGTTTGAGGTGGATGCGCTGTTCTGGGAAGAGAAGGGAAAGGTTATTGTTAGAGTAGCTGATTACCCTGTAAGCTCTTGCCTGTGTGTAAAGATGGTTGCTGCTGTTTTAGGTGTTTGAGGAGGATGCGCTGTCCTGGGAAGACAAGCTGAACCGCATCAATGCGCTGTTCGACGTGTGGATCGACGTGCAGCGACGCTGGGTCTACCTGGAGGGCATCTTCGCCGGCAGCGCAGACATCAAGCACCTGCTGCCCGTGGAGACACAGCGCTTCCAGAGGTAAATAACGCTGTCTGTTTCAGGACAGCTACTGTCAGATACTGGCTGTTTATGTACAGTTACTGTCACATACTGGCTATTTCAAAAAAGCTACTGTCAGAAGGTAGCCAAGGCCCCCCTGGTGCTAACTATGCCCTTTTCTTCTGCAGCATCAGTACCGAGTTCCTGGGCCTGATGAAGAAGGTGGCCAAGGCCCCCCTGGTGCTGGACATCCTGAACATCCCCGGCGTGCAGCGTCTGCTGGAGAGGTTAGCCGACCTGCTGGGCAAGATCCAGAAGGCCCTGGGGGAGTACCTGGAGCGGGAGCGCTCCTCCTTCCCACGGTGAGTCACTCATTCACTCACTCATTCACTCAGTCACTCACTCAGTCAAGATCCAGAAGGCCCTGGGGGAGTACCTGGAGCGGGAGCACTCATCCTTCCCACGGTAAATCATTCATTCACTCCTTCATTCATTCACTCCTTCATTCATTCACTCACTCATTCACTCACTCATTCTCATTTATATGTAAATCAGCAGCAGTTGAAGGACGAATCTACATGGAATTTTTAAAATTATAGATCCTTGCGTGTGTAACTATGAGTACAAACATAGATGAAAATTGAGTAACATTTTGACTGTAGTAATGACTTATTCCGGCCAACATGTGGTTGGCTATTATCAGAAACTTCACATGACAGAGAGGAGTAGTGCTTGAAACAGCCATGAATGAGACATAAAACGACAAACGTTTTGTTGGTGTTTCCAGATTCTACTTTGTGGGAGACGAGGACTTGTTGGAGATCATCGGGAACAGCAAGAACGTCGCTCGGCTCCAGAAACACTTCAAGAAGATGTTTGCAGGCGTGAACTCCATCGTGCTGAATGAGGACGCAACTCTGGTCAAGGGGCTGTCTTCCAAGGAAGGCGAGGAAGTAAGTCTTCTGTTCTTGATTTGATTTATTCACACAAACAACAATAAAAGCAAACTTCACAAAACGTAAACAACTGAAAAAGCAGACATGCAGGGCAAGGAAAAATGCCATGGTGGCTCATTATGTTCACCATTGTAGAGAGAAAATTTTTTTGCTCTGGTTTTTCTTCTCTAAACACATAAGGTCAATACTCTGGACCAGATGGCTCGGCTATCACCATGGTAACTGGTGCTGTATCAGACACCCTGTGGTGCTGGGTTACTTTGTGTAGCAAGTGGTAGGACAGAGTTGGAGGGGCTGGTCATCATATATTGATGGTGGAGCAGGAGATGAGAGTTAACAGTAACTGTTGATAGCAGGAGATGAGAGTTAACAGTAACTGTTGATAGCAGGAGATGAGAGTTAACAGTAACTGTTGATAGCAGGAGATGAGAGTTAACCGTAACTGTTGATAGCAAGAGATGAGAGTTAACAGTAACTGTTGATAGCAGGAGATGAGAGTTAACAGTAACTGTTGATAGCAGGAGATGAGAGTTAACAGTAACTGTTGATATGTTGTTTCCCAGGTGATCTTCAGTTCTCCGGTGTCAATCAAAGAGAACCCAAAGATAAACGAGTGGCTGACGCTGGTGGAGCAGGAGATGAGAGTCACGCTGGCCCGGCTGCTGTCCCAGTCCGTCACCGAGCTCAAGTCCCTGGGGGAGGGCGCCGTGGACCCCGCCAAGTACATGCAGTGGGTCGACAAGTACCAGGTCAGGGAGACACAGGCTTTATTCTTGATGTTTGTTGCAACAGCAATCATACAAAGTGGAACACTAGTCAGGAAGCCAGTCATAACTGTGTAGTGTTTGATACACATCGATTTTGACTTTTGAGTTTTTAATGTAACTTGTAAAAGTTAATAGAGAACAGTTGGATTTTAAACTCGATAGGTCCCCACCAAGTACATGCAGTGTGTGCACAAATGTTAGGTCAGGGACCCATGGTTATAGCTACATGTGATGTTTGATCCATTGTCATCTTCACTTGCCAAGCTTTAAGTGAACAAAAGTTACAGAACAGAGCAGTATGGTGTCAACACCTGTAGAGCCTGCAGTATAGACTGCATATCTATTGAAAGTTTTTTAAATGGTACTTGATACTTTATTAGGATATCCATAAGTTTTGTGCGACTAATCTTCCTGGATTCCAACAACATAAGACAAAACAATACACAGACTTCACATCATACAAAAATGACATTGGGCATCTATGCCACTAAACTTACACAATTTTCATCCTACATGCTTTACAATCATTAAAATGACATTCAACTTTACACAGTTTCAATAAAAGAATGGATAACTATGGATACTATAATAAGAACCTAATCATTGATAACTCATGTCTATTCCCACCTCAGGCCCAGCTGGTGGTGCTGTCAGCCCAGGTCTCCTGGTCGGAGGGTGTGGAGAAAGCTCTGACCTCCATCAACGGCGGCACAGACCTCAAGCCCATGAAGGTCATGCTGGACTCCGTGGAGGCGACCTTGAACGTGCTGGCCGACTCCGTCCTTCAGGAACAGCCGCCGGTGAGACGGAAGAAACTGGAACATCTGGTAAGTATTCGTAAATATTCAAAAGCTAAGTTATACACGTACGAGTAAGGAAGGTCTAACCCTGACCCTAACCGCCTTTGTTTAGGAAGAAGCTGGAACATCTGGTAAGTGCACTTAGTACACACATTCAGACTAAGTTAGTAATATACTTACCAACCACATGGGCTGGTAAGGAAGGGCCAACCCTATCCTTAACCACCTGTGGAAGAAGCTAGAACATCTGCTCGTATGTCTACACATTTAAGCCTTGTATATCCACTAAGACCTTTTGCTAGACCATTTTTATTGTTGAAGTGTTGCTACTCATGCATAATTCTTAGTGTACTGAGGACAGTTTTGCGAGACAAGTTTGCTGCAGTAACAAGGTGGGCTGAACTGCATTCCTCCGATTGTCTTACACAGGTCACCTAGTTGGTTAGGGTTTGGGTTAGGTAAGAACAGGAGTGTCACAATATGCTACAGAAGGTAGACGAAACTGAGTTCCTCCAATCGTCCACTGATCAGAGTTGGTCCACCAGTACGACGTGACCCGTTCCCTGGTTAAGGACAAGTTGGTTAGGATTAAAGCTTAGATAGTGTTACAGTATTAAGTGTAGGGTTAGGGTGCTACAGAAGTTAGGCTAAACTGTGTTCCTCTGATCGTCCACAGATCACAGAGTTGGTCCATCAGCGTGACGTGACCCGCTCTCTGGTGAAGGACAAGGTGAACTCGCCGCTCAGCTTCAACTGGCTGTGCCAGATGCGCTTCTACTACAACCCCCGCAACACGGACGTGCTTCAGCAACTCTCCATACACATGGCCAACGCCAAGTTCAACTACGGCTTCGAGTACCTGGGCGTGCAGGACAAGCTGGTGCAGACCCCGCTCACAGACAGGCTGTACCTCACCATGACTCAGGCTCTGGAGGGGAGGCTCGGAGGCTCGCCCTTCGGTTAGTCACTCATTCACTCACTCACTCATTTACTCACTCTCACAATCACTCAATCGCTCACTCACTCAGACACTCACTGACTGACTCACTCAGTCGCTCTCACTCACTCACTCATACTGGTGTGTTACGCTGAAAGGCGGTTATACCGGCTATACAGATACAGACAGACACACACTCATTCACTCATTTACTCACTCGCTCACACAATTATTCACTCAAACACTCAGTCACTCACTCACACTCACTCACACTCACACAGTCTTATTTAACCTTCAGTCTGCTAAGGTAGCTGCTATGGGGTTAGGCAGCAGGGAGAAAGTTAATAACAGCCACAGTTTCAGCACTAGGGACAGGGACATTAACCCTCTGCTGGCTAAGGTGGCCGTTATGGGGTAGGGCAGCAGTGAGAGGGTTAACTGTAGCAACAGGCTGTACCTCACCATGACTGATTGTCATGTTTCATGTTTTGTTTATTTATTTATTGTTTCGTGTTTTGTGTTGTACAGGTCCGGCAGGAACAGGGAAGACGGAGTCTGTGAAGGCCCTGGGTCACCAGCTCGGCCGCTTCGTGCTGGTCTTCAACTGTGACGAGACCTTCGACTTCCAGGCCATGGGCCGCATCTTCGTGGGGCTGTGTCAGGTGAGCCTCTAAGCAGTCTCAGTGGTCACTTTTGTTCAGCGGATTTGTCAACACCACGAACAAATAATTAGCTGAGTTTCTTTCTTCTGCACCAGCTGCCAGTGTGTCCATTTTTTGCAGTCCGCGAAATTTTGCTACTGCAGTACATCATTATCGAGCTATATAAGTGATATGAGGGCAGTGAACCGAACCTGTTGATAATCACAATGCTGAGTCTTACCTTGTGGAAGAAAGTCTGATTTATTTTTTATGTCAACTAAGTACCGTGTAAAAAGCTGATGTTAATGTTTTGCACTGTTCACACCAGGTGGGGGCCTGGGGCTGTTTTGACGAGTTTAACCGCCTGGAGGAGAGGATGTTGTCAGCCGTCTCTCAACAGATCCAGTCCATCCAGTTAACGCTGAAGGAATCCACACAAGGTCTGTCACCATGCCTGCACTTATAACCAAACAGCTAAGTTCATATCTGTGCTGCTGTGTCTCTTCTGTGTTAATGTTGCCTACAAAAAATAGGCTAAACTGGTCCTTAACATGGATTTAGACTTTGATGAAAGTTAGACATCCAGGTGACAATTCAAACTCTGGACTAGATCCCTCAGTTCATTTTAGTGATACTGAAGAAGAGTGACAGATGTCACTTGAAATGTCCAGAAATAATCTTTGTAATATTATCCAGTAGTAGAATTTGATGTGAGAATGTTGTTGAATTCCTCCTGCGATATGGAGCTCCAAAAGTGATAGGAGAAAAGAAAGGCAGGAGCACAAAAAAAGGCATCTGAACACTTAGACTTCAACTCCAAGAACAGACTTTAATCTTAGTGTTTGTTCTTAGATTCTAACATCTTAACGTTGCCATTCAGATGTCAAACAGACTCTAACGTCACCACCCAAATGTCCGTATGGCTTATCTTTTACACCTTTCCTACAGTAATATTTGTGTGTTCTGTTATTCCAGACTCTCAGATCTGATGGGTAAGCAGGTGAAGGTGAACCCTGACATTACAGGCCATCACAGACGCTGTGCTGTAATTTTTGTGTGTTGTTATTAATTTGTGACTGTGTGTGTTGTTGTTCCAGACTCTCAGATCTTGGTGAAGCTAATCAGTAAGCAGGTGAAGGTGAACCCTGACATTACAGGCCATCACAGACTTTGTTCTGTAATGTTTGTGTGTTTTGTTGTTATAATAACCTGTGTGTGTTGTTGTTGTTCCAGACTCGCAGATCTCCGTGGAGCTGATCGGTAAGCAGGTGAAGGTGAACCCTGACATGGCGATCTTCATCACGATGAACCCGGGCTACGCCGGGCGCTCCAACCTGCCCGATAACCTGAAGAAGCTGTTCCGCAGCCTCGCCATGACCAAACCCGACCGGCAGCTCATCGCCCAGGTCATGCTGTACTCGCAGGGCTTCCGCACTGCAGAGAAACTCGCCAACAAGATCGTCCCCTTCTTCAAGTAAGTTTGTTATCATGAAGGTTCATCTGTGTTGGTAGTTACATGTTCAAAGTTAAATCTTTGGATCCAACACAAAGAAGTTCTCTCACCTAGAGCTTTCGACCAGAAATTCTGGTCTTCATCAGTAGACTGACCCAGTGAGGCTTGTCACATGGTGTCGGATCAAAAGTTTTTACTTTAAACAAGCAAGTTTGTTGTTTGTTCCCTCCAACAGAACCTGTTATCCTAGGACCTTTGCCCATTTAAGTTTAAAAGAACTGTATCAGAAAAGAAAAGAACTGAACTCTGCAGCAATAAGCTTACAGATGTGACCAATGTTACTGTCATTCTTGGTGTCCTCCAGGCTGTGTGATGAGCAGCTGTCAAACCAGTCTCACTACGACTTCGGTCTGCGCGCGCTGAAGAGCGTGCTGGTTTCCGCCGGCAACGTGAAGCGCGACCGCATCCAGCACATCAAGGAGCTGAAGAAGGAACAGGGAGAGGCTGTGGACGAGGGGGCCATCGCTGAGAACCTGCCGGAACAGGAGGTGAGACACAGGGCGAGACATTGTTTGATAACTGTAGTGTCTGTAGATGTTGCATTGACTGTACTGGGGCAGGGAGAGGCCGTGGATGGGGGGCCATCGCTGAGAACCTGCCGGAACAGGAGGTAAACAGTCATACTGTCTGGCTCATGATAACTAGTGTCTGTAGATGTTGTACGTCACTGACTTTACTGGAACTGGTAGAGGCCGTGGACAAAGGGGCTTGTAGCTGAGGACATCTCCCTGCTGCACAGCCTGGTGTACTGACTGTTGTACTGTGGCTGTAGATGTTGTACCGTGGTTGTACTGACTGTTGTGTTGTGTGTTGTACCCGTAGATCCTGATCCAGAGTGTGATGGAGACCACGGTGCCCAAGTTTGTGGCACAGCCTGCTGTACTGACTGCTGTAGTTTGGCTGTAGGTGTTGTACCGTGGTTGTACTGACTGTTGTGTTGTGTGTTGTGCCCATAGATCCTGATCCAGAATGTGATGGAGACGATGGTGCCGAAGCTTGTGGCACAGCCTGCTGTACTGACTGCTGTACTGTAGCTGTAGATATTGTACTGTGGTTGTACTGACTGTTGTGTTGTGTGTTGTACCCATAGATTCTGATCCAGAGTGTGATGGAGACGATGGTGCCGAAGCTGGTAGCTGAGGACATCCCCCTGCTGCACTCCCTGCTGTCGGACGTGTTCCCAGGCATCCAGTACACGCGGGCGGAGATGAAGGCCCTCCGCACCGAGCTGACCAAGGTCTGCCAGGAGATGCACCTGGTGTACGGGGAGGGCGAGGAGATGGGCACCATGTGGGTGGAGAAGGTAGGAATCCTCACGTTACCATGGTAACTGGTGCTTTGAGCAGAAACTGTGGTGTTGGGTTACAGTCATAAGTCTAGCAACCATTTGATTCACTAGCTGAGAATACCTACAGTTGGAAAGTGCCTAAGTTCTGCAAGAGTACGCTGACCATGTTTGTTTGTGTAGGTTCTGCAGGTGTATGCTGACCATGTTTTTTGTTTGTTTGTTTGTTTGTTTGTTTGTGCAGGTTCTGCAGGTGTACCAGATCTCACAGCTGCACCACGGGCTGATGATGGTCGGCCCGAGCGGCAGCGGGAAGAGCGCTGCCTGGAAGTGTCTGCTGAAGGCTCTGGAGAGACTCGAGGGAGTGGAGGGGGTCGCACATGTCATTGACCCGAAGGTCAGAATGCAGTCTATAATGCCATGTATTAAACAGTGGTAGACATACTTCGCTTCAGTGCTCTGCAATATTGCAGATTGTAAACATTTTGTTCTGCAATTCAGAAATACTGTAAATTCACATGTCATCGACAGTTTAGGATACACTGTAATACCTTGTGATTGACACAGTAACATGGTGTCAGAATTTGATGAGGCGTATGAAAAAAATGTCCAGGCAACTAAAGTCAGGAGAAGCTAGACTTATGCACGGCGCAGAAGAGAAGAAAACCCATAGAAAAGAAGTCTGCCACAGACCTGAGTCAGCTTACAGATGTTCCCTATGTGGCAGAGACTGATATTCTGGTATAGGACTGTTCAGCCATGCATAGCCGAAGCTGTAGGGCTGATATCAAATAGTATCTTACAATGGGCAATATTGACCAAAACAGGCCATGATAAGTGGTGAATTTGTTGAAAAGTACACTGTCGATTTGAAAATCATTGCCTTGTAAAAGTTAAAGAAAGGAACAAGATGGACTGATAGCCATCCAAAATTTGGAGGTCAGTATCCTTATCCTTCCAACTTGTCACTGATGAAAGAATCTTCTAGTAACTTAAAGAAAGGAAAATTGCGAAACAGTTGTACAGAATAGTTTTATTGCATTAGCGGACATTTTTAAATTGTTGTTTTTGTTTCTTCAGGCTATCAGTAAAGACCAGCTGTACGGCACACTGGACCCCAACACCAGGGAGTGGACAGACGGTCTGTTCACGCACATCCTCCGCAAGTAAGGCGCTCCTTTACTTTGGATATATAGTACTTCATATTTACATATTTTCACTTGACAGTCAAGGACAAAAACTTGTGTGGTTTTATTTGTTTGTTTGTAGGATTGTTGACAACATCCGTGGAGAGCTGCAGAAGCGACAGTGGATCGTGTTTGATGGGGATTTTGTGATTATATTTGTTTGATGGTTTGTTTGTTTGTTTGTTTGTAGGATTGTTGACAACATCCGTGGAGAGCTGCAGAAGCGACAGTGGATCGTGTTTGATGGGGATGTGGACCCGGAGTGGGTGGAGAACCTGAACAGTGTGCTCGACGACAACAAACTGCTGACTCTGCCCAACGGAGAGCGACTCAGCATCCCCCTAATGTAAGTATATAGAATGCCTCAGCATCCCTCCTAATGTAAGTATACATGTCAGGGTAGAGTCTGGGTGAATTGGCGATTCCACCAGTAGCCACCAGTAGGAATTGAAGTAGGAACCTATTGGAGTCTGTTAATTTTGCTTAAAAGATAGTCAGAGCTTTTCAACTTCTATTCATGTCACTTTAGATCAGTGAATGAATTGACTTGAAATTTAGGATTTGTAAATGGAAGAGCATCCCAACAGAAGTACAGGACCTGAAGTACGCCACCCTGGGTTAGGGTTAGGTGAGTACTTGAGTGCTAATGTCCTACATGTCCTTACTTCACAGGTGCAGATCATGTTTGAAGTGCAGGACCTGAAGTACGCCACGCTGGGTTAGCGTTAGGGTTAGGGTTAGGGGTAGGGTTAAGTGAGTGCTAACATCTCACATGTCCTTACTTTACAGGTGCGGATCATGTTTGAGGTGCAGGACCTGAAGTACGCCACGCTGGCCACCGTGAGCCGCTGCGGCATGGTGTGGTTCAGCGAGGACGTCCTCTCCACCGAGATGGTGTTCGACAACTTCCTGTCTCGCCTGCGCAACATCCCCGTGGAGGAGGGGGAGGAGGAGAGGACCTACGGACAGGGACAGGAGGCCGACAAGGAGGAGGTCTCACCTGTCCTGCAGGTACGTTCACTCTCACCTGTCCTACAGGTACGTTTACTTTTAATTCACAGATGTGATATATGATCTTGAATACTTCTCTGCATCAAAGGTTCTGATGTATTTTTTCAGTTGTCATCACCGACAATTGTGGGAAAACAGACTGAAGCAACCAAATTCTTGTGCCTGTAATGAAAGATACTTGATCCATAGCTATAGGTTCAAACATTGTTCCTGTGCCCCAGCTCCACTAATTATAGTTGTATTTTGCGTGATTAGCTCCAGCGCGACGTTGCCAACCTGCTGACTCAGTTCTTCACCTCGGACGGCCTCGTCATTCGCTGCCTGGAGTTCGCCGCACAGCAGGAGCATATTATGGACTACACGCGCTTCCGGGCGCTGGGATCGCTCTTCTCCATGCTGAACGAAGCTGTCCGCAGCGTCCTGGCGTACAACCATTCTCACCCGGACTTCCCGCTAACCGTAAGCTACACTCGTCACTGGTATACGGTTAGGGTTAGGGTCAGGGTTAGGGTTAGGGTTAGGGTCAGAGTTAGGGTTTAGGGTTGGGGATAGGGTTAGGGTTTAGGGCTGGGGTTAGGGATAGGGTTGGGTTTAAGGTTAGGGCTAGGGTTTAGGTTTAGGGCTGGGGTCAGGGCTAGGGTTAGGGTTTAGGGCTAGGGTTAGGCTAGGGCTGGGGTTAGGGTAGGGCTTGGGTTAGGGTCAGGGGTTAAGGCTATGGCTATGGCTAGGGCTAGGACTAGGGCTAGTGTTAAGGTCAGGGCCAGGGCTAGGGTTAAGGTCAGGGCCAGGGTTAGGGTTAGTGTCAGGGCTTGGTTTTAGGGTTAGGTTAGGTTAGGTTAGGGCTATATGTTTACATGTTAACCTGTTTGTTTACCTGCCTGTTGCCATGACAGTTTGACCAGCTGGAGAAGTACATCCCGAAGATGCTGGTGCACTCCCTGCTGTTGTTTACATGTTTACCTGTTTGTTTACCTGCCCGTTGCCATGACAGTTTGACCAGCTGGAGAAGTACATCCCGAAGATGCTGGTGCACTCCCTGCTGTGGTCTCTGGTGGGAGATGCAAAGATGAGGGTTCGGGAGGAGATGGGCACGTTTATCCGCGGAGTGACGACCATCCCGCTGCCGCCCAACCCAAGCATACCCATCATCGACTTCGAGGTGAGCAAGGAGGCTGCTCAATGTGTTATTCTCACAACTCTTAACTGTGGTATAGGTGTGTGAGTTTTTCCTGTATCAGTGTACAAAATACGTGGTTGCCCAGTTGCCCCGGGCAACAAAATTTTACTTGGGGCAACCTATTTTTGAACCTAGGTAGCCCAGTGTGCTACCTGAATTTTAAGAATGCCCCCCCCCCCCAAATCATGCCAACTTGGCTTGCACCACTGTACGCAGGACTCAGATGTTTTTTTTTATTTTAGGTATTAATGGCTCTTACTAGTATCAGTTAACTAAAGGCTGTTAGAAATATTGTTAAAGGTTTATGTATGTAACATTACTTAATTTGAGGAAAGTTAACTTATAGGTGGGGCAACATAAAATTCTGATGGGCAACCTGGTTCAAAAAAGTATTTTGTACACTGCTGTGTTCCCATCCTGGACCATGGTAGCAGGATTAATCAGGAGCAGGTTGCTGTTTATCTACAAAGGATAACTCCTTAGTAGAGTCTTACTAAAGCTATGCCTATAGTATAGTCTTACCTGTATGTGAAGGCATCTGACTAAAGCTATTTTGATCACATATTTTTGCTTGAATGATGTATGCATTACGTATCTGACCACTGTTGGCCTCCCTAGACGCAGTGGATTAACCTGCTACCCCTACAGCCTGAAAAAAAACCACGAGACCACCTTTACCTTTTTTACCTGTCCGCCAGGTGAGCATCACAGGTGACTGGCTGCCATGGAACGCGAAGGTTCCGCAGGTGGAGGTGGAGACCCACAAGGTGGCCGCGCCTGACGTGGTGGTACCCACACTGGACACGGTTCGGCACGAGGCGCTGCTGTACACCTGGCTGGCGGAGCACAAGCCGCTCGTCCTCTGCGGACCGCCGGGCAGCGGCAAGACCATGACTCTCTTCAGCGCCCTGCGCGCCCTGCCCGACATGGAGGTAAAAAATGATTATATGTTTTAGCGCTTATCATTTCTTGACTGTAATGCATAGTTAGTACAATATTCTTCAATCAATAGTGACTGTTTGAAAGGTAGAAGACCTCACGAAGTGGCCTACTCTTGTGAGAACACGGGACTAGGCTGATCCAGTGTGGATCTTCTGGCCTCCCCCTTGTGATGCTTACTTTGTAGCTGCCCTATGTGGCAGAGACAGTCATTCTCGTATAGGACTGTTCATGCATAGCTGTAGGATGTAGGGCTGTTACCATATGGACTGAAGGAGGCCATGTAGATGCAGATGTTGTACTCTTGTTAATAATAGCGCTGTGAAAGAGATTTGTAGAAATTTTCTTGTATAATAGCATGTCTTGCTTACATTTAGTAGACTACATGTACCTAGAGTGGTACATGGTTTGCTTTTATATTGATTTAGTTGATATATTTTTGTAGTGACATGTTGTTTTCTCTCTATAGCAGGGCTTACCAGCCAATCTGCATGATTTGGAGGTAAACTGGTTTGCATGTGTTATGTATGACCTGGTTTTTGTTTCAGACTTTTTCCTTCCTTACAGCTGCTTTGTTTATGGAGTGCTTCTGGTGCGCTCAACAAACTTACCACTAACACGTTTTGTTGGTTAAGACTGAGTTGCCTTCCAACTCTTGTGTGGTTATCTGTTTCCAAGCTTGTTCCTGTGTTCATCTGTGCTTGGGAACGTAGGTTTAGTTACTAGGCCATTCACTATGCGCTTGATGTCACAACAGTTACTGTTCCCTTCTGTTACAGCTTAGCTTACCTTGCAGTCCTTTCCAACTGCAGCAATAGAAAAATCACTGTAAGGAACAGGGTTCTCTCAATTGTCATTGTATACTGGCTCTCATATTTTCCTATTTAAAATGAGAGCTGTGGAATTAGTAAGACCTCAATCAGATTCTGTAAATTTAAACATTGTCATCGCCAGCCCTTGTAAGTAACCATAGGAATAATTGACCCAAACACTTAACTTCATAAGAGGTTAAACAAGGTGTAATATACCCAGATCAGAATGTAACTCATTAGTACATGACATGTATTTACTATACTGTACTTTCACATTGGTTCAGTTGTCCCCAAGTTCCAGAGTCTGCCGTTCTTTCCATACATACTAACAACAAAGCTTCTAATATTCTTGTTCACTGACTTT
>NW_017804331.1:277073-284812 GCF_001625305.1 Branchiostoma belcheri
GCTATGGCTATGGCTAGGGCTAGGACTAGGGCTAGTGTTAAGGTCAGGGCCAGGGCTAGGGTTAGTGTCAGGGCCAGGGTTAGGGTTAGTGTCAGGGCTTGGTTTTAGGGTTAGGTTAGGTTAGGGCTATATGTTTACATGTTAACCTGTTTGTTTACCTGCCTGTTGCCATGACAGTTTGACCAGCTGGAGAAGTACATCCCGAAGATGCTGGTGCACTCCCTGCTGTGGTCTCTGGTGGGAGATGCGAAGATGAGGGTTCGGGAGGAGATGGGCACGTTTATCCGCGGAGTGACGACCATCCCGCTGCCGCCCAACCCAAGCATACCCATCATCGACTTCGAGGTGAGCAAGGAGTCTGCGCAATGGGTTGTTCTCACAACTCTTAACTGTGGTATAGGTGTGTGAGTTTTTCCTGTGTTCCCATCCTTGACCATGGTAGCCTGTATGTGAAGGCATCTGACTAAAGCTATTTTGATCACATATTTTTGCCTTGAATGATGTATGCATTACGTATCTGACCACTGTTGGCCTCCCTAGACGCAGTGGATTAACCTGCTACAGCCTGAAAAAAAACCCACGGGACTACCTTTACCTTTTTTACCTGTGCGCCAGGTAAGCATCACAGGTGACTGGCTGCCGTGGAACGCGAAGGTTCCGCAGGTGGAGGTGGAGACCCACAAGGTGGCCGCGCCTGACGTGGTGGTACCCACACTGGACACGGTTCGGCACGAGGCGCTGCTGTACACCTGGCTGGCGGAGCACAAGCCGCTCGTCCTCTGCGGACCGCCGGGCAGTGGCAAGACCATGACTCTCTTCAGCGCCCTGCGCGCCCTGCCCGACATGGAGGTAAAAAATGATTATATGTTTTAGCGCTTATCATTTCTTGACTGTAATGCATAGTTAGTACAATATTCTTCAATCAATAGTGACTGTTTGAAAGGTAGCAGACGCGTACCTCACGAAGTGGCCTACTCTTGTGAGAACATGGGACTAGGCTGAGACTTGTGTGGATCTTCTGGCCTCCCCCTTGTGATGCTTACTTTGTAGCTGCCCTATGTGGCAGAGACAGTCATTCTCGTATAGGACTATTCAGCTATAGCCAAGGATGTAGGGCTGTTACCATATGGACTGAAGGAGGCCATGTAGATGCAGATGTTGTACTCTTGTTAATAATAGCGCTGTGAAAGAGATTTGTAGACATTTTCTTGTATAATAGCATGTCTTGCTTACATTTAGTAGACTACATGTACCTAGAGTGGTACATGGTTTGCTTTTATATTGATTTAGTTGATATATTTTTGTAGTGACATGTTGTTTTCTCTCTATAGCAGGGCTTACCAGCCAATCTGCATGATTTGGAGGTAAACTGGTTTGCATGTGTTACGTATGACCTGGTTTTTGTTTCAGACTTTTTCCTTCCTTACAGCTGCTTTGTTTATGGAGTGCTTCTGGTGCGCTCAACAAACTTATAACTAACACGTTTCGTTGGTTAAGACTGAGTTGCCTTCCAACTCTCGTGTGGTTACCTGCATCCAGGCTTGTTCCTGTGTTCATCTGTGCTTGGGAACGTAGGTTTAGTTACTAGGCCATTCACTATGCGCTGGATGTCACAACAGTTACTATTCCCTTCTGTTACAGCTTAGCTTACCTTGCAGTCCTTACCAACTGCAGCAATAGAAAAATCACTGTAAGGAACAGGGTTCTCTCAATTGTCATTGTATACTGGCTCTCATATCTTCCTATCTAAAATGAGAGCTGTGGAATTAGACCTCAATCAGATTCTGTAAATTTAAACATTGTCATCGCCAGCCCTTGTAAGTAACCATAGGAATAATTGACCCAAACACTTAACTTCATAAGAGGTTAAACAAGGTGTAATATACCCAGATCAGAATGTAACTCATTAGTACATGACATGTATTTACTATACTGTACTTTCACATTGGTTCAGTTGTCCCAAGTTCAGAGTCTGCCGTTCTTTCCATACATACTAACAACAAAGCTTCTTAATATTCTTTGTTCACTGACTTTGATAGAAGATGTTTAAAGTCTTTTTCAATCTGCGAAGTTGTAACGCACTGTTTTGGGGTGTTGCCTATGTTCTATAGCAGCGCAATCTACACTCTTCAGCCTCTTACAGTTACGTTTGGACCACTATAATGTTCATGGCGACATACTTTGTAGAAGTAGCGAAACCTGCCTATAGTTGCTACTCAAGTGAGATGAACAAAGTGGTCCCAGTAGAAAGGTGGCCACTGTAGACTGTGCTCTTAATGCTTGGGTCAATGGGAAATATTATCTAACGTTCCACCAAAAAGCAACTACAATGGCAGCCAGATGGTGGTTCATACATTTGTAACTATGCAAACTTAAAGTGATTTCTAGAACAGGTTTGACTGCATGTTTGATAGTCATGATAAGTAACTGTGCACCACACCAGTGAGGAATCACCTCCTCAGTGACAAAAACTTTTATTGCAGAATTCCACCCGGTGTACATTGTTGAATTCTCATTACCACAAAATTTAGTGCTGGTGCACCAACCGCTATGCAACCGCCATGAATCAGGCAGGATGTACACTTAAGGCCTAGAAAAAAATGTGTTTCCTGTTTCAGTCGTGAAAAAAATAGGGTCGGTAGGTAGGGATTATCCCTTTTTTTTAAGACTTTGGCAATCTCTTAAGTGATCCAACTTATACAATATATTTATTATATAATAAACAAAGTAAAACTTGAATGAAGACACTTTCATTTTCAATGTCAATGTTGAAAAACAATTGTACAACGTTTCATCACTCGGGTGTCAGATCATGGGGTTAGAAAATAGAAAAGGTCGATCAGCTTGATGTCTCTTGCAAGGATCCACACAAGAAGGCTAGAGGTTTTTCTAGGGTCGGTCGGGAAACAGGAAACACAACATTTTTTTCCTAGGCCTTATCAAGTGCTGGTGTACCAACTGCTATGAACCAGGCAGGATGGACATGTATGTCTCTAACTTTCTCTGGTCTCCGCAGGTTGTTGGTCTGAACTTCTCGAGCGCGACGACTCCGGAGCTGATGCTGAAGACGTTTGACCACTACTGCGAGTACCGGAGGACCCCCCACGGACTGGTGCTGTCTCCCATCCAGCTGGGCAAGTGGCTCGTCGTCTTCTGCGATGAAATCAATCTCCCGGACATGGACAAGTACGGTACGTATCATACGTTCCATACTGAAATCTTCTTTCCTAGAACTACATCACTATGGAACAAGCTTCCTTGTGAATGCTTCCCAAATGGGTACAACCTTAAATTTTTCGAGTCTACGGTGAACAAACATCTGTCTCCACAGTAAGTTTTTTGAGCTTTGTTTTGAGGTGAAAAAAAATTCCTCCTCTGCAGGCACGCAGCGAGTCATCTCGTTCCTGAGGCAGATGGTGGAACACGGCGGCTTCTTCCGCTCCTCCGACCAGCAGTGGGTCAAGTTCGAGAGGATCCAGTTCGTGGGAGCGTGCAACCCCCCGACAGATCCGGGCCGCAAACCTCTGTCTCACAGGTCAGTAATCCCCGACAGATCCGGGCCGTAAACCCCTGTCTCACAGGTAGGCTGGCAAATATCCGTGAATAGTTTCATCAGGTTGGTAAGACACTGAGTAAAGAGACACAATCAAGTCTTTGGTGTTGCCGATGTTTCAGTGACCATCTGTCACCTTCCTCGGGGCAAATATTGTACATTTAGGAATGCATCTGTAGCAGCGACACCTGTAGCTGCAATGCAATGTGAACCAGTCAGAATTGCCCTGAGGAAGGTGACAGACGGTCACCGAAACGTCAGCTGAATAAAAGACTTGGTTGTGTAAAAAGAGTCTCTTTACTCAGGCTGGCAAGTAGTCTCTGGGCTGCTTACATGTAGCTGGAGCAAGGATGAGTTGTCAGTATCCCCAAGTTGTCAAGTTCTGGGAACCCCTTGGGCACAAGTTTGATCCCAGTGTCGGCTCAGCTCAGACATGCTATGAGGGATTGCTGTCATTTTGGATGGTGACGTAAAGCCTTGGTGGCTCTGTGGCAAAGCCTCAAGTGCCAAACCTCTGTAAAAAACCCAACACACTTATCAAGAAGAGTAGGGCTGACCCAGTGTGGTTGGCTATAAACAGCAGGCATTGCACTAGTTGAAAAAGCGTCATCAGTTGAGGATGACTACTTTACTTTTTACTTTTGCTGAACCGTCACTTTCTCTAGCTACGGAAGCTAATCTCAAATGGACACCTTCCTAACATATTTACCTGTTATATTGTACTACTTAGGTTCCTGCGGCATGTGCCTGTGGTGTATGTGGACTACCCTGCGGCTCCGTCCCTCATGCAGATCTACGGCACCTTCAACCGTGCCATGCTGCGCCTGATCCCCACCCTACGGACCTACGCAGAGCCTCTCACTATGGCAATGGTCGAGTTCTTCACTATGTCACAGGTAATTATGGCAACACTCGAGTTCTACCCAGCCACACTTCATCTACCTTTACCTTTACCTTTACCTAGTCCCATCCTCATGTCTGAGGGTCGGGGACTATGGTGGCATCCAGTATCAGCCTCCTCCACTCTCTCCTGTCTCTGGCCCTGTGAGAGCACTCAGCCAGTGGCATGCCCATCCAGTCACGGACATCGTCGCCCCACCTCCGGCGTGGTCTTCCACGGCTCCTCCTTCCATTGATCCCCCCTTGCAGTATGTGGGTGGTGATGTTCTCTGCTCGTGTGGCATGCCCAAAGTACTGGAGTTTCCGCCTCTTTATGGTGTTTAAAAGTGTTCTTTCCACTCCCAGCTGTTCTAACACAGAGTCGTTTGTGCGGTGGTCCGTCCAGCTGATGCGCAGGATCTTCCTGTAGCATTTCATCTCTAGGGCCTGAATCCTGCGGATGTCACTGGCGTGTAGGGTCCATGCCTCACAGCCGTAGGTTACCACTTCATCTACAGCCCACGTGAAATGACCTGCTGGGTGCGAGGGTTAGGGTTAGGGTTAGGAACCACTGATTCTGACCTGCTGTTACTGTGTTCCCCAGGAGAGGTTTACCCAGGACACCCAGCCACACTACATCTACAGCCCACGTGAAATGACCCGCTGGGTGCGCGGGATCCTGGAGGCCCTGCGGCCGCTCGAGTCGCTTCCTGTGGAGGGTCTGGTGCGCATCTGGGCACACGAGGGGCTCAGGCTCTTCCAGGACAGGTCAGGACAAAATTATAGATCATAGCAAACATCACCATGTCTCAGGGTAGACAATAATGGGGAACGTCAGAGAAAACATTTCAATGTTGCCGCTGTTGACTTAATTATGTAAATGCAGAAAATGTCTTGACAGCTCTTTCTCTGTCAACAACACCACTACTGTATAATTCCTGGTAGCATCAAATGGCCGATTAGAGACAGAGAGGCCACAGGTTCAATCCCTGGCATTCCTGGCCAGACATTGTGCCCTGGAGAAAGGCACTTTACAGGACTTTCATCACTTTACCCCCCAGGTGTGAAATTGGTACCTGACTTTGGGCTCCGAGGTAAAGGCAGTGGAAGGAGAGGGACACTTTCCAATACCTTAGATATAGGGGAGCCACTGCCCCTATGGTTTCAAAAAGGCTATGGGATTACATTGTGTTACCTGTTTTTTTTACAATGGTTCACTCCTTTTACTGTCAGGTTGGTGGAAGAAGAGGAGCGTCAGTGGACGGATGAGAACATCAACACGGTGGCGCTGAAGCACTTCCCCAACATCGACCAGCAGAAGGCGCTCGGCCGACCCATCCTCTACAGCAAGTGGCTGTCTAAAGACTACGTTCCTGTAGACAGGGAGGAGCTGAGAGAGTACACCAAGGCCAGACTCAAGGTAAGGACTTAAACTGCCATTGTTAACTGAATGGCTGAGGCACTATGCCGACCCACCCTCTACAGTAAGTAACTCTCCTAACCCCGTTGCCAGGTATTCTATCAGTAGGAGCTTCATGTGCCCCTGTTTGGGCAGCAAACCTTCCTGTTTCCCTGTTTGAAGCCAGTACGTTGTGTAGTATGATGCAAACAAAATGCAGGATACAACTCCGATGACCCCATCACCAGGTGTTTTATGAGGAAGAGCATGGTATGTTCCTGGTTTGGGCAGCAGTGAACTTTCCTGGGCCATGGATACTCTGTGAGAGTAGTAGGATAGAAACAGCAGGATAGTAGGACATGCAGCCTGGCCTTAACTGTTCTCATCCCTTCACCAGGTGTTCTACGAAGAGGAGCTTGACGTTCCTCTGGTGCTGTTTAACGAGGTGTTGGACAACGTTCTGCGGATCGACCGGATCTTCCAGCAGCCCCAGGGCCACCTTCTGCTCATCGGCATGAGCGGAGCCGGCAAGACCACGCTGTCGCGCTTCGTGGCCTGGATGAACGGACTTACGGTCTACCAGATCAAGGTCCACAGGTGGGCAGGGCTTTCAGCATTACAGATATAACATAATATAACATGTACAGATATATAATAACATTACAGATGTAACATGTACTTCTGGTTTGTTGCCTGGATGAACGGACTCACGGTCTATCAGATCAAGGTCCACAGGTAGGCAGGGCTTTCTTTGTCAAAAACAAAACTTCCATCAACATTACAGGTATAACATTATATTACATGTCCTTTTGGTTTGTTGCCTGGACTGATGGTCTTTCAGATCAAGGTGGGCAAGGCTTTGCTCTTAAACCTTCAGCCTGCTAAGTTTCTGGGGTTAGGCAGCAGGGAGAAGGTTAATAACCACCACAGTTTCAGCACTAGGGACAGTGCCATTAACCTTCAGCCTGCTAAGATAGCAGTTTGGCCTCAGATTTGTGTTGGTAATGGGGTTAGACTGTAGGAAAAAGGACATATTTTGTCCCTGTAGGAAGTACGTACAGTGTATGTTGTGTGTACTAATGTGTGTTGTTTCTCTGCTTTGACAGGAAGTACCTACAGTTGCTAATGTGTGTTTTTATATGTTCTCCACTGTGTAGGAAGTACGCAGCTGCAGACTTTGACAATGTTTTTGATGTATTTTTCCCACCAACAGTTATTAATGTTTGTTGTATCTCCTCTATGATAGGAAGTACACAGCCACAGACTTTGACAATGTTTTTGACCTATTTTCTCTAATGTGTGTTGTTCCTCTGGCCTGTAGGAAGTACACAGCCGCAGACTTTGATGAGGACCTGCGGAACGTGCTGCGGCGGTCGGGCTGTAAGGACGAGAAAATCGCCTTCATCATGGACGAGTCCAACGTGCTCGACTCCGGATTCCTGGAGAGGATCAACACTCTGCTCGCCAACGGAGAGGTAAAATCTTAGCTTAACTACAGTTGTGTATCTTGTGTATCGACACACCTCAGGCTAACCTTCCTATCAACACACTACTCATGAACGGAGAGGCAAGATTCTAACCTCCCTTAAACACACAATCAACAATCTGCTCGCTAACGGAGAGGTAAAATTCTAATTTTCCAGACAACACTCTACTGGCTAACTGAAAGGTAAGGTTTTAACTTACCTATCAATGTATATCAGGCTAACGTACAGGGTAACCTCCCCATCAACACTACTTACTAACGGAAGAGCAAAATCTTAAATGTAATCTTCTATCTTCCCTAGGTGCCGGGACTGTTTGAGGGAGATGAGTACACCACTCTGATGACCCAGTGTAAGGGTTAGAATTGGGGTTAGAGTTGGGGTTAGGGTTGTTACTGCCCTGCTCATGTTGTGTATTCCCCCC
>NW_017804331.1:284862-285583 GCF_001625305.1 Branchiostoma belcheri
GGCCAGCTCAACACATGGCACCTGTTGTCCCCCTAAGATAATCTTTGGTGGGACACACAGGAACTGATCTGTTAAAACAAATTTGCATAAGCTGACTTTTGTTTCCATTTAAAATCATCTTGTTGTCACTAGCCCATTTTGATTCAGAAGTACCCCGCCCCTCCTGTGGTGTGACTCCGCCTACCCTATTACTTCTAGTTTACGGTATGACGACATAGCTGGCACCAGGATGGCTGCATGCTGCAGACACTTGGCACAATGTCTGACCATGGCATTGGCAGGGCGTTATGTTTAAAATGAATAGTGGACGCACCAACTACTAACTACCTAATACCAGCCCAGAAACGAACAAGAAATAGTCATGATGTCAAGTATCAAAGAATCAAGAGTCATTAACCAAGGATTGAAGTGTTCAAAAACTTTTCCCCTAGAACTATCAAGTGGAACTCACAGCCACCAAGTACTGTAGGACTTGGAGCATCATCAACTAATACAGTGATAGCTTTAAGCAATGTTTAAAGTTAGATGTGCAAAGACAAGGTGTAACAAGTCGTTTAGAGTAAATATAGCCAGTTGCCGCCGCACCTCGTGCCTGCGAAGCGTGCGCTACGCTGAAGAGGGTAACGTTATACAGATACAGACAGATAACGTATGGATCATGGGCTGGTAAGGAGCATGAAACTGGATTTGCTGTCATTGATTTAGAGTATATACTGTTGGA
>NW_017804331.1:285633-315011 GCF_001625305.1 Branchiostoma belcheri
CATGAACCCCAGCTCCCAGGGCCTGAAGGACCGGGCCGCAACATCGCCTGCACTCTTCAACAGGTCAGGGCACACACACACACATGCACATGCACACACACACACACACACACACATGACACACACACACACACATAACCCCAGCTCCCAGGGGCTGAAGGACCGGGCTGCAACATCGCCTGTGCACTCTTCAACAGGTCAGGGCAGACACACACACACACACACACATACCACCTAAATACACACACACACACACGGGTACACACACACACACAGGCACACACACACACACACACACACACACACATGCACACACACATGCATGCACACACACACATGCATGCACACACACACATGCACACACACATAACCCCAGCTCCCAGGGGCTAAAGGTCAGGCTGCCACATCACACACACACACACACAGGTCACACACACAACACACAAACACACACACACACACACACAGGCACACACATACACACATACTTTGCCTGCGCTCTTCAACAGGTCAGGGCAGGCACACAATACTAGTACCAACCTTCTCTACTCTTTATGTTTGTGCAGTCTACTGCAGTCTGGCTTTGCTTGTCACAGACTTTGGATGCTGACACAAAGTAACTCTCTCTTGATGCAGTTATCAGTACAGATTTGCTGTCCTCAGTAGGATTTTAAATTTCTAACTCGACCTGCTTCCCCAGATGTGTGCTGAACTGGTTTGGAGACTGGTCGGAGGGAGCGCTGTACCACGTCGGTCTGGAGTTCACCAGTAAGCTGGACCTGGAGCGGCCGGACTGGAAGGTGCCGGACTACATCCCACAGGTACTCCTACAGACAGTTACTCAAGCAACAGGATATGTTTTGGAAACGGTCAGACGTTTCAGGTAGCATCCACTATGTTTCGTCACTGACATTGGAGAGTTGTCAGCAAGGTCAGGTTTATAAGCACGAATTATTGATTGATATGCAAAAGTGTGGAGACAAATTTTTGGAAGTCGAAAAGCAACCAAAAGTTAAGGATGATGTAGATTAGTCAAGTAGCTCTTGTTATTTCAGAACATGAGCTTAAGCCTTGTCTGCCCTTGGGGCTGAGAGCACCAAGTCTCAAGTACCATAATCCCCCCTCCCTGTTGAGGAACAGCAAAACCAGGGACACTCTTTCAAACTCTTCAATGGCATATCTTGTGACCTGGATGTCTGATCTTCACCGTTGTACATCCCTCAGGCGTTCGAGGGCCTGCCGGAGATGCCGACGCATCGTGACATCATCGCCAACGCGTTTGTGTACGTGCACCAGACCCTGCACCAGGCCAACCAGAGGCTCAGCAAGCGTGGCGCCCGCATCATGGCCATCACCTCCGCGCCACTACCTCGACTTCATCAACCACTATGTAAGGGTTTAGTATATAGTAGAGAGGATTCATTCCTCAAGCTAACCGACATCCGGTACATGCAGTCGTCCCTCAGTAAGACATTTAGAGCCACATAGTTCCTGTTTAGAACTTTTATTCAGCCTGTTTGTGAGCAATTGCAATGATAACTAGAAAAGTAAAGTGTAGTACCTTGTAAGGATTTACTACACAGATTACATGAAAAAAGCATCTAAAAACTCAATAAGGTAGCAGATCACACAGAGTACTTTCAGTTCGATCTTAATTCAGAAGCATTGATAAACACAGATGTTGTGTGCAAGGTGATTATTATGAGGGTTTACTTAAATGGGCATCAGTTGAGAAGTTGCTGAAAAGTAGTACAGTCTTGTGATCCTAACCTCCCACAGGTGAAACTGTACAACAAGAAGCGTTCCGGACCTTGAGGAGCAGCAGCTCCACTTGAACGTGGGTCTGTCTAAGATGAAAGTGGTGGGCCTGTCAGGTCCTGATGGCAGATCGCACAGTTTACTCACGGCCTGTTTATGTTGTTACCCTCCTCTCGCAGGTAAAACTGTACAACGAGAAACGTTCAGACCTGGAGGAGCAGCAGCTCCACCTGAACGTGGGGTCTGGTCTAAGATCCGGGAAACCGTGGAGCAGGTGGAGGAGATGAGGAAGAGTCTGTCAGTGAAGAAACAGGAGCTGGAGGCGAAGAACAACCTGCCAACGCCAAGCTGAAGGAGATGGTGAAGGACCAGCAGGAGGCTGAGAGGAAGAAGGTGGGATAATTATGACTGGCTTAGCTCCATTTCTGATGCGTAGTGTAGTTACATACTGTAGCAACAAAAGGATGTATAGTTATTACACTGTCAGTTATCCCGTGGTCAAGGACCAGCAGGAGCCTGAGAGGAAGAAGGTTTGACATGACTGACTTCTAGCCATTTCTGATACATACTGTAGTAGGACATGCTGTAGTTTGTTGATCAAAGGAACAAAAGGATGTGTACACTGTTAGCTATCCTGAACGCTAAGCTGAAGGAGATGGTCAAGGACCAACAAGAGGCTGGGACAGGACTGACTTAGCTCCATTTCTGATGCGTACTGTAGAAGGACATACTGTCAACAGTTTGGTTGAAATTTTTCTCTGCCTGCATAGGTCCTGTCATGTGATGTCCATGGTTGAGATTTTTTTATGCCTGCACAGGTGAAGTCCATGGTTGAGATTTTTTGATGCCTGCACAGGTGATGTCCATGGTTGAGATTTTTTTATGCCTGCACATGCATGGGTGGTGTTTATGGTTGATGTTTACTGAATCAGATATAGATGTATAACACTTGACACTTTGTTCACTGCACAGGTGATGTCCATGGAGATCCAGGAGAAGCTGAAGGCACAGCTAGAACAGATCAAGGTCAAACGTGCGTACGTGATGGAGGACCTTGCCAAGGTCGAGCCTGCTGTCATCGAGGCCCAGCAAGCTGTCAAGGGCATCAAGAAACAGCATCTGGTGGAGGTCAGTAGGACAGGATAGCTGTCTGTAGGACAGGATAGCTGTCAGTAGGACAGGATAGCTGTCTGTAGGACAGGATAGCTGTCGGAAGGACAGGACAGCTGTCAGTAGGACAGGACAGCTGTCAGTAGGACAGGACAGCTGTCTGTAGGACAGGACAGCTGTCAGTAGGACAGGATAGCTGTCAGTAGGACAGGATAGCTGTCAGTAGGACAGGAGAGCTGTCAGTAGGACAGGACAGCTGTCAGTAGGACAGGAGAGCTGTCAGTAGGACAGGAGAGCTGTCTGTACATGACACTGTGTGTGCCTAGTCAGTAAAGGGTTGGTAATATCAGACCAATGGCCTACAGAATGTTGTAACTTTGATCAGACAATATCCTCTATTACAATGGCCTATGTTGCAACACTTTGCCCGAGGTTGAGTATACTCAGTTTGTATTCATAATATTATCATGTGTTAGCTCATGGTATATTGTCTGTAGCCATTGCCTGTGTATCTTTAGTATTAGGCAGCATTCTCTTGTAACCTTTTGGAATGTAGAGAAAAGGGTTTAGTCAGATTGCTACAACACGATATAGTCAGATTGCTACAACACGATATACATGTGGTTCCAACGGGAAATTGGTTGTGTTGTGCATCATATATTTCAAAACAAATTCTGCACAATCACTGATGAATACAGAGCTGTAAATTCAGCCTTGAAAGCAGTACGATATAAACTGTTGATGAGTTTGTATCTGTGCCTGACAGGTGCGTTCCATGGTGAACCCGCCTGCTGCGGTGAAGATGGCCCTGGAGTCCATCTGCCTCCTGATGGGGGAGCCCACCTCGGACTGGAAGGCCATCCGTGGCATCGTCATCAGGGACAACTTCATCAGTACCATCGTCAACTTCCAGGTCAGTACCATCGTTAACTTCCAGGTCAGTACCGTTGTCAACTTCCAGGTCAGTACCATCGTTAACTTCCAGGTCAGTACCGTTGTCAACTTCCAGGTCAGTACCGTTGTCAACTTCCAGGTCAGTACCGTTGTCAACTTCCAGGTCAGTACCATTGTCAACTTCCAGGTCAGTACCGTTGTCAACTTCCAGGTCAGTCGGAACGGTGCAATTTTTCCTCCTTCAGCAGGATCTGTGTTCTGCAACAGTTTTGTTGTCGTAGAATTTTCAAGCAGACAGTAACAGAACGAACAAGCAACAAGGATTTAGGACAGCCCTTTCCACAACAAGATAGTTGAATTTTGCTGGACATATCTTCGACTATCACAAGAATGCTTTCTGCTTGCAATTGTACGGCAATCCCACGACATACATTTCGCATGTGACACCAGTGAACGGTACCAACAGGTTTACATCTGTCCTAAGTTTTGATTACTCCTTCTTACTAACTTTTGTTGTAACTGTACGGTTTTAGGATTCATCATCTTTCTGTTGTTTCCCCCAGACTGACGACATCACAGACAACATCCGTGAGACCATGGTGAGCAAGTACCTGTCTGAGCCCAAGTTCAACTTCGAGACGGTCGACAGGGCCAGCAAGGCCTGCGGGCCCATGGTCAAGTGGGCGATCGCACAGGTACGGTACCAGGTCAAGTTCACTACCATGACTTGTATTTGAGCAAAGATAGCCAGGTACTTTAGATAGATGGGAAGCAAATCATGTTAAAACTAGGGGACTGTTCCTTACCTAGTAGAAACATTTGGCAGTCTCGAGCATTCTATTACTTAAACTGCACAAAACAGGATGGTAAAGTTCTTCTAGAAATGGATTTTGAGCTCCAATTCAAGCACACTGGATGAATAATGTGGCTGAAACAGTTACTGTGAAGAATCAATCATTTTGTAGTCTCTTGCCCAGTACTATCAGTATATTTGTTCGTTCGTTTTATGTTTTGTTCCGCAGGTGAACTACGCAGACATGCTGCAGCGCATGAACTATTGAGACATGTAACAGTACTGATGTTTTGTACTGCAGGTGAACTACGCAGACATGCTGCAGCGTGTGGACCCCCTGCGACAGGAGTTGACATGTTGCTGATGTTTGTGCGTTTGTTTTGTCAGGTGTTGCTGATGTTTGTTTGTTTGTGTGTTTTGTCAGGTGAACTACGCAGACATGCTGCAGCGCGTGGACCCTCTGCGGCAGGAGCTGCGTTCGCTGGAGGAAGAAGCCGACAGGAACAAGATGGAGGGAGAGGAGATGAACCGCCTGGTGCAGGAGCTGGAGAAGAGCATCGCCAGGTACAAGGAGGAGTACGCCGTGCTGATCAGCCAGGCGGAGGCCATCAAGGCCAGTCTGCTCGCTGTGGAGGAGAAGGTGAGTCCCGAGAAAAGACAACACTTTAGCGCCTGTTCTAAAACAACAGGAGCTACTAGGCTGTTTTGCATCGTCCTTGTCTTGACTTGTCCAAACTTTGGACAAACTTGGTTTCCTTTTGGACTTTCCAAAAATATTGTCTTCACTTGTTTGCATATCAATCAATACTTAGAAACCTGCTTTTCTGACAACTCTCCAGTGTCACTCACAAAACGTAGTGGATGCTACATGTACCTGAAACGTCTGACCAAGGACATTATGCCTTGGTCTGACCATTTCCAAAATCATATCCAGTTGCTTCAGTAACTGTTTTGGCATATCTTACTACCTGGATGTCTAACCTTCACCAATGTAAATGCACCATTGTCTTTTACAAAGTACTAAGTATTGTTACGAAATCCACAATCCAGCAAAATGGCTGTGAGTGATTTTAACCAGAATAAACCCTTCCTTTCTCCCAGGTGACGAGAGCCACAGACCTGCTCCGGAGCCTGGGCATGGAGCGGGAGCGCTGGGAGGCCGGCAGCGTGTCCTTTAAGAACCAGATGGCGACGATCGTGGGCGACTGCCTGCTGTCCGCCGCCTTCCTGGCGTACGCCGGCTACTTCGACCAGCACATGCGCCAGAGCCTCTTCAACTCCTGGTCACACCACCTCCAGCAGGTAATACATGGTTTATTGGTCAGACATTACCCGTGCAATTGCAGCCTTTTGTAGCACTGAATTAATGCAGGGTTTACAATCACATAATACACAATGTCATGATGATACATTATATAACATAGCAGAGCCTGTTCAACTCTGGTCTCACCATCTCCAGCAGGTCCGTCAAGTTGATTTGATTTATTTCATTGAAATTACAACAGTACAATACATGTGGGACAAAGGCAGCTTTTACTGGTGTTGTGTCCCACACATGGAAACAAATACAGGACAGACAGTACTCATTTTCACTTAAGTGAAGTGGGGAAAGTGGTATTAAGTGCCTTTCCCAAGGGCACAAGATCGGTGGTATGTCAGGACTCGAACCCGGGACCTTTTGGTTCTGCCGTTGCGCCACACGACCCCACATTGCTGTAAATCTTCTGTGTTTTTATTCTTTTGGTTCTTTTCGAAACTATGATAATGTATTGAAGGTAGAATACCCCTCCTATCAATTTTCAACTAATAATCGCTGCAGTAGACAGGTCCATTCCGTGAACAAGGCTGCCGGAGTTAGCTAAAAATGTTGGTAAGTCCCAACTTACTTAGTGTTGGACAGAACGTGTAGCCTTTTTGTCATAATGAATCATACCAACAAAACAATCTTTTACTATAATAAAAGTTCATCTGTGTTGGTAGTTACATGTTTAGAGTTAAAACTTAAGATCCAACACAGGCCTCACTGGGTCAGTCTACTGAGGAAGACCAGAGTGACTGGTCAAAAGCTCTAAGTGAGGGAAGTTTTTGTGTTGGATCTTAAGTTTTAACTCTAAACACAGATGTGGGGTAGGGAATTTAACCGACGAGCCTCGCAACCCCTGCTTCTCCTATTGGGTCAGTTAGTCCTCACTACTTGTGAGAAATTGGACTGGTCTCAATCCTGATGTTTCTGACTCAGGGAGAAGTAGCTAAAGAGTTGCTGTTACAGTTCTTCTCGGTAACCCGTAAGCCAGGTGAGTGGTAATACCATTCAGGTGGTAATGCCATTCAGGTGATACCATTCAGGTGGTTAACCAACCTTAAATGGCCTAACGGCCGTGTTACGTGGCGCTCACTAAGTTTTAAAAAAATCTCTCCTGCCACCAGGCCAACGTGAAGTTCCGTCCGGACATCGCGCGGGTGGAGTACCTCTCCAATGCGGACGAGCGGCTGCGCTGGCAGGCCAACGCCCTTCCGGCCGATGACCTCTGCACGGAGAACGCCATCATGCTGAAGCGCTTCAACCGCTACCCGCTCATCATCGACCCGTCCGGACAGGTAGGGTACCATTATATATATAATAACTTCTTCTTCCTGGTTATCCCCAAATAACCCTGCGAGGGGTGCCGTGGGGGAGAGGAGGCGAGCAGGCCACCAGCCCGGCCCGGAAAACATTGGGAGCCATTAACTACCGGGCCAGGTAAGGAGTTCCACTGTGGGATAGTACGGGGGAAAAAGTATCTGTAGGTGTCTGTACGTATGTTTGTGATGAACGAGTACCATGAGAGGACCATCACCAAGACCAGCTTCCTGGTAGACAAGTGTACTATAATTATTATCCTTATAAGCTGCACGTCGCATGTTACTCAAATCAAATAAATACAAACTTTAATCCCACTCCAGGCCACGGCGTTCGTGCTGAACGAGTACCGTGAGAGGACCATCACCAAGACCAGCTTCCTGGACGATGCCTTCAGGAAGAACCTGGAGTCGGCGCTGCGCTTCGGCAACCCGCTGCTCGTGCAGGACGTGGAGAGCTACGACCCCATCCTCAACCCCGTACTCAACCGCGAGGTCTGTTTGTTTGTTTGTTTGTTTGTTTGTTTATTTAAGGAACCTCAATACAACCACTAAACTCTTCCTGGAGTTTTCTCACATACATTGTAAAATACAAACATATTCAGATTCAGCTTTATTATGTTAACCTTTGCAGAAGGAAAACATATTGTTTTGCTCAATTTCTTCCTCTTCTTTAATATATGTTTAAGCGTACAGTCAAACTTGAGCTTCTTATAAACTCCCCGTCAGGGCTTCGCCGTATACGCAGTATTCAAACGTCTGTTGTTCTGTCTAAAAAATTGTGCGTAACCCAGGTTGCAGCTACAAGGCTTTGATCGTATTTGCTGATCACATTGAATGAGGAATTTATTGCTAGCTTAGATGCTAGAAGGTGGTCTTTGATATATTTTGAAGTATAATTGGCTATTTTGAAATATAATTGGCCATTTATGGACCTTTCATTAAATGAGATTAAACGGTATGCCGGAACTAAGCCCTCGTTGTATGCAGACAAGTATCCCTTTGATCTCAGTTTGAACAATAAATCAAAACGCACATCTGTATCTGTGTAGCCGGTATAACCGCCCTTCGGCGTAACACACCAGCTTCTGTATCTGTATAGCCGGTATAACCGCCTTTCGGCGTAACACACCAGCTTCGCAGGTACGCGGCGCGGCGGCAGCTAGCTATATCACACCGAACGGCTTGTTTCACTCAATCTTTGCACATTTGATTGCAGGAGTTGTTTAAAGCTTTCTAGTGATGATGCCCCAGCTGTGCTTCGTGGCAATGAGTTCCAGTGTACGATAGTTCTGGGGAAATAAAAGTTTTTGAATACCTCAATTCTTGGTTGAAATTTGAATTACATGAAATTCCCCAGGTGCGTCGGACGGGCGGGCGTGTCCTCATCACCCTGGGCGACCAGGACATTGACCTGTCGCCCTCCTTCACCATCTTCCTGTCCACGCGCGACCCGACCGTCGAGTTCCCGCCAGACATCTGCTCACGCGTCACCTTCGTCAACTTCACCGTCACACGCAGCAGCCTGCAGAGCCAGTGCCTCAACGAGGTGCTCAAGGCGGAACGGCCAGACGTGGACGAGAAGAGGTCCGACCTGCTGAAACTGCAAGGTGAGAACAATATACTCTCTCTGTAACACAGAACTAGTGGGCAAGGTGGGCAACACTGATAACAAGCTGATCTACCCACCTACCAAATATCAAGACAATACAACAAAGCCTTCTCAACTTATCGTGTTCACACACACACATCGACTTGTGAGAGAATGTGACAAACCCTTCCTCCTCCTGCTCCCTAGGTGAGTTCCACCTGCGTCTGCGCCAGCTGGAGAAGTCCCTGCTGCAGGCGCCACACACACAGACTCAAACATGCACACTGCACACACATGGGCTCACACATACACAAACTCACACATGTGCACACACACACACACACACGGACTTGTGAGAGACTGTGAAAAATGCTTCCCTCCCCCCGCCCAGGTGAGTTCCACCTGCGTCTGCGACAGCTGGAGAAGTCCCTGCTGCAGGCGCTGAACACGTCACACACATGCTTACTCACGTGCACACACACACACACATGCTTACTCACGTGCGCGCACACACACACACACACGCGTGGACTCTTGATTAACCCTTGTGTTCTCCCAGGTGAGTTCCACCTGCGTCTGCGGCAGCTGGAGAAGTCCCTGCTGCAGGCGCTGAACGACGTGAAGGGGAAGATCCTGGACGACGACCGCATCATCACGCACCTGGAGACGCTGAAGAAGGAGGCTGCGGAGATCACCAGGAAGGTGGAGGAGACGGACGCTGTGATGGCCGAGGTGGAGCGGGTCTCTCAGCAGTACCATCCACTGGCAGCCGCCTGCAGCAGCATCTACTTCACTATGGACTCTACTCACCAGGTTTGTACTGTCTACAACTACTAACACTGTCTATACAGTCACTAACACTAACCCTAACCCTACCATCCACTGGCAGCCGCCTGCAGCAGCATTTACTTCACTATGGACTCCACTCACCAGGTTTGTACTGTCTACAACTACTAACACTGTGTATACACTAACACTAACCCTACCATCCACTGGCAGCAGCCTGTAGCAGCATTTACTTCACCATTGTCTGCACCCTGGCGTCGTTCTTATCTTTCCTCAGTGTTCTGTGTACCACACATGTATATGGCAGAACATCGTGATTGTACAATCATGTAAAACCAGATAACTTGTTGCTGTGCAGGCCACATGAGACCATGCCATCTGAAGAGGACAGTCTGTCCAAGGAGGTTTTGCCAACTTTACTTCCCAGTGATATAATAAGATAGATTTTTTTGTTTTTTCCCCCCATGCAGATCCATTTCCTGTACCAGTACTCTCTGCAGTTCTTCCTGGACATTTACCACGCCGTCCTGTACGAGAACTCGCACCTCAACGGGGTGACGGACTACATGGCTCGCCTCAACGTCATCATCAAGGACCTCTTCCAGGTCAGTTTCTGGCATTATAGAACCTCTCAGAGCAACCAGAAGGACTTGCAAGTTGTTAGAGCTACTTACCTCCTGTTGTTGTATTATCCATCTTGCACTGTACATGTGTTGCCTGAAGGCTAAGAAAACTACATGTGTGTCATTGTACTCAAGTATAACTCAGGAATCCTTCAAGCGTGTTGCCCTAGGCATGCTGTTCAAGGACCGAATCACCTTCACTGGTGCCTTGGTGTGCATAATAAAGTACACACACATAGTACACCTTAAGTATAACTCCTTCCTTTGTCCCTCCCACAGGAGTCGTTTAAGCGCGTTGCCCGGGGCATGCTGTTTAAGGACAGGATCACCTTCGCGGTGCTGCTGGTGCGGATCTTCCTGAAGGGCGTGATGGACGAACCGACTGAGTACGACGCAGAGTTCCAGCATCTTCTGCGGGGGAAGGAGACCGTCGTGAAGAGCCACGAGCTGCCCATGGTCGAGGGGCTGGCCACAGAACAGGTCAGCAGTAGTAGTAGTGTAGTGTAGTAGTAGTAGTAATGTAGTAGTGTAGTAGTAGTACTGCCGAGGGAGTGCGATGCAGAGTTCCAGCATCAGCTGCGCGGGAAGGAGACCGTGGTGAAGAGCCACGAGCTGCCCATGGTCGAGGGGCTGGCCACAGAACAGGTCAGTTAGTGGTAGTAATGTAGTAGTGTAGTAGTAGTAGTAGTAATGTAGTAGTGTAGTAGTAGTACTGCCGAGGGAGTACGACGCAGAGTTCCAGCATCTTCTGCGCGGGAAGGAGACCGTCGTGAAGAGCCACGAGCTGCCCATGGTCGAGGGGCTCGCCACAGAACAGGTTAGGGGAGAGATATCAGATTCTATCCAGAACGGTATACAGTTACATTAGGACCGGATTGTTAGTTAGTGTCCCTGTCTCAGACAGATCTCTGAACATTGAGGGGCCACAGAAGAGTTTAGGGCTTTAAGAGACAGCGAATTTTGTACTTGGTACAAAATTTTCTATTTGGTATTTCACACTCAGGTAACACTAAATAGGAAGAAGTCCTTCAGTAACCTGGCCGTGCGAGTCCAGGCCAGTTTACCTGTACCTGTGCCCTAACCCTGTACCTGAGAGATGCTCACACCTGTACACCTGTTCCCCCACAGCTGGAGAGCATGATGAGGCTGACCCACCTCCCGTCCTTCAGTAACCTGGCCGTGCGGGTGCAGGCTGAGGATGGTTTCTCCTCATGGGTGGAGTCCGTGACTCCGGAGGTTGACGTTCCTGTGCTCTGGGCTGATGACGACAAGCTCAGTAAGTCTTAAGACATTCAGGAGTACCGCGTTTGATAAACCAGATCCTGATGTAAGCAGTGTGAATGTGGGGCCTTCTCAGGCAAAGTGATTGTGGTAAAATCCTGATTGATAACAGCCCTAAAGCTTTGGCTATGCTTTGGGCTGATGACGACAAGCTCAGTAAGTCTGCAGAAGTTTAGTCTGAAGATGTTTAATCAACCAGATATCTACATAGGCAATGAATATATGGTCTCCTTCAGTCAATATTGACCAAAGTAAAATCCTATTAGATATCACATCATATCAGCCCTACAGCTTCGGCTATGGTTATATGAGAGTCACATGTCTCGTGGCCACATAGGGCACATCTGTAAGCTGACTCAGGTTCTTTTCTCCGGATTCGCTTCTCTTCTGAACATCACAATGACATCACCTAAGACTATAAAACTTTTCTTCGGGACTGGGACTGTACCATGTACCAGCCAGATTTGTGATTATGGACACAAATAAAACAAATTGTTGTTTCTCTGTTTGCCAGCTAAGACGGGGCGTGACATGCAGCGCCTGCTGGTGATCCAGGCCTTCCCTCCGGGCCAACTAAAATAGCGAGAACTATTGACATAAACAGTTACTAAAACATGCTGTGTTCACAGCTAAGACAGGCCGCTACTAAAATGTGATGATTGTGTTCACAGCTAAGACGGGGCGTGACATGCAGCGCCTGCTGGTGATCCAGGCCTTCCGTCCGGACCGACTGAACGCCATCACGCACAGGTTTGTGCAGACGGTGATGGGAGACGCCTTCATGCACTGTGCCGAGCAGGAGCTGGACCTGGCTGGGACAGTGGAGAATGAGGTAAGGCAACAGCCTTCAGGTGGGTACATGTATATAACCAACACATAATTATGTAACATGGTGCGGAGTTAAGGCACCAGATGGCTGTTCATCTGTATCAGTATAGCCAGTATATTACTGTAACGGCTGTTTGGCCTAACACACCAGCTTCGCAGGCATTCAGCGCAGAGGCAGCTAGCTATATCACACTGAACGACTTGTTACACCCAATCTTTGCACATTTAATTGCAGGAGTTGTTTAAAGCTTTCTAATGATAATGCCCCAAGGCCCCCAACTGTGTTTGGTGGCAATGAGTTCCACTCTAAGATAGTTCTTGGAAAATACAAGTTTTTGAACAAATCATTCCTGGCATGACAGTCACTGTTTCTTGTTCTTTTCTGGGCTGGTAACCATTGTATCTCCCTATCAATGTGTAACAAGTTTTGATGTGGAGGTAAGGCAACAGTTGCATGTCTACTGAGTATCTTTGATGTTTCCTGACAGTTGTGTAACTCGTGTTACAGATCAAGTCCAGCACGCCTCTGCTGCTGTGCTCCGTCCCCGGCTACGACGCGAGCGGACATGTGGAGGATGTGGCGGCCGAGCTGGGCAAGGGCCTGACTCCCATCGCCATCGGGTCCGCGGAAGGGTTCAGCCTGGCAGACAAGGCCATCAACACAGCAACCAAGTCTGGAAGGTGCTGTTCTGTTTTTGTTTGTTGATATAAAATAGATAAAGACAAGGGAGGCCAGCACATCTACTCTACATCTACATACAAGTTTCAATCTAGTCTCGTGTTCTCTCAAGACCAGAGAGTTGTGGAAAATTGACAAAAAGATTTGCTCTAGAAGGAGACTGAAGCCTGACCGTGTGTGTGTGTGTTTGACAGGTGGGTTCTGCTGAAGAACGTCCCCCTGGCCCCCCAGTGGCTGGTGCAGCTGGAGAAGGCATAGGGTTGGGGTTGGGGTTGGGGTTAGGGTTAGTTATCTAGTTACTATAGTTATCTATTAGCCACCAGCGGGCGTGCAGCAGGAGAGGGAAGGGCCCCTGAAATTTTCGGACACGAAGCCAAGCCAAGAGAAGATAGTTACCTGAGACTGAAGCCTGACCGTGTGTGTGTTTGACAGGTGGGTTCTGCTGAAGAACGTCCACCTGGCCCCCCAGTGGCTGGTGCAGCTGGAGAAGAAGCTCCACTCCCTCACGCCTCACCGAGACTTCCGACTCTTCCTCACCATGGAAATCAACCCCAAGGTGAGTGAAGACTTAAAAAAATTTAGACTGAATCTACATGTAACATGCTCATGGACAATTGTACCACCATAGCATCAAAGTTCTATGATTTTTGTCTCTCCCTTGCCAAGTTTTGTGTTTTTTGTTGTCCTCAGGTCCCATGCAGTTATACCACTACAGGTATAGATAATGTTTAAAGTTAAAACTTTTGTTCCAACACAAAAAATTCTCTCACCTAGAGCTTTCGACCAGTCACTCTGGTCTTCCTCAGTAGACTGACCCAGTGAGGCTTGTGAAGGTGTAGATAATATTGTGTTCCAGATTTTAAGTTTTGTGTTGTCTGTCCCCCCCAGGTGCCGGTGAATCTGCTGAGAGCCGGGCGAGTGTTTGTGTTTGAGCCGCCGCCCGGCGTGAAAGCCAACCTGCTGGGAACATTCAGCACCATTCCTGCCGCACGCATGTGCAAGGTGAGCACACTTTCAATCCCTGGCATTCCTGGCTAGACGTTGTGTCCTTGGGAAAGGCATTTTATACAGCTTTCCTCACTCCAACCAGGTGTAAAATGGGTACCTGACTTCATTTGGGCGAGGGATGCACCCTCCAATGTTGTGCCCTAGACAAAGTTGTGGATAAACAACCCACTGCCTTCTCGGCCGCAAAAAGGCCATAGCACCACTTTTACAAATACAATGGGTTTTTGACTGTTTAATGACTAAGTTTAATGTTATATTAAACCTGAGTTTAAAGTAATATTTCTGCCCCCCCCCAAGTGCCGGGTGAGCGAGAGCGTCTGTATTTCCTGCTAGCCTGGTTCCACGCTGTTGTAAAGTAGTTGGCTCTAAATGGCCGAGTGTTGACTGTCTAAGTTTAATGTTGTAGTTAAGACTAACGTTCCCCCCCCCCATGCAGGCGCCGGGTGAGCGAGCCCGTCTGTACTTCCTGCTGGCCTGGTTCCACGCCGTGGTGCAGGAGAGGCTGCGCTACGCCCCCCTCGGTTGGTCCAAGTGCTACGAGTTCAACGAGTCGGACCTGCGATGCTCCTGCGACACGCTCGACACCTGGATCGAGATGGCTGCAAAGGTGGGTATTTCTTATCCAGAGCCGTAACTGTATAGTTCTGTTGTATCCAGAACCGTGCCTGTCTAGTTCTATCATATCCATAACTATGCCTATCTAGTCATATCGTATCCAGAACCGTGCCTATCTAGTTCTATGCCTGAATGGGTCAGGGTTAGGATCAGGCACGGTTCAGCATAGTATATCTAGAACCGTGGTTATCTAGTTCTATGCCTGAATGGTTTAGCGTTAGGATCAAGGCATGGTTCTGGATAGTCTCTGCACATCCAAGAATGTAAATTTGCCCCAGTCATGGTTCTGGATACACTATACATAACCATGCCTGAGCCTGATGCCTGTTTTCCACAGCTTTTGATAAGACTAGAATACTTGCATTTGATTGATAGCTGTGTGCTCTGTGACGATAACTGTTAGTTTATTTCCCCCTGCCAGGGTCGTGCTAACCTGCCCCCAGACAAGGTTTAACACTAAGATACTTGTTAGTTGTTTGATAGTTGTGTGCTCCGTGATGATGACTAGGAGGTTATTTTTTGTGATGATGACTATAAGTTTATTTCCCCCCCGCCAGGGCCGCGCTAACCTGCCCCCAGACAAGGTTTAACACTAAGGTTTAACACTTGTTGGCTGTTTGATAGTTGTGTGCTCTGTGACGATGACTATGAGTTTATGTTTTGTGACGATGACTGTTAGTTTATTTCCCCCCTGCCAGGGTCGTGCTAACCTGCCCCCAGACAAGGTTTTTGATAACACTAAGATACTTGTTAGTTGTTTGATAGTTGTGTGCTCTGTGATGATGACTAGGAGATTATTTTTTGTGATGATGACTGTGAGTTTATTTTCCCCCTGCCAGGGTCGTGCTAACCTGCCCCCAGACAAGGTTTAACACTAAGGTTTAACACTTGTTGGCTGTTTGATAGCTGTGTGCTCTGTGATGATGACTATGAGTTTATGTTTTCATGACGATGACTGTAAGTTTATTTCCCCCCTGCCAGGGTCGTGCTAACCTGCCGCCAGACAAGGTGCCGTGGGACGCCCTGAGGATCCTGCTGTCCCAGGCTATCTACGGAGGCCGCGTGGACAACGATTTTGATCAGGTGTGCATGACACTTCCATGTCAACTTGGTTGGCTATGTTATAAAATTTAAGAGATGATCTTACAGCATGCATAGAAATATGCAATGATGAATCTTTGGATCTATTCACATTATCATGGGCACAGTCAACACTAAGTTCTTGTAATATCAATGTATTACTAGTATTAGAATATGTTTTGCAATGTGTGGAACACAACATCTGCTAAATTTGCTGCCTAGTGCTACACCGTGAATTGTTGTTGTACATATAATTGTCAATAAAGAAAGTGTAGGGACAATGCTATGTTTTTGTACATTTGTGAAGATACATTTGTGTGCAGTGAAAGCAGCACCCCTGCAGCCTTCCTGACAGTTTTCTCCTGCTGTCCCCCCCCCCAGCGTCTGCTGAACGCCTTCCTGGACAAGCTGTTCACGGCACACAGCTTCGAGCGGGACTTCCAGCTGGTCAGCAAGGTTTGTATAGAATATTTATCTACCTTGTCACTTAACTTACTAGTTTGAGCTACTACAACATATCCGTCTTACAACCTACCTGTTTTAAGGTACCATTTCTTTTTGGGAGGACAACTTGTAAAGGTGTCAATACACCTGTTTTGTCCTCCCTTCCACTTGTATGTTTGTACTTGTGGTGAATTCTAATAAACAAATAAACAAATTTCTGGTGTTTTCAAAATATATTTATTGTTAAATGGGAACGACAAGATTAGCGCTGATCGTTTAAGTGCCTAATGTCAACAGTTTAGACTTAACAGTGTAAAAAGTACACAATTCAGCCCATGACTGCAATGTACGATTTACACACCCAATCAAAATGATCAAATCATTCGTTCAAATCATTCATTCATTCATTCAAGGTGGACGGCAACAAGGACATCATCATGCCGGAGGGCATCCATCGGGACCAGTTCCTGCAGTGGTCCGAGGGCCTGCCGGACATGCAGACTCCCTCCTGGCTGGGCCTGCCCAACAATGCGGAGAAAGTGCTGCTGACAACACAGGGTAGGTGTATGTGTCTGTGTATGTTTGTGTGTGTGTTTGTGTGTGTGTGTGTGTGTGCGTGCGCGTGTGTGGTCCATCGTGACCAGTTCCTGCAGTGGTCAGAGGGGCTGCCCAACATGCAGACTCCCTCCTGGCTGGGCCTGCCCAACAACGCCGAGAAAGTGCTGCTCACTACACTGGGTAGGTGTGTGTGTCTTTGTATGTGTGTTTGTGTGTGTGTGTTTGTGTGTGTGTGTGTGTGTGCGGATGTGTTTGAGAGAGAGAGAGAATGTGTATCTAACTTCCAGAGTGTATATGAGAGAGAGAGAGAGAGAGAGATGGAGAGTGAGTATGTTTGTGTGCGCGTGTGTTTGTGTGTGCATGTGCATGCACAGTGTGTGTCTAACACCTGGTGTTTGTCTAACCCCTGATGTGTTCTCCCTCCAGGTGCTGACATGATCATCAACCTGCTGCGGATGCAGATGCTGGAGGATGATGAGGATGTGATGGAGGAGGGCCGACCTCGCGCCGGCAGCCGGAAGCGCGCCACCAGCAGCGGCGACGGGCGACCGGCATGGATGCGAACCCTGCTCATGTCCACCTCCAACTGGCTATCCCAGATCCCTAAGGTATGTCCAACTGGCTCTCCCAGATCCCTAAGGTATGTGTGAGCCCACATGATAGAGGCAAATGGCGGGCTACCATCAAGCCTCAGAAGCCTGTGCAAGCATGTACAACCCCTTTAATTTAGAACAACACTAAACCAGATAGTGAGTGTGTTCGAGGATTCCAATATTTGCCGGAAGTTTTAAATCTCTGATGTCTTCTTTGTAATGAGAGGGCATTTGATCTGATCAGTGCTTCTTCATATGCTTATAGCTTCAATATATGTACTAACTTACTTATTTTTTTTACTTCTCCAGAATTTGTCTGTCCTACGTCGGACTGCAGAAAACATCAAGGACCCTCTGTTCCGATTCTTTGAACGTGAGGTAAGGAAACCTGTCATGTATGACAATGAAGCAATATGATGCAGTGGTCACTGTTGGAAGATGCACACCATGTAAGAATTGTAATCTTATTAACATGTTTACTTGCCTATTTTGGTGGGGTACTGACTTCTGCCCATTACTCAAACCACTACAGATCCCAGAAGCTTCTGTCTGGCATAGGTGTGGCGTCGGTTGGTGTAGTGGTTATAGCGTTCGACTATGAACCGGGAGACCCGGGTTCGATTCCGAGTCGTACCCAGGGCATGTCTGAACATGCGCCCCGACGTTGTGCCCTTGGGAAAGGCACTTTACACGACTTTCCTCACTCCACCCAGGTGTGAATGGGTACCTAACTTCGGTTGGGAAAGTCGTATTGAGGTCACCTGGCACCGAATGGCTGCCGTATAGACCCTTGTGACAGTTCCACAAAAATTTGTGGAGCAAATACATTGTATGTGTATCATGTGTATTATTTGATTGTTGTGATTTGTGTTGATTATGTAATACCCTGCATCAATTCAGCTGTACTGCACGGGTACTGTTTGGACAATAAAAACCATTTATTCTTCTTATTATTATTATAGCCTTCAAAATATTTCTCTTACCTGGGTACCCTCTTGTCAGATTACAAGCCAGAACAATGAGACCTCGGTGCCCTGTCTTGTGGCAGGTTTAAAAGTCTATCCAGCTGCTTGGATAACTGTTTTCATTTGTGTTTCCCGTCCGTAGGTGAACGCCGGCGCCCGACTGCTGAGGGAAGTCCGGACCAACCTGGAGAACGTGGTCCTGGTGTGCGAGGGGAAGAAGAAGCAGACCAACGAAGACAGGGAGCTCATCAGCGTCCTGGCTAAAGGTAGCGTCAGGTTTTCGTACACCAAAGGGTGGTTATACCGGCTATACAGATACAGGTGGTGTTTGTGAGGGGAAGAAGAAGCAGACCAAAGAAGACAGACAACTTATCAGTGTTCTGGCAGAAGGTAGTGTAGTTGGCTCAGTTCTGCAGCCCAAGTCAGGAGCCCGGATAGAAGATCAATTGGTGTTTGAAATTACAAAATTTGATGCAATTTGGTTTCTGGATCACCAGCAGGAAAAAGTCAAATGAGAACAATTTGCATGAACAGTCAATGAGCTAAGAGCTGCAGAGTTTGGCGTACAAACCCAAGTTAGCAGAGGAAAAATCAACAATGCACTAACAGCATGTTTCTATGATCTAAGTGCTGTAGAGTTTGGCATACAGACTCAAACCCAATTGCTTTGCAGGCACGTTGCCGCAGTCGTGGCGCCGGTACAAGGTTCCCGACGGCACAACAGTTATCCAGTGGCTGGTGCAGCTGGAGAAGGGTCAGGGTCGGGGTTAGTGTTTAGGTTAGGGTTAGTTACCGGAGACTGAAGCCTGACCTTATTGTATTGCTCTGCAGGGATGCTGCCACAGTCGTGGCGCCGATACAAGGTTCCCGACGGCACGACGGTTATCCAGTGGGTGATCGACTTCGGGCAGCGCATCAAGCAGCTGCACAAGATCTCCCAAGCTACGGCCCAGGGCGGCGCCAAGGAACTCAAGGTAACTTCTTCTGCAACAGGAGACATTTCTGTAGTAGCTTCTCGTGGATGTGTTTCGGAGTGTGTGTGTGTGTGTCAGTGTGTGCATGTGTCACAAGGCATGCGTACATGCCAATGTAATGTTTCACATGTTTCACATTTGCTGCTGCTGCTGATGAGTTTGCATTAAAAAAAAGATGTGTTAGATACAGGAAAGTTTAATTATTTCTCCCCAGAACCAGCAGATCTGGCTGGGCGGCCTGTTTGTCCCCGAAGCTTTGTTAGATACAGGAAAGATTTGATAGATACAGGAAAGTTTTGTTAGATACAGGAAAGTTTTGTTAGATACAGGAAAGATTTGATAGATACAGGAAAGTTTTGTTAGATACAGGAAAGTTTTGTTAGATACAGGAAAGCCTTCTTAGATAAAGTTTTGTTCTTTTTCTCCCCAGAACCAGCAGATCTGGCTGGGCGGCCTGTTTGTCCCTGAGGCGTTTATCACAGCAACGCGTCAGTACGTGTCTCAGGCCAACAGCTGGTCTCTGGAGGAACTCGCCATGGAGGTGCACATCTCTGATGGCAGTGGGAAAGACATTCCGAGGGACGGCGGGACATTCATGGTCACAGGTCAGTCTGCGCACACACACACGCACGCACGTGCACGCACACACATACACACACACGTGCACGCACATCTCACACATCTCGGATGGCAGTGGGAAGGACATCCCGAGGGATGTCAGACATTCCTGGTCACAGGTTAGTCCACAGGCGACGTATCAGTCTCCCAGCTAATATACAAAATCAACCTCTCACATATCATACACAGAACCTATCTGAGCTTAAGGCCCTGAGATGTCAGCACTCAGTGGCACATATCGGTAGTTTGACTCAAAGATTGTAAAGGCATAGCATCTTTCTACAATTTTATACTTTCAGATGGTAAATATGTGTCACTACCTGTAAAAATGTAAGTACAAGAAGTTGCCTTGCCCTGTGGTGCCGTAAGATAAGAGATAAATATTTTTCCTGTGTTTCCCAGGCCTGAAACTGCAGGGAGCGACGTGTAAGCAGAACACCCTGCAGCTGAGTAAGACCATCTCCACCGAGCTGCCCATCACATGCCTGCGCTGGATCAGGTACAGAACAGTCAATGATCAATCTTTATTCAAACAACTAGCAGAAGACAGTCGGAATTGAGTTGTTTTTACAGTTCATAAAATTGACGTTAAACAATACTAATGGTTTAAAAATTACATAATTTACAAGATAATCACACAAATTCGCTAGAGAGCTATAATAATGCCTATTTACACAAGTAGAGGTAAAGGTCAATGGTAGCCAAACTCAGTCACTCAATGCCCTCTTAAGTAAAAGCAGGGAAGATACTGTATTTAGCTAGCGTTTAACAGCTCAACAATGTAAGGAATGGGCGATTTTTTGTACCGTTCTGTGCGGCAATATGGTGTGTCAAACTTATGTGCAGACCGTGTTCTTCTACCAGAGATACCAGAACACATCTGCTGCTGGAGTCTTATTTTATTGTAAATTACTAAGTGTTAAGTTAACGTATTTTTCGAAATGAGATAAGATTGTAACGTGTTTGCTACTTGTGTACAGACCTCACAATTCAGCCGTGAGGCTGCAATGGGTTTTGGTTTTCAATAAACAAAATTTACATCTTATTGTAAATTATGTGTGGTGAAGGATGTTGTATTGGGACATTTCTAGCCTTTCTCTGCTAACTTTGCTTTGTTTTCCTCCTCAGGGCCCAAGGAGATGTCCAGAAGTCACCATCATTGGCAAGTATTTTTTTAAGATTATGACTTAAGAGCCTGAGAATACTTTGAGCTGTTAAGTGCTAGTTCATCAACTTTTTTAACACCATGTAACACTTAGTACTAGTAGTAGAAATTAAGCATTATTGTACAGTGTTAATGGAAAAGTAGCATTAGTGTACAATGCACTTGTGTTTACAGAATTCAGCATTGTTGTACAATGTATTTGTGATTATAGAGATTGACCATTATTGTATTAGTGTTTATTATCTTAAAGTCAACACGTTTGTACTGCAATTTCCAACACAAGAAATTGGACTTGCGGTACCCAAATTTTCAACTAGTCAAGGAACTTTGTCGTATTTGTGTTTCTAATTATCTGCCCATCCCCCCCCCCTAGTACTAGTAGTAGTAGAAATTGATTATTGTACAGTGTATAACTGTCTGCCCCCCCCCCCACGGGTGACCTTGCCAGTGTATCTGGACCAGTACTAGTAGTTGTAGAAATTGAGCATTATTGTACAGTGTATAACTGTCTGACAGTAACTGTTGTGTTTGTCTGCCCCCCCCCCCCCCAGGTGACCCTGCCGGTGTATCTGAACCAGACGCGTGCCGACCTGCTCTTTACGGTTGACCTGCAGACGGCCGGCAGCCGCTCGGGCGCAAACCACGGCTTCTACGAGCACGGCGTGGCCCTGCTCGCCGCAGAGTGGACATAGACGGACTCTTAAAGTCAACTAAAAGTCAGAGCATTTCTAATCGACCAAATGAAACAACCAAACACTGATTTTATTGGCTAGCTTACCGCTCAGTGTGCAAAGTAGACTGAGATCAGACGAGTATGTGTGTGCCAGTGGTGAATGATAGAGGGAGAGAGTATAGAAGAGAAGGGAAAAGGAGTGAGTTTACAAAACAGAGGCTTCAGTAAGGTACTGAAGTCAGAAATGATATTTGAGAAGTCAGGACTGTGAGAGATTGTGTCAGTGCAGGGAAAAGTGTGAGTTGGATGGAGGAATGGTGCAGAAAAGACTGTGAGAGAGGAAGTGATGTTGTTTAGAAGAAACGATGTACTGGGAGACAGAAGAGTCTGAAGATGAAGGAATTAAGAATTTACATGTGGCACATGACATATTTAGCTTTATCAAGCAGAAGTTGCTGCGTGGTTTATCTTTGCTGGAAAATAGGTGTAGTAAATATCTTTGTTTTGATCAAGAAATTACGTAAACTTCAGACCTATAAAAGTAGACAATAGTGATATACCAGAGTGTTAATGATTGTGGTCATATTCATACTAAGAGCTCTGAGGTTGATGTGCAAAACTATTGAACTGTTCAAGATTGCCTTATGAATTGACTAGTGTGTTCCAAGAGTGTTTCAGAAATATATTGGTGGTGTAGAGCCTATTAAGAACGTTACATTTAATAGTGAACATTAAAGGTGTGATTATATAACAAGAATACTGTCTTGTGGTGTGTTCATTCTGTCCTTTCTACTTGACAAGGAAAGGAGTTCCACTGGAAAATATGACTTTGTTCCCTCATACGTCATAAAGCACTGCTGTTGCTGATGCTGTTGCATCTGAGTTGGTAAAATACATGAAGAAAGTTAAACTGTCATTAAGCTGATGAAGACAGAGATTCAGTCGAAACTCTCTGGTGAGTTAATCTCTTTTTGAGTTGAAGAACAGTTAAATTTTCTTCATCAGATCAACCATTAAATTTGCTAAATAAAAACCGTTCTCCCTACTAATTATTTATCAGGTTTCAACCGGTTGTAACTCTGGTTACCGTAATAATTAAACGGGGTCTAAATGACTTGACATTACACTCCCTTCTGTGCAGCTGTAGTTGTATTATGCTCTCCAAGCAGAGGTTAGTGGGGAAGATTGTTACCTTTCTATATATGCCCCGTTATTTTCTGTTGCTACCCCCACCAACCTCTGCTTGGAGAGTAGTATTATAGGCCAGTGCAGCACCAACTTTACGATAATGTCTTTATGATACAGAAAAGTTATGATAGTGTCTGCATTTGCCATGCCACAGTTAGTCAAAAATAGTAACGGACATCACAGTACAGAGCCTGCATCACAAACATGTCTCGGTAGAGTTAGATGTTCTAGGTTTAGCTGTAACAAGTCATTCGCTGTAATGTAGCCAGAAGCCACCATGCTGCGTACCTGCGAAGCTTTAATGTGTGTTACGCCGAAGGGCGGTTATACCGGCTATACTGATGCAGATATAGAGGTATACGCAGACCTTTAAAAATGGTACAGATATGAAAACCCCTACATGACATTGAGGTCCCTTTGCTGTCCTGACTGGTTGCATCCCAATTTCTCAGTAAGGCCACACCAAGTAAATTTTATGGATGACGTCCTTTGGAGACCCTAAATCTAATGCAAGAGGGCAAAAAAAAAAAGAAGGGCCCTAAAAAACAAGATGCCTAGATTAGAAATATACTAAGAGACAACAAATGTTAGGACACAAATTGAATGAGGTGACACAGTGTAACAAGCAAGAAGTCTTTTATTCATCATCAAAACAGCAATAAATCAGGTGGAATAGCAGTTGTCCTCCTGTCCTGTTGTCGCGTTACGGGTTTCACGTCAATCTGACGATTTGCGGCACTGTCATGACTCTGGTCATAGTTACAGCATGGAGGTAGAAATTTTCTACCTCCATGGTTACAGAAAGCGGAATTTCTTTTTTCTAGGAACGGGCCAAAATCAATGTGCGCGTGGACGTCATCCATAAAATTTACTTGGTGTGGCCTAAGCTAGAATGACAACAATGTTGTATAAACAACAGCTGTAATGCTGTTTACCAAGTTCTTATGATAGCAAACATAGACGCTGTACCATTCATACAGAACCAACTGGTATGGAATGTAATCTCCAAGCAGATCATACGGTGGAAAGGCAGTATCCATTGGCCTGAGCTGTATCCATTACTCTATTCTAACAGACACTCCTCTGGCCAATGGATACAGCCTTACCACCGTATGATCTGCTTGGAGATTAATTGAATGCTGAATTTTTGCTCTTCTGTTTACCACTTGCTGCTCCATTTTCTGTAGAAAATCGATAAGGCCCAATTAACTCCACACAAACACAAAACATTTGTACCCTGCACGTGTACAATAATTATTGTATTTCTGGAATCTTTTACGGTAAATCATCTCAACTCATGGAACGTTAAAATGACAAGCTGTCGTCCCGGCAGTGGGCTTTGTTTTGTCGATGTTTAAAGTTCACTACCGTCACGGCCCACTACTGTAATTCCAGATTTTTTTTCACTGCACTGTTATGTTCACAGTTTTCACTGCCACTTCTGCACCGTGAACTTGTCATTGCGGTAATAATTCCCGGACTTTCTTTTTCCTGCTCCTGTGAATACGTATATAGTTCCGTGAACATGTTCATTTTTCTCAGACCGTGAACTTTTGCTACCGTGAACATAACCGGCGGCCACAGTTGTGTGTGTCCGGAACGGGCTAAAGGTTAAAGTTCCGCCAGCCGATCGATTATGCAATATCCTGCCGGCCTGCTGCTCATCAGAGCGAGTCGCGACAATCTGGGATCGCGACAAGTGGTTCGGCTCTGTCGGCTGTCAGAAGAGCTGTTCAATAGTAGCTTTTCTACACACGTTATACAGGATCGGCTGCGCGCTGCTGGCTCGTTCTGCGCGCAAACAGACGCGGTTCGCACGGATCTTCCGTCAACAGGAGCGGACAGAAATGGGTCAGCCCGAACAATCCGCCGGCACGCAGGGACAGGGACGGGACAAGAAAAACAGGAGAAGCCGGAAAAAGGGACAGAAACCGGCGGAAAAGGCGGGCGACAAGCAGGGTGGCCGTCCTGAGGATGATTTGGGAGAGGGCGCGGCAACAGCTGGTAGCAGTGCCGCAAAGGGGCGGCGCAGGAGGGACAAAGCTGGTGCCACCGCTGCAAAGGGACAGGAAGTAAGCCCAGGTAAAGGTGCCGCAGCCCCGGTTCAGGACGGCGGCGTGCAGACGCCAGACGGAGCGGGGCGGGAGTCGGGGAGGGACCGTAACGGTACCGGGTCAGACGGCGGGGGCACACGGGCCCTGCAGCCGGCGGGGAGGAGGGTGCACCTGTCCCGGGGGAGGCAGCCACGCCGGCCGGGGAGCCGGACCAGCAGGACAAGGCGGGGTCGGACCAGAAACGGCGGAGAAACAAGAAGAGCAAAGAGTCCAAGCTGCTGGTCTACCGCCGGCTAGGGGAGTACATGCCCGAGGAGGACGAGAAAAAGGTGGATGAAGTCCTCTCGAAGCGAGAAACGACGGAAATGGACGATAAATCAAAAATGGCTGCGGGGGTGGACGGCGCGGGTGACGTGGCCGCGGCTGTCCAAAGTCCGACAGGTGGTGCTGCGACAGGTGCCTTGGCAACTAACGGTCCCGAGGAGGGGGAGGGCGAGGACTCCTACTACAGCATCCTGGCTCAGCTACAGGAGACCGTGGAGCAGGCGGCAGAAACTCTGTCCCCCGCGGCTGAGGGCGGAGTCAAAGTCGAACTTGATCTTGAAGAAGACTCGCCCGGCTCGTTCGAGGCTATCCTGAAGTTTGCGGCAGCGATGGAGAGTGAAGACGCCACGCCAGCCCCGGAGGAGAGCCCGCCCCCCACACCTGCAGCCGCCGACTCGCCGCCGCCGGGCCGAGACATTCCTGAAGTGCCGACCAGCCGTAACAGCGACGCGGGAACCGGGCAAGTCAGCTCAAGTGGCAGCCGCGGGACCAAAGATAGCCGGGATGTTGACACGGCGATTTCGCATGTCGCGGAGAAAGAGGCAGAGGTTGGGGAGGATATGGAAGCCGCCGCCGAGGTGCAAGGCGCGGAAACACCCGGGGACATGAGTTCAGACGGAGGGGACCGTTCTCCACAAACCAACGCCAATGTCAACGACACGGGAGCCGCCGAGACCGAGCCAAAATCAACAGAGGAGGAACATTCAGCCGGGTCAAGAGTTGGCGCGGAGGAGAGCTGCGAAGAGAGTAACATACCAGCGCCGCCCGAATCCTGTAGCACAGAGGTAACACAGATCGATCGTGGTGAGGTTCCAGCCCAACAGGACACAGAAGAGCAGGACGCGCCGCCGGCCACAAGTGCTGCTGAAAATCCGGGCAGAGCCGAAGCAGAACCGGACCAAGTGAGCGACACCACAGATACAGACGCGACATCTCCGGCCGTAGAACTCGCCACCGTCATCCCATCAGCAGCCGAGGCAGAGACCTTCCCAGACACGCCGGAGAAGCCAGAATCAGAAGATGACACGACGGAGGCAGTTAGCGAGGAAGACCTGCTTCTGAACGCCGAAGAGGGCGACTCCATCGCCATCGCGCTCCCCAGGCACCTGTCAGAGGAGGTGGAGAGTACAGCCGACATGGGAAACAAACCGGCAAAACAAAAACCTGCTACCGAACAACCTGCCAGTAAACAGGAGGCGGTGGATGACGCGACTGCCCCGGTATTTGACGATGATGCTGTCGCGGACACTTCTACATCAATGTCACCCGATAACCAGTCAAATTTGCCAACAAGCGACGCGCCACCAGCAAACCAAACCTCGGAGGATGAGGTCGAAGTAGAAGTGACAGTTCCAAACGAGCCGCCCGGCAGCCAGGGGAACGCGGGAGAAGAGGAAGAGGAGCCGACCGAAGTCCCAAACTACACCCCTCCCCCGCCCGCAGATGCCGCCATCCCGGAGGAAGAGGCGCGCGCTCAGCCGAAACCGCAGGAGAAGGCGATCGTTATCGGGAACGCGGCCACTCTTCCGGATGATATCCCGTACATAGACGGCGTGGATGAGCCAGCAGAGGAGGGACCTGACACCGAAGCGCAACCCGCACGGGCCACCGAAACCACTCCGCTCACAACACAAGCGGAGACGGCTCCGGTAAAAATTCCTAAAGTCGAGGAAGAGGAGCCTCTGATCGAGACTCCGGAGCCTACACGGGAGGACGAACCCAGCACCACACCACAGGAGAAACAGAAGAAGAAGAAGAAGCGGTCCAAGTTGTTCTCGTGCATGTTTCCGTGCGTACAGCCGCAGAAAGAGAAGAATCACTAGCTTTCACAAAAGGTAGGAGACGCAAGAAAATGACAGAGACTTTATGAGAAATTGTAATTGTAGCTGTAACGCAAAAGTATCTGCCACAGCTACAGCTATATGTATAGTCCTTGAACAATTTGATGACAGTTTGGACAGAAATGATGCAGATAAGATGGGTAGGACATTAGTCAGCATTAGGAGCCATCGCTTGAGTGACTCTGCCATGGAAGCAAATGTAAATAATCTATCATGACAGCTATAATTACCCAATAACTCCAGACTGTGGTGAACCTCATGTTTTTCTGGTTCAAGATTTATAATGATTTCAGATATCACTATTGACTAGGATTGGCTGTAATAGATGTTGTCTGTTGTGAAGTAATTTTTTTCTTAGGCCACACCAATCTAATTTGTTGGTTCTCGGATTTTGTCTTAGAAATATGAAATGACAGCAAAAAAAACAGGTCTAGGCATCATATTATAATTTATAGCCCCAAATGCTACGATAGAAGCCATGAACCTAACACAAAAGGCTGTGTTAATAAAACATTGAATTTTGAACTTTTAATGAAACCACTGCATTGATAGATGGAAAAACTGTAGAACTAGGACGGGACTTTTCTCAACTGTGTGGGGCAAAATGTGAGCATTGAGTTGATTCAGAACCAGAATTTTTTTTTTTTTTTGCAAATCAGAAAAGAAATGAAGAGGCGAATCTAAGAACCAACAAATTAACTTGGTGTGGCCTTACCCTGTAAGAAACCACAGCCATGATTGTATGCTGCCTCCCTGCCCAGATGTTCCCAGTCAGCTGTGTTAGAATCCTGTCATGTATCGGTAGTGACTTTAACGAGCCAGACGCCCATCTAATGGAACATGTTTGCAAACCGTGTCCTATCCCTGTTAGGTTCAAGTGTGGAAATAAATTTTTGATTCTGACAAGGTGTTTTTTTGTGTGTGTGTGATGAAAGTACTGATGTAATCTCACTGTTATCTGTGGCCATGAGATCTGTTATCATGAAGTGTAGAGTGAAGTACAAGGCAGATGGTGCAACTTAATCAATCTCCAAGCAGATCTTTTGGTGGCTGCAAAGACAGTATCAAATTGGCAGGGCGGTATCCATTTGGCAGACAGTTTATACAAACCTTCGATTATAAAACACATCTGTACTTATATCTACATCATTACTGAAGAAGTGAGAAGAAGCCAAATTATCATAATTATTAGACTATATGTCCATAGTACATAGAATTAGCACTAGCTTGTACATTGTATATATTCATTGCAAACTGTGACATCTTTCCTGTGACCTGTACTGAACCCAGTGGGTATTTAGGTACAATAAGGTCTTCATTCATATACTAGTACTACCATTTGCAACCCGAAGGTGTAAAAAAAAGATACCAGTACAAGAGAGCCTGATAAAAATGCTAAAAACAAACCAAAAATAAGCCCAAACCTCTGCTTGGAGAGTAGGAGGAACCGGGGAATCCCAGATTGTACAACAGTTGTAGCAGGTATGAGGCCACAGAAACTCGTATTTCCCCAGAACTATTGTAGAGTGGAACTCGTTGCCACCAAGCAAAGTTGGGGCATCATCACTAGAAAGCTTTAAACAACTCCTGCAATCAAATGTGCAAAGATTGAGTGTAACAAGTCATTCGGTGTGATATAGCTAGCTGCCCGCGCCGCGTGCCTGCAAAGCTGGTGTGTTACGCCAAAGGGCGGTTATACCGGCTATACCGATACAGATACACAGGCACTGGGAAGAAAATAAGTTTTTTTTTGCCCCCAAAGACTGGTAAAAGACCATCTTATCACTCTGGTACATCTGATGCTACACATTTGTATATCAGCCAATTTTTGGTAGACGTGTTAAAACTACATTTGTAGGCTTCCCTTGTCAAGTGACATGTGATGACACCAGTATTAGTAGATCTGTGCTCGATTCAGGTCCGATCATAAAACAATTGCTTGAAAATAGACAGTGCCCAGATTGGTTTCCTTTTTAATCTCGAACAAGTATTTGGAGATTTCAGACTTCCAGTTGTGGGTATCCATGGACAGTTTTAACAGTACTGTATGATAAGAGGGAAATATCCCCATTGAATTGCATCATATCATAATGTAATACTACTCTTTTGATCCTATGATGTAACTTCCTACCATGATTTCATCATCAGCCAAATTTTTTAAATCAGCCAAATTTTTGAGGTCACACATTCCTCCCCACACACCACAACGTGATCCCGATGGAACACCAAGTTCGTGACCCCATCACTCCAGTGAAACCCTGTCCCGATGACTCAATTCACCAGGTTAAACATAGTCTCCACAAGACTCCTTTTGCT
>NW_017804331.1:315291-318120 GCF_001625305.1 Branchiostoma belcheri
CCTGAAAAGGAGGCTACCGTTTGCAGGCTGAATAAATCGTAGAAATCGGCCTATAATTGGCCAGAGGAGTTTCCCGGCCATCAAGGGTCCAATTAGCCAATTACATCCCATTTTAGGCCGATTCCTACAATTTATTCAGCCTGCAAAAGGAGTCTGGTGGAGACTAGGTTAAACACACAAACCTATTAGTGCAACCTAAAATTTCCATCCCGGAAGTAAATTGCACTTGCAGAGTGGAAATAAATAGAGTGGCAAACTGTACTCTTTCCTGGACCAACTCCCCTGGCGGTTTTGCCAACTTCTCTTTTCTGCCACTTCCCGAAGCCTGGTAGGGGCTAGTGGTTAATGATTAAACTTAGAAGTTCACAGGAACACATACTACCAATAGTACACAAACATTCACACACACACTGCTAGTGCAAACTTTGCACTCCTGGACACATGCAAACATTACTAAGAAAGTCACTGTGGGAGGCAAACAAGACTTTGACTCTCTGTCACAGTTGGATGTTTTTATTAGTACAGTTGTTATTAATTGCATTTGGAAAATAAGAAGTACTGGTACATGTTAGTCTGGAGGTGTAACGTTAAGCATAACTTGTGCACATATCTGTACAGCTCTGGACAACTTAAAGACTTAAAACTAATTTTCTTCCTTATCAATTTGTCCATAAATACAAACATGAAGGTACTTCTGCCTTACAGTAGATACATAGTAGAAATCACCTCTTCAACTAAAGCCTTTTTATTATTTGTTTTGTTTTCTTCAACCACCAATAAGGCAGTTCAGAGTCTACACTACAACAAATCAAAGTTTGGTTAGCGGATTATATAAACTACCCTCCATTGGCACAAACTGTAGCAAAAGTAGATGAATATGTCTTGACAAGAAAAGGAAATTTTGACTTATCTAATATCACTGTTGTAGATAACACCCATGTATGATACCCTACTACAACTTCCATATATTCTTACTTATCACAACTAAAAAATGCTTGATTTACAAAATGACTGGCGAGTGACTTTACGTCGTAACCAGCCTCGTCCACTTCTCTAATCAATGATACCAGAGTTCTTGTGTTAAATCAGGGAAACAGTAGAAGTTTTCTACTGTGTTAAACTAAACCCATAAAAACCTAAGACAAGAACAAATACACTGGAATCCTGGGCTCACTTCTTGGAGGGTCTGAAAAAAAAGAGACATCAAATTTAGTGAATGGATAGTTCAGATCTGATGGGTAGTTAAAAGACTATTGGATCTGTGTATATACACTCTTGCCTTTCATGTTCACCTGTATGTTTGGGAAACTACAGTTCCTACTGCTTATTCCAGTACTCTGTCATCACACAAAGAATGTGCGATCCTTGCTCTATTCCATAATATCTCTACCAGACTATGCTGGCTATATATAAGAAAACATTTGCCAGGAGAGTTTGGGGTTTGACTGGCCGCGCAGTGGGGGAAAGAATCAACATACTGTGGACTGACTCCCCTGGACTGACTCTCCTTTTTGCTGAATGCTATGATTAGTATTCCTGAAGAAAGTCCTGGTGGAGGCTAATCTCTACTGCTTACTGACCTGTACACCCCCACCACTACTGCGTGGTCCCTCCCACTAACCTGTACACCCCCACCACTACCGCGTGGGCCCTCCCACTGACCTGTACACCCCCACCACTACCGCGTGGTCCCTCCCACTGACCTGTACACCCCCACCACTACCGCGTGGTCCCTCCCACTAACCTGTACACCCCCACCACTACCGCGTGGTCCCTCCCACTGACCTGTACACCCCCACCACTACCGCGTGGTCCCTCTCGTAAGGCTCCAGTGTCAGCTGTTCTTTTGGGTGCATTTTTTCTGCCTTCATCTTTTTCACTTCTCCTGCGAACACGGCTTCTGCTGATGCTGTGGAGTCAATGCAGTTGGCCTGGAAACGAAACAGAACAGTTGGGAACAGTCACCAAAAACAGAACATTGGAAAACAATGTGTGTCATCGCTACACGCCATCTGAACTCAGTAACAGAAAAATAAACCTTTGCCATAGCTGCTGCTGTACTGAAGCAAAGTGAGTATTTGAAACATACTGGAGAAGAGTTTGCTGAGCTTTACAAAATGGCATAAAAGATGAGACTAGCCTTTACCAATACATCAATTAAGTAAGACCTAGATCAGCATTTTCCATTGAAGCTACATTTGAACATTACAGTAGCCACAGTGATAATTTCACCTTGATAGAGATGACAAAATGACCATCATTCTTGAGGAAGTTGTGAGCATTGATGGCGACTATCCTGGTCTGGTCGGGCTGAGCAACATCAGCAAAGATCGTGTCCACCATACCTGCAGCAAAAATACATGGGTGTTAGACATTATACACACAATGCACATACATGCAACATGCACATGTCCACCATACTTACATCCCATACACAGGTATTAGACACTTGTATCTTGTAAAAGTAACAAACCTACACATACAACATGTACAGATACTACCAAAGGATACACAATCAATTTAATAGAATATCTTGTTTGTGATAAAAGATGCACTTTAACACCTGTACTTGTGCCGGTGTCTGTTACCTAGCGACTAGCATCCTGTACTTGTGTCTGGGACCTACCGACTAGCATCCTGTACTTGTGCGGGAACCTACCGACTAGCATCCTGTACTTGTGTAGGAACCTAGCGACTAGCAACCTGTACTTGTGTCTGGGACCTAGCGACTAGCATCCTGTACTTGTGTCTGGGACCTACCGACTAGCATCCTGTACTTGTGTCTGGGACCTAGCGACTAGAATCCTGTACTTGTGCGGGTGTCTGGAA
>NW_017804331.1:318140-357301 GCF_001625305.1 Branchiostoma belcheri
TACACAATCAATTAATAGAATATCTGTTTGTGNTAAAGATGCACTTTAACACCTGTACTTGTGCCGGTGTCTGTTACCTAGCGACTAGCATCCTGTACTTGTGTCTGGGACCTACCGACTAGCATCCTGTACTTGTGTCTGGTACCTAGCAACTAGCATCCTGTACTTGTGCGGGTGTCTGGAACCTACCGACTAGCATCCTGTACTTGTGTCTGGGACCTACCGACTAGCATCCTGTACTTGTGCGGGAACCTACCGACTAGCATCCTGTACTTATGTCTGTTACCTACCGACTGGCATCCTGTACTTGTGTCTGTTACCTACCGACTAGCATCCTGTACTTGTGTCTGGGACCTACCGACTAGCATCCTGTACTTGTGTGGGAACCTAGCGACTAGCATCCTGTACTTGTGTCTGGTACCTACCGACTAGCATCCTGTACTTGTGTCTGGGACCTAGCGACTAGCATCCTGTACTTGTGTCTGGGACCTAGCGACTAGAATCCTGTACTTGTGTCTGGTACCTAGCAACTAGCATCCTGTACTTGTGTCTGGGACCTAGCGACTAGCATCCTATACTTGTGCAGGGACCTACCGACTAGCATCCTGTACTTATGTGGGAACCTAGCGACTAGCATCCTGTACTTGTGTCTGGGACCTACCGACTAGCATCCTGTACTTGTGCGGGAACCTAGCGACTAGCATCCTGTACTTGTGCGGGAACCTACCGACTAGCATCCTGTACTTGTGTCTGGGACCTACCGACTAGCATCCTGTACTTGTGTCTGGTGCCTACCGACTAGCATCCTGTACTTGTGTCTAAGACCTACCGACTAGCATCCTGTACTTGTGCGGGAACCTACCGACTAGCATCCTGTACTTGTGCGGGAACCTACCGACTAGCATCCTGTACTTGTGTCTGGGACCTAGCGACTAGCATCCTGTACTTGTGTCTGGGACCTACCGACTAGCATCCTGCACTTGTGCAGGGACTTACCGACTAGCATCCTGTACTTGTGCGGGTGTCTGGCGTCCTCTATGATTGGAATGATGTTTGTTCTCTTCTTGGCGACGTTGAGCAGGTCTCTGCCGGACCTGTGGGAGAACTCGACAGCGTACACCAGCCCTTCCTGAAAACACACATGAACAACTCAGAGTCACATGTCTGAGGTGTTCCTTGGTAACATCTGCTCCATCTCAAAAAGGTATAGTCGTAGTGAGCGTTTTTGAGGCTGTAGAGGCAATGGGTTGTTAGTCCCACTGTGTCTAGGGCACGGTATTAGAAGGCAGAGCCCATCCCTCTCCTTCCACTGCCTTTTACCTCCCCAACCAAAGTCAGGTACCCATTTGACACCTGCATGGAGTGAGGAAAGTTGTGTAAAGTGCCTTTCCCAAGGATACAATGCCCAGCCAGGAATCACGTCCACTTGGCTAGCCATTCAGCCCTCCGACGCCACTCAACTATTCGTGCCCCACACAAATACTCAGAAGGCTTTCTTGTAGACAATACAGAGCTAATCCATGAACCCAGGCTGGTTAATGTTACTTACCGGTCCCACCAGGTCCGACACGTGAGAGACGGTTGTGCCCGACGCGGCGCCCAGGTACAGCACCTTGGATCCAAACTATCCCATACCCCACATAAAATCTCCACAAGACTGTATTATAAATAACAGAGGTTGTTGGTACTTACCGGTCCGACCAGGTCCGACACGTGAGACACCGTTGTTCCTGACGCGGCGCCCAGGTACAGCACCTTGGACCCCGGCGCCATGTGGATCTGATCGATCCCGCCCAGGATGGCGGCAGCCAGCTTCGAGCGGAACGGGTTCCACACACGGTACTCCAACTTGGTCTCTCCCTCCTGGAAAAGAGGAAGTGGAACTACAGTCAATGCCACAAGTATCCCATACTCAAAATGAAAATTCTACAAGAAGTCTTGAAGACAGTAGAGGTTGTTGGTACACACGGTACTCCAACTTAGTCTCTCCCTCCTGGAACAGGAAGTAAGAGGGGAGATGGAACTACTGTCAATAGCTTATATAACTAACAGCTAAAGCAGTTCTGACTGCATCAACATTAGAGACTGAGGCCTAGGAAAATAAATGTTGTGTTTCCTGTTTCCCGACCGACCCTAAAAAAAACCGCCGACCCTAGCCTTATTTTTGTGTGGACCCCTGCATATTGCTGAACCAAAACATTTTGCACGACGCTACCGAGAGAATCGCTGCCATTGGTGGAACATCGGGCGTCCCGCTAGCGTTTTGAAGTCGTGTAAACAACGCTAATAATTTGTCTGATTTGTTTGTAAGACAAAGCCATCGACTCCGAAAATAAGTTTAAAAGCCGATACATTTACGAACTAATCGTAGAAAATTCCCTACCGTACTGCACCATCAGCATGCGGCGGCCGCAAAAATTCGGCAACGCGAAAGAAAAATGTCTGGTCCATGATAGCAGTATTTCTCATAAAAATAATGTATATGATTTATTTTTCCCCCTTTGTCGGTCTTTTAGTCCCAAAACGTCTAAAAAAGCGGAAATTTGCCCATAAAACCGGACGAGGAAAGGTAGCTATCGACGTAAACAAATTATAAGCACATTGGCGAAAATCAGCAAAATCGGCAACGGGACAGAAAAATGCCTGGTCCATTAACGATATTTACCATGAAAATGTCGTCTGTGGTGTATTTTTCCTCTGATGTGAGTTTTTAGGTCGCAAAACCTCTAAAAAAGCAGAAATTTGCCCACGAAAACGGACTGGCAAGGCATGGGGGAGGGCGCTGTTGACGCCTGCATGACCCCCAAAGGTTGAAGGTCATAGGGCACGTCCATTGCGCAATAACCTTAAATCGCCGATTTAGCTAATTTTTTGGGGTTTCAAATTGATACAATCACACTATCGATTTTTAGGCAAACAAAGGGATAGAAACCAATTAAAATTTTGTGCAGATTAATTTTTTTTTCTTTAGAATTCTTTTTTTTCTTCCCAAATCCCTGGGAGAACCCTGAAAACCTGTAGACTGGAATCAGGACCTGAATCTGAATTTAGCCCTAGCCCTGCAAGGGCTAGGGACATCTGTTAAGTTCTTCGAGCTGATCGACCATTTAAAGCTCCATGATCTGACACCTGAGTACCTGAGTGATGAAATATAATATTGCACAATCGATTTTTCATCATGTTCTGCTTATATAAACACAGCAATCAGCAAAGTCTAAAAAAAAATAAAAATAAAAATAAAATAAGAATAATCCCTACCTACCGACCCTAATTTTTTCTGGACTGAAACAGGAAACACAACATTTTTTTTCCTTGGCCCGAGCAGTTCTACATTTCTGGAAGCTTCTTTACTTGACACAGTATTGTATTTATTTATACCACCATGTTCTTAATGAGCAGAGAGTCCTCCTTCCCTCAGGAAATAAACACTCCTGTACAGAACAGGCAAGCACAACAATGGGAATAGTAATAATAATATAATAATAATATACAATGCCAACATTAACACTCCTGTACAGATGACATAGGTCTGGGCGGTGCTGAACTGTCATGTGTCCTCTGTCATGTGTGACAGGAACTTGTGGAGACAGTACATGGTGTCACCTGAAGGATGAACTGAACTGAACAGCAGAACATCACAACAACTGGTCATAAACAACAGTATAGTATGTACTACAGTACTTAGTATTGTAAACCCTACCTCGACTGTTATCCTCTTCTCCCCATACACGGACTCTCCCACCACCATGTTCTTAGTGACCAGAGAGTCCTCCTTTCCTCGGGAAATGAACACTCCTGCACAGAACAGACAAGCACAACGGGTGTATAACATTGTTAACTTGAACACTCCTGCACAGAACAGACAAGCACAACGGCTAGATTTAAAAAGTTAGACAGACTTTAGAATTAGAGATCTTTGAAAAAATCTGGAAATCAAGGAGAGAAGGTCCCTTTCCACTCCTTGCGGAGCATAGTGGTGGTGCCCATCTCCATTCCTGTAGCCCTTGGGCCACACAGTTGTGCAAGCACTACGGTAGGGGGCTAGTCCACTGGTAGTGTTGTGTGTTTGACCTTCCCATACTCTCTAATAGATTCTGAGTGCTAAGCAAAGAAAGCAGTATATGGTATGACCCAGCTGGGGTTTGAACTCAAAACCTCCCAGTTACAAAGCGAGCACTCTTCACAATTGAGCTATTGCACTGGAAATCAAGACCATTTCTTAAATCCTTAAATGTCATAGATGTAGACCAGTCAATAAAGTATCCAGAATCACACATGTAAGGCTACCTACCTGCATGCCTGTGTGGTTCCACTATAACCTTCCTCCCTCCACCGAAGCCGCCTCTGCCTCCGCCTGGAGGGATACAGACATGTTTGGTTAACTGGTGGTGACTGGTTCACAAGTCGTTAGGGGTAATGTAGCATTTTGAGTGGGATCCTAAGCACCAGGCCCCACGAGGGGTGTTGCTTAGTATTGTGTAGAAGATGTATGGAGTCAGTGACTGGACCAGTCACTGACGAAAGCTAGTGGATACTAGCTGAAACGTCTGACGTTTTCAAAATCATATCCAGTTGCTTGAGTAACTGCTTTTTGGCGTATCGTATTACCTGGATGTCTAACCTTCATCAGAAACATGTATCAGAAACATGGTCTAACATATCAGCAGGAAGGTACTGTGCAGAGCCGTGGCTGTGTTGTTCTGTGATGAACATTTATGCTATACTACAGTAGCTTGCAAAAGAGTTTGGGATATGGTGATTGATTATACAGCTTCATACACGAACTGTTTCTGTTCTTTTAGTTTTAGAACTGTTTTTTTTTTTAGAAAAATAGGATGTGGTACAGCAGATCAGGGGTTCCAGTGACTGATGAGTGATTCTAACAATGAAATATACAATTGTGTTCTTCAAAGACTACATAGAAGGTTTAAAACATATTTACCTCTGCCACCCCGGCCCCCACCGCGGCCGCGGCCTCTAAATCCACCTGCAGACAAAAGAAACAAAACAGTCACACAGGAGTCTGCATCATTCAAGTCATCAACCAACTGTGCGGGCTTTCTATCATTACTGAAACACACCAGGTAAACTTCTGCTGGATAAGAAAGACTGTATACATCTGCCGGTGACTGTGTAGGAAAAAAATTGGTCATCTATGATAAAATATCAAGTATCAAGTTGTACTGACAATGAGCACCATCAGATACAAACCAGGTTACACTAGATAACATCAGTCACTGTTTCAACACTAAATATGCTGAATATGTGTGACTTAAACCTAGGTTATTTGTCATTTGTTTATAATTAAGTAATGTTGTTTGTTTGTTTATGTCTAATCGTACATCAAATATTTACCTCTCCCTCCACGATCACCAAATCCTCCTCTCCCACCTCCTCTGCCACCACCTACAAGTTACAAACAAAATGGCAATTTTATGTTAAGAATCTAACAACAATTGCGAGAGTAAAGATCTAAAGAGTACTTTTTTCATCATAAATCATAATCAAGTCCGCTCATTCCCTCCAAGAGTAACTAACTTCTACATAAGAGTTCCAGGGTTGTTCCTGTCTTTTATTAATGGAATTACAACACTGCAGTTTCAATCATAAGGATTTTAATATGCTTACATTGTATAGGAAATTTAATGCTGATTTAACATGAAAGCCCAGATATTGTTACCACCCAATAGAAGTACAATGTACACAAACTCAGACTCTTCACTATGATACAGAAATTAACCATTTCCTTCACAGCTGCTTTTTCTTCCATACAAACCAGAGTCTTCTCATATATTCAAAATCAGCTGAACTGACCTCTGAAGCCACCACCCCGGGGTGAAAATCCTGGAATCAAACAAAACGGGAGGTGAAACTTTGAAACTTTAATAACAGGAACGGAGAAATTTTCTTTTTCACAATATAACTGTTATCCATGATGATAATATTTACTCCTGAGCAAGATGAATTATGGCTGTGTGTTCTTATGTGATAATAACACCGTTCAGTCATGGTACATCAAGGAAATTTTGGAAAGAAAGAGAAGAGAAGTCACTGAGGATTTCAAATGCAACAGTACATTACACTGACTTACAAGTCAACAATTCTACATATGGGGACAACAGGTAACATTACATAGATTACAATAATAATGATTTCAAACATGTTAATAAATAGAACAGTGAAGTTACTGAACACTTACCTCCTCTGCCACCCCCACGTGGTGAAAAACCTGCAGGAGAACAGAAGATAAAACAAAGGGGATGAACAAAAGATAAAAGGGACATCATGTAAGTTAAACAGTAACAGGCAAAATGTAAAATGTCCAACAGCACACCAGAGCATCTGCCATGTACTGTACATCTTGAAATATTTGCAGTAGTTTTAGTTTTCTCAGTAACCTCTCTACCTCCAATTTGTGACACCACGACTCTTGCAAATGGGTCCTTTCTGATGTATTCCTACTGAACCATTTACGAACATGTCCCCAAAACCAATGTCTACCTCCGCTCTAGAATGATGTTTTTTCTATGTAATTTAAGTTTAAATAAGATTTATGAATAAAAAAAGTTTGCAATGATCTTACCTCTGCCGCCTCCGCGTGGTGAGAAACCTGGGAGTGAAAAACAACACATTATATCTAGTGCTCCATACCTAAACCCAATTTTAGGTTCAGGTCCGGATTCAAGTCCAAAGGTTTAGGTTCAGTTCCGGACTTTGTAAGTCCGGACCTAAACCCATGGCATATACAAAATTGCGTGTTGGCAACCTTGCAATGTTGTCTGGGTGAAACTTTGGCCACATAACATGGAGGCTGGTACTTGACGATGCCCGTTGGCAATATTTTCTTCATTTTGCAGCAAAGATTTTACAATCTACGGAAGGTTTTAGGTGGTTTGGAAAGAAAAGGGGTATGTGAAATGGTCTTTATGGTAATAAGTCCGGACTCGGTTTTTGACTTTTAGGTTTTTTTGGACTTGAACCTAAACATTCTTACAAGTCCGGATCCAAGTCCAGTGAACTGGTATGCAGCACTAATTATATCATACCCGGGCCGCGATAACGTTCGATAACGGGTTCCGGACCGGGCCGTACTTTACGGTACTGCCCGGTCCGGAACCCGTTATCGAACGCTTCCCTGGCTTCCATAAAACGATTCGAACGCGTTTCACCCTATCCGCTTGTGCCCCTTTCGAAAATTCGAATACAGAATCCGGACGTTGGAATCGATTTTGTTGCATTTTAGGGTTTAGTGACACCAACTTTTGTCTCATCTTGCATTGAAAGGCGTGTCAAAACTACTGAAGTGCAGCACCGTGCTGTACCATCAACAAAGTCAAAGATCACGACATTTCACAGTAAGTGCACCGAAATTATTCATTTCTCATAAAAAAAGTTAGAAACACTTAGAAATTGGTGCCTCTGGAAATAAAATAACTGAAGTTCCTATCATTCACACAAGTCACCTTCAGGCGAGTCTTGCCAAGAACTGGCATGCCAGAATGATTAGTATGATGATCGTGGGCATTAAAGGAAAGACAGGCAGACAGATAGTGTAGCAGACTTGACAGTCACTGGGAGAAGCGAAGGTACGCAACCGAGTGAGCAGAGATCAGGACATAACAGGCCCCGGCCTTCTTTCCTGGAAGACGTATCAAGGTATCAAGGTATGTATATGTCTGGATCGAATCATGTGGGACAAGAGAAATTATGATGATGATGAATTCAATTTAAAGTTTTAAACATCACAAACTTTATCTGGTACAGTATATATTTAAGATTAAGTCCATACAACAACCAGTTGGAACTGATCAGGAATATTATAACAGTTATTAGCAATATTTGTTGATAATACATCAGCGTATGATCTGAAGAAAGTTGTTGGTGTTTGGCTTGCAGTGCGGCGTAGTGCGCGCACGTGTTTGGTGCGCCCCCCTCCCCCTTGCTGCGGCCCTACCCTCCAAACCAGGTTACATCAAGCGCGTTTTGTCCCTCCCCAATCAATTTAACTCACACCACAACCAAAAATGCAAACCAGGACAAGTTTCTAGCGTCAGAATTGTCTACAAAGTGGAAGTTTTACCTGGTCTTCCCATGGTTTTGTTCCCGAACTCAGACCAAACTTCGCAGCCAGAGGGTCAGCTAAACAAGCTAATTGCGCATGCGTACTAGATAGTAATTTAAAAATGCAGCTTTTTTGGTTAAAAATTTTCAAATAAAATAAACACAGCATCTTTCTGACTACTCATCAAAAATTAAACGCTTTCGTTTGTCACTGATTAGTCAGGGATCGGGAATTTCGGCACCTGGACCCCTACGCAACGTTACGCTAGCTAATTAGCATAATTTATGATTTCCCCATATTTTCAGGCAGCAGCCATATTGGACGTTGGAGGTGAGTATTTCCATTGACTGAATCTATCGCTGTGTTTGATAATCTGACGTCCAGGTGACTTAAGGTAGCCTTTTATATGCGGTACGGAGATTGTATATTCTTGTTGGAGTCATATTTTTGCGCAGACTTGTAATTTTGGTGTGAATCTGGAGGGATTTTGTGAGGGGTTACCTCACGTCATCCGATACTGTTCCGCTTTTCCAGTTTCACACTCACAGGCGAATTCGTCTTTCATGTCGTCACCTTTTCGTGTGCAAGTTTGACCAGACACCGGACCTTCCGTTGGCTCAAATCCAGTAAAATTTCTCTGACTGTCAAGCGGTGGTACCAAATTTTGGTATTGTTTGTCAAGTATCTCTTATTTTTAAATTTTACCTACTCCATAAATTTGTATTATTTGTTCCTGTATACTGTATTACAATGACAACATAGCACTTTAGCAAGAAGACTCTTTTGACAATAATTTTCTGATTTTCGACGTTAGGGGGACAGGGAGTTTCCAAAGTGTGTCTCTAGACCAGGTTTATTTTTATCATACTTAACACTAACGTCCTTTTTACAGTAACCAACCTGTGCAGGTAAGGTAAGGTAGCTTCTTTAGTTGTGGTATAAAATGTATAATTTTAGGTGGCCATGTTCCACGGTATCAACTTATACACAGCTATAATCCAGTATTAGTACAAGGCCAGTGAATATTGTTTCATCCTATTTAATTTTTAAATTATATTTTTAAGTCCAATCCAGTAGGAGTTGTTTTCTGACCCAGAATTTTCAATCATGCTCCACTGGAAGCAAAGTTAACCTACATATACACATGCCGGGTCCCCCAGGCTATTTAAACCTCCCGTGGTCCTAGCCTCTACCAGGCTTGTGGAGGTGGCTGGAAAGAGTAGAAATCGGCCAAAATAGAGAGATAAGCATGCCAAGGGAGTTTGTCCGTTGAGAGAACAGTTCGCCGCCCCACAACGGACAAACTCCCTTGGCATGCTTATCTCTCTATTTTAGCCTATTTCTACTCTTTCCAGCCGCCTCCCCAAGCCTGGTAGAGGCTACCGTGGTCCAGCCATGGTTGGAACAGTAATTTCCTTCATGTATTCATGTGATGTGCGCATAATTTGCAAATGCCGTAAAACTGTAACTTAAGTCGTGAAACTTAAATGCCATGGTTTTATTCAGGCTTTTTTCGGTGATCTCCACCATGAATTCATGACACTGAGAATGTCGTCCTTGTATGAATGAAGAACCATCTTATACAGCCAGAAATTTTGCATAATTATCATATTTGCCCATGACCCAAACAAGCGATTTAATAATGATAATTTTCATCTTGCAGGTGGCAAATTTCCTTCCAACACGGATAGATGGTGAACGCGTTCTGCCTTGGAATTCCTGATGCGATGATATTCAACTTGAGGACTTACTAAATAGTGAAAACTCATGAGTCTATTTTAAAGACTTGGACCACAGATTTTGATAAAGACAAACAGATTTTTTGTATCATTATTATATTCAAATATTATATTTGCAATTCGAGATTGCAGCAAAAGTTGAGCACAAAGACTCGTCACATGAGATAGAGACTCATACAAAGCCAAGACTGTTCAGACTTTGTGTTCCCAGGAAGGAACCTACATGCCACAATCTTTTTAAAACTATCCGACTGGGCCTTAGTGGACAAGACTTCCTTCTAGTGTGAAAGTATGGCAGCCACGAGCATGAACAGTATGAGTGTGGCGAACCACGCCGGCCCCATTAAACAGATGACCAAACCTGTGGGGATGCCGAGCGGCGCAGGATTGGCCGCAAACCACGGCCAGACTGGAGACAACAAGCCCAGCACAGGGTGGGTGTTGTCTTTTGTTTTAATAATTCAGGGTTCTTGCCAGGATTTTTTCACAGCATAGGGGTCAGGTACAGAAGGGCAACTTTCGCGGCGCAGGTCGTGTATTGAGCCTAAAAATTTTGAAACTCACAACCCCCTGAAACACTGTTTATCACTTATTGGAGGATAGATTTTGTAAAGTTAAGGTTTTTCCTAAAGTTCTAAAGTTAAAATTCTAAAGTTAAATTTTCATTTTTTGCAAGATTTATTAAGGTTCCCCCCCAAAAAACACCCGTATGCTGCTTGAAAGATAGCATAGGGATCCAAATCACAGCATAGGGGGCCCCTATGCTCAAAAGGCCTGGTGAGAACACTTTATACATGATGAATATGTATAGACAGTCGTGGGGTTGTGCTGCATAACGGCAGGGCATTCGACTCAGAACCAAGAGGTCCCGGGTTCAAATCCTGTCAAGTCACCAACCTTGTGCCCTTGGGAAAGGTGCTTTATTTAACTTTCCTCACTTCGTTCATGTGAAAGCGAGTATGGCAGAATGACCATTATCATAATCGTGAGCATTAAACTTTAATGCTCACGATTAACTTGGTTTAGTTTTCCTTTAATTTAGGAAAACTAAACCAATGTAAGTTTGAGTCTATTGAGATACCCTTTAGCCCCTAGGCAAATCTTCTGTGGCTGAGTAACAATAAAAAGATCAGATACAAATACATAAAATATAGCAAACTCCTGTGTTTCTTTCACTCATGTTCACAGGTGTAATGTTTACTATTTGAACATTAACTGTTGTCTTTTTTTGACAGGCCTGGTGAGGACTGGAAGAAAAGTCTGAAGGTGCCTCCAAAAGATACGAGAATAAGAACAACAGTAAGTTTTTTGTCATGAAAGTTTTGGTATTTCCTGTTGTCGCACCTTTTGTCTTACTTGAGTGTTGTTTCGTGGTCTGTTCGGCCTTTTTCGCAAGAGGTTTGTCATGAAAGTTTTGGTATTTTGACTGGTATAAGTACACATAGAGTACTACCCAGCAAATACAATTTCAGGATACTTGACCATCCACAACTCACCATGACAGTTGGCTAGACGTGAAGTAAGAAGGAGAGGTCCAAACTGGACAGACGTCCTACCCGACCGAAGCTTCTACTATAAGGCCACACCAATTTAATTTCTTGGTTAACGGATTCGCCCGCTTCATTTTTTTTCTGATTTACAAATAAAAATAAAACTTCAGAATCAACTGCAAAATGCTCATATTTTGCCCTGAACAGTTGAAAACAGTCCTTTTCAGCCTAGTTGTTACAGTTATTACATCATTCAATGCAATGGTATCATTAAAAGTTCAAAATTTATTGTTTAAATTTTGAAACAGCCTGGTGTGTTGACTTCATGGCTCCTATCGTACCATTTTGGGCCATAATAGGATGCCAAGGCCAGTTTTTATTTTTATTCGCCCGCCCGCTCCATTATTTTTCTAGAAAAATCTGTTAACCAAGAAATTAAATTGGTGTGGCCTAAGTAAAATGTGAATAAACCATTCCTTCCTTCCTCCTGCCTGTTTCCCCCAGGACGTCACTGCTACGAAGGGAAACGAGTTTGAAGACTACTGCTTAAAGCGGGAGCTCCTCATGGGCATCTTCGAGATGGGGTGGGAAAAACCCTCCCCGATCCAGGAGGAGAGCATCCCCATCGCACTGCTGGCGAGAGACGTGTTAGCCCGCGCCAAAAACGGGACTGGGAAGACTGGTGCTTACATCATTCCAGTGATCGAGAGGGTGGAGGTAGATAAGAAGCATATCCAAGGTGAGACAAGCTGGTCGACTGACTGGAATTCATTACATACCGATAGCAAAGTTCGTTACCTGCAATCTCTTGTTTAACAGAGCCTACGTTTCAATGACTGTCATCTTCATCAGGACTGAAGTTACATGTAACTGCTAACAATGCGGTCTCAAACAAAGAAATTGTGGCATACATAGATATTGTTACAACATAGTGAGATATGATGTGTGGTTCAAAAGTTGTTATATACAACATCTATTGTTAACCATAACTGAGCTAATGTAGTCCCATTTACTGATGATTGTAGTACCACTTGTTTCTGGTATGAAGTATTGTAAGTTCCTAATGTAAGTGCACCTGTTCTCTGTGCCTTTAGCTTTGGTACTTGTGCTAATGTGAGTGTACCTGTTCCCTGTGCCTTTAGCTTTGGTACTTGTGCTAATGTGAGAGTACCTGTTCCCTGTGCCTTTAGCTTTGGTACTTGTGCTAATGTGAGTGTACCTGTTCCCTGTGCCTTTAGCTTTGGTACTTGTGCTAATGTGAGTGTACCTGTTCCCTGTGCCTTTAGCTTTGGTACTTGTGCTAATGTGAGTGTACCTGTTCCCTGTGCCCTTAGCTTTGGTACTTGTGCTAATGTGAGTGTACCTGTTCCCTGTGCCTTTAGCTTTGGTACTTGTGTTAATGTGAGTGTACCTGTTCCCTGTGCCTTTAGCTTTGGTACTTGTGCCAACACGTGAGCTTGCCCTGCAGACCAGCAGCATTGCCACTGCTCTAGGAAAGCACCTGGGCATCAGATGCATGGTCACCACGGGCGGCACCAGCCTCAGGGACGACATTATGAGGCTATACGACACTGGTGAGTCACCTGCAACCTGGAAGTACTAGTGGGTATATGCACCTTCGTGCATGTAAAATTTAAGTTGTGAAGGTTAATCTCCAAGCAGATCTTTTGGTGGGGGGAAGACAGTATCAAATTGGCCAGTCTTTAACCATTTCCCCACCGAAGGTGGCCAATTTGATACCGTCTTCCCCCCACCGAAAGATCTGCTTGGAGATTAGTGCAGGTATGTCTGATGTCTACCTGTACCTAACCTGCAGTGGTCTATGTACTGGGTTTATGATATGGAATTTTATTTGCTGAATTGATAGTAACCACCTATGAAGTATAAAACAAATAATTCAAATGGTTTCTGTATAGTTTTTATTATGATACATACTCGGTTACCAAATTGCAGGCGGTGCAGGTAAAATTTGCCAGTATAGGTAATATGCAGATAAAAAGTATTTCAAGCCCTCTATCTATAAGTATAATGCATGGTTTCCTTGTTGCATTGGGTGTGTGGTAAACTCCTAATCTTCTAGCTGAAGACCGACTGTTGTGCTAAGTCCTGGTTGCCGTTGTTTTCCACAGTGCACATTGTGATCGCTACTCCCGGGCGAATCCTCGACCTTATGAAGAAAGGTGTGGCAAAGATGGACCACTGCCAAATGCTCGTTTTAGATGAGGTATTTATTTTCTATCTTTTCTGGTGGGGTGACATGCACAGTTCGTATTTCAGAATCATGCCGCATTATCAGAATAGTAACTAGATGTCATATATTACGCTATAACGACGCTAGCCAACAGCACAGTGATCGTTGGAAGTATGTGGACGATTTGTCCTTGGGAGAGAACAGACACGTGGGTAAACAGTCACAACTCCAGAATCAAGTAGACTCTCTCGAGGAATGGTCAGGGAACGCTGGACTAAAGCTCAACCGGACAAGTGCATGACTCTGACAGTGTGTTTCATGAAGAACCCTCCTCCACCCTTGCCCATAACCCTGAATGGAACTGTTCTTAAGTCTGTGGATGTTGCAAAAGTGCTAGGGTTATGGCTGCAATCAAACCTGAAGTGGAACAAACAGATCAGTGAGTCAACTAAAAAAGCCAGCAAACGCTTGTTCATTCTGCGAAAGCTGAGAACCTTCTGTCTTCCTGTACCTGACTTAGTAACTGTATACTGTGGTTTTATCAGACCCGTCTTAGAGTATTGCTCACCGGTATGGCACCACAGTCTCACCCGACAACAGACAGCAACCATCGAACAAGTACAAAAACGTGCCTGCCGTACCATCCTTGGAAATGACTATACTAACTATACATCAGCTCTACAACAGTGTGGTCTTGAAACACTGGAGAACAGGAGAGTCAACCTGTGCCGTAGGTTTGCAGTCAGCATGGAGAAGTCGGAGAGAACCGCTGATCTGCTACCTCCAACCCGGGGACAGTCGACCCGACGTGAACTCAGAAACTCTACAAAATGGACTCTCCCTATCACACGTACAACAAGATGTAACAACAGCCCTCTACCGTCCCTCTTAAGACTGTTGAACGAAATGAAATGATAGTGCTCGTAACTCTGTAAATGCCTCTCTTGTGCAATTTGTATATGAAATAGTTTAATGTAATGTTGAAATGTACAGTACTAATGTGAATGAAAAAATTTGAATTTCACTATGCTAAATATGTGTAATATCGTGTAAATACTTTTTTAATGTGTAACTCTATTACCACATCTTGACTCCAAGATTGTGCTGTCGTTAAGTTTTTAAAACAGGATGTACATCTTAGAACGCAATTCAGCTTTATGCTGCAATGTTCTTGATTTTAGCAATAAACCATTTTTGATTGATTGATTGATTGATTGATTGATATTATTATACAATCACGTAATGTTGTATTTGTTTTGTTATAGTGCTGCACAAATGCATCAAACATGAATGATTGAAACAAAAGCTTTCAGGAAGTAAAAGAAATTGCAGCCAGTGAAGCTTCTTCAAAAGAGAAACTTATTAGCTTGATGTAGCTATTTATTTATTTATTTCATCATAAAACGTAGCCCATTTAGCTAGTAGAAGCTGCTTTCCAATGGAGCCCAGCATACATTTACTCAGGACAAGACATGGTTACATTTAGTAAAGCAATAAAAAGTGGACAACAATCAAGTAAAATTCAATGTTTAAGTTTTATCATAAAAGTTCATCTGTGTTGGTAGTTACATGTTTAGAGTGAAAACTTTAGATTCAACACAAAGAACTTCTTCTCTTATCTAAAGCTTTTGACCAGTCACACTGGTCTTCCTCAGTAGACTGACCAAGTTAGCTTTCCAAAGAAGCCACGTGGCAAGCCTCACTGGGTCAGTCTACTGAGGAAGACCAGAGTGACTGGTCGAAATCTCTAGGTGAGAAAACTTTTTGTGTTGGATCTACACATTGTAAAGTTTTAACTCTGAAAATTTTAAAGTTTGTTGACGACTTTTTTTGTTCCTGGCAGGGTGACAAGCTGCTGTCTCAGGACTTCAAAGGCATGCTGGACAGCGTGATCGGTCACCTTCCCCGGGAACGGCAGATCCTGCTCTTCTCAGCCACATTCCCGCTCTCTGTCAAGGACTTCATGGTAAACCTGTTTAAACTTTCAAGTTAAAACTTTTGATCCAACACAAAGACATTCTCTCGCCCAGTCACTCTGGTCTTCCTCAGTAGACTGACCCAGTGAGGCTTGTCACATGGCTTCTTTGAAGTGTGACGTCAAAAGTATCTGGTAGATGATGTCGGCCCCCGTCGCGGTTAAGTGAAGAGTGATGCGCCCTGATGTAAATAGCCTCGTTCACCCCTCTTTTAACTTTAAACATGTAACTTGAAGCATGTAACGCAGATGAACTTTCAGGACAGTTCATGGTAAAACACTCACCACTCTACACTGTGAAGCAGAACAGGAGTTGTTACTGTTGTCATTGTTCTGAAACCTGCTGTTCTCAGCCATGTTCCTGCATTTTGAAAAAGAACGGGAGTTCTGTCTCGCTGTTGTCATTATTCTGAAGGCGTTGCTAGTCTGGTTTTTGCTGTTAACCTTGAGAAAGTTGCTATTTCACATACATAAATGTAGAAGTAGTATCTAGTGTAAGACTTAATTACTACAGTGGTCCCTGTTGCGGGTGTGCAGCTGGTCTTCAGCTATTGTGGCCCCACACTTTGATGTCCATTTTAAGTTTTAACACTCTATCCAGGTTTTCCTTGGTCTGCCAAGGCCTCTGTTTCCAGCAGCTGCAATCCGGTAATTCAAAAAGCAAGAGTTCCTAATCTCTACCTTTTATGTATTTTCCTCTGCTCAGAAACGTCACCTGAACAAACCTTACGAGATTAACCTGATGGAGGAGCTCACGCTGAAGGGCATCACCCAATATTACGCTTTTGTGCAAGAACGCCAGAAGGTCCACTGTCTCAACACCCTCTTCTCCAAGGTAGGCCTTCATTCTTTACCTGTGTCTTGTGTTAACTGTGTAATACCGGTTCTAGGTGGTATTTGAATTTTTAGCAACTCAGAGATGGCACAATCACGACTGGAGGTTTCAAGATGAGATCTTTGTTCCACGATTGATCTGTAACTGTATCACTTACTGTCACCAAGTAACTAGTCACACTGCTGAATTTTTATGTCGAAGACACCTGAGGACATTATGTAGTATTGATAGCTATTGTGGACACCAGATAATAGCCTTTAGGTTGGACAATTGGACTGACGGCAGCAAACATCTTGATCTAGAGTGATACTGAGCTGGAGTTGGAGTAATGTGCTCAGGGAGAGGGAGTGGGATGAGTCCTTATTATTCTCTCAGGTGCTGGATTACTGTTGCATTAAACTTGGTAGGTTCAGTAATTTCTGTGTTGTCTTGTGGAGGTGAGTTCCAGTCTCTTACTGTTTAAAGGAAAGTAGGAATATCTATTATAATAGCAATCTTTATGGAATGGTAGAGCCTTGATGTGCATCCCTCTGTTCTTCACCTCTCACAGTTACAAATCAATCAGTCCATAATCTTCTGCAACTCCACCCAACGTGTGGAGCTGCTGGCCAAGAAGATCACGGAGCTGGGCTACTCCTGCTACTACATCCACGCCAAGATGAACCAGCAGCACCGCAACCGCGTGTTCCACGACTTCCGCAACGGTGCCTGCCGCAATCTCGTATGCTCTGGTAAGCACACAAACTACAGGAAAACCTGCACATGTCGGTAGCAGGTACTCGGGACATAATGTAGTATGGATAACTATTGAGGACATTACATGACAGTGCTGTTGTAGCTCTTGGTTCCACGACTTCCACAACGGTGCCTGCCGTAATCTCGTATGCTCTGGTAAGCACACAAATAACTACATGTTTAAAGTTAAAACTTTTGTTCCAACACAAAAAATTCTCTCACCTAGAGTTTCGACTGTCAGTATACTGAGGAAGACCAGAGTGACTGGTCAAAAGCTCTAGGTGAGAGAATTTTTTGTGTTGGAAGAAAAGTTTTTAACTTTAAACATGTAACTACCAACGCAGATGAACTTTCATGATAGTACAAATAACTACATGTATTCAGGACATTACATGACAGTGCTGTTAGCTCTTGGTTCCACGACTTGCGCAACGGTGCCTGCCACAATCTCGTATGCTCTGGTAAGCACACAAACTACAGGAAAACAAAAGTTCATGTGGTAGTTACATGTTTAAAGTTAAACTTTAGATCCAACACAAAAAAATCTCTCCTTGAGCTTTCGACCAGTCACTCTGGTCTTCCTCAGTAGACTGACCCAGTGAAGCTTGTCACATGGCTTCTTGGAAGTGTGACGTCAACACTGGGTCAAAGGTATCTGGTAGATGTCACACCTGTCCTACCCTACAGTCAAACCTGTCGGTAGCAGGCACTCTAGAACATTATGTAGCGTGGATTTATAACTGTTCAGGACGTTACATGACAGTGCTGTGGTAACTCTTGGCTTGTTTTCCATGTCAGATTTGATTGGCTCGTCTCGTCTCGTCTTGTCAGCAGCCGTTTGCAGTAGCCACAGGCTAGTAGGCCTGCCCTGAGTGTTGAACAGCCAAACCAGTAATTTTGAATATGAATAAACTTCTCTACGTGCTGCCTTTTTCAGATCTCTTCACTCGAGGCATTGATATCCAGGCCGTGAACGTTGTGATCAACTTTGACTTCCCCAAGATGGCGGAGACGTACCTGCACCGCATCGGCCGGTCCGGGCGCTACGGTCACCTGGGAGTCGCCATCAACCTCATCACCTACGATGACAGGTGGGCGACGGTTTAGTCTTTATTATTATTCTTCATTCAAGACAGTGGTCAGCATAGCAGCAGTACGTAACAAATTATGGACCGCTGAATTGTGCTGACCATTACATAGTAGTACATGAAAATACAACGTAGGTACAAACAAAACATACAGATTCACGACAATGACAATATGTACAACACATAAAAAACTAATTCTGCATTTGACTGTTATAAAGTCTGATAGTGTGATGCAGGAATGAATTCTGCAGTCTGGAGGTTCTTGCCATGGGCACCCTGAGTCCTCCCACGTTCCTTAAGGACCTCCCTGTGCTCATCAGTTTAGTGTTCAGGAAGACATATTACAAAGAAACATGCAAATTTTACGGAATACATAATGATCCTCGGAAACATGTTATCCTTACTAATTTGGTAACCGGCGCCTGTATCACCAAAGGGCTCTCCCCAAGTGATGAAGGAATCCCCAAAATCCTGGCACCTCCCCAAATGGTTCAAAGTTAGGATTTTCTCTTAGTATTTTCATGAAATTCGCTGATTTTATTTTTTTGTGACATCAACCGATGAGGGAGCACCTCTCCCCTAAAACTTTCTGACCTCCATTGACCTGGTTGCCTTATGAAGAAGGACTAACAGCCGTGTCCCTTTTCTGTAGGTACAACCTTCACAAGATTGAGCGAGAACTGGATACAGAGATCAAGCCCATCCCAGGTGTGATAGACAAGAGTCTGTACGTGGCCGAGTACCACTCAGAAGCTAGCGAGCTGGAGGAGCAAACCCAGCAACAGAAGTGAGAACCAGACTGGCAGACACACGACCGATCGACCCTTCAGTGTTGAGAGACCAATCCCTCCTCTTCATGCAGGGGACTTCTCAGTTGTTGCTTTTTTCGTTTGTTCGTTTTCTTTCGTTGTTCTTTTTATGAGGGAGTTCTAAAAATGCGAAGTGCAACTATTACATGAAAAAGTGGCATATATTTTAGAGTCAGGCGGCATTGCTCGCGCTGACGTCTGGATGAAACATGGTTTGTGATACATCTTGTGATTGCCAGGATACAAAATGCTAAAACGGCAGAGATGTATGTCTCACTTCTGCATGTAACAACTGTTTGCCAAAAGCTTGTACAGACGATATGTTAGAATCATTTATGTTGTAAATTTTGAGAGTCACAAAGTGACTCTGACCTGCCATGTTTGGTGCTTTACGTGGATGACTTTGCTTCCCGAGTGGTGATTCAGTAACGACACAGCAAACAGCAAATGTTCCATTCTTAGCCTGCTTCCTGACTTAGTGCATAGCTTGACACGTTGACATGCACTTCCAAGGCTGAGAGAAAGTCCTGTCTCCCCCCTTGCATATCTCTTTGATTACCATTCTGGCCTGTTTTTGTAGGTGAAGGAGGACCAGAGTCCTTGGAAGTGCATGTCAAACTTTTGATAACTTTCGATGCAAGATATTTCCAGTTCCTCTGCTATGCTTTTCTTTTATACAATTGTGTGCACACGCTAAGTTGTCATCTCCCTTGGTTCCTATAGTATGAAGCTGTGCAAATTTGCATCATGAGTAAAGCTTCCACCGACTCCACAGAAGCAAAGTCATCCAGCAGTATTTTTTTCTGTCTATCGGAATCTTTTTTTTAGAAACTTCGGATGGGTGAAACAAACTGTACTGTTAGCCTAGAGGACGATGATGAACTCTGTAGTAGTTGATTTCAGCAAAGTTGAAGCGTTGCGTGTTGAGCGGGCCGTGACGTAACCTCGGCGCGCTCGGTGCACAAGTGGCAAGGCAACATTAGTTCCACACTGGCAAGGCACTTCCCTACCTTCAGATGTAGAAGTAGAACTCTATTTTTGTACAATACCTTGTAAATGTCTCTGTACCCTATATACATACCAGCCTGTCCACGTCCTGGCCTCTGGGCTGATGATGCTTTGGAAGACACGCCGCAGACAGACACTTTCGCTCCGTTTCGAACAGATTAAAGCACTGGTGGCTCACACTAATACACTGGAAACTTATATACAGTAATATCAGGAGCCAAGACTGCCGGAGTGATACTGTCTTTTGGCGATCGCGAAAGTCGAGTTACTTGGAGAAGGACTGAATGGATCAGTGTCATCTTCCCAGTGGGCCAGATCAGACAGGCGCGTGTTGTACATGTGTATATATGCTTGTCCAGGGGCTGCATTGGTGAAAACTGTGGAATCAGTCAGTGATTCTGTGGTACGACCGAAAGTACGGCGAGCTGAAGGCAAATTCTAGTGGTTCGCGTGGGCCGTGTTTAGAGCAGGAAAACTGCCGCCCATTTCTTCTCAGCTCACCGTGCGTGGCAGACCCCTGGTGTGTTTGGTCTCTCACAGATCAAACCACGACTACACTGGCTCATATAACACAAGGTGGGAGGGCCTCGAATGTGCCATGACAGACGCTTCGCTGTCTTGTTGCACTTGTGGTAGCTTGTTGTTAAGCAGCATCCAGCACACATTCAGTAGGCTTTAATAACAGCATCTCGTTATGTTAGTAAGTACAATACTCGCTATGGAACTGGAAATATCTTGTGTCTCTTTTGAGTATTCTTGACAGACAAACACATCAAATGTCTACTGCAGCAAGCCAGTTGATTTTCTATACATGTCCAATGTTTACCACAAACTTGAGTGGTTGACAATTGTGCATTACCTGTAAGAGCTGACAGTTAACCACCGTACTGTCCATTGTTTCTCTGTCAAGAATACGGCCCACGATTTGTGGTGAACAGTTCTTCTCATGGTGTATTGCGTAAAAGCAGGTAGCAAAAGTGTAAAATCCAACGTCGTAAAATCAAAGTTGTATCGCTGTGAAAGTGAGGTGAACTGCAATAGTTTGAACTGTCTCCACAAATCATGGATATATTATAAGAAAGCATGTTTGGTTGTTACCAGTTGTAACATCTTGCTTCAGGTTGTCAACCATCCCACTGAGGTCTTGTCTTAGACCTGTACCACTCTTTGTAATTTTTGGGTCGGTAAAACTAAAGCATGTTGTTGTGAAGGTAACAACCTACATCTGAGTGTTGCCCAGGTTTCCACCATGACTGGGCTGGAGTTGGGAAGTGGAGATACCTGCTGTTTCAGCCTGCGGTTTCTCCGCTGACCATGTGGTGAAAAACGTCTTCTTACCACAGAAAATGTGGCAGGAAGACGCGAGTCTTAAGATCTGATCTCTGATTGGATGAGGAGTAAAGTCAGGTTCAAGTGTCGTTGGTCGGCTGCCAAGTTTCTGACGCCGCTTCCGTGTAACGTTTGCTCACCACTTCTTGGTGACATTTTGTGTTTTTTGGACGTCCGTTCAGAAATGGTGTGGCAAGAGTAAGAGAAAGTGTGAAGGAAATTGTTCAGGTATCTGATAGACTGATAAGACTTGTGTGGGTGGTCTGCATCAGCCCAAGAAAAAGGCAATGAAAATTTTTACTCGCTAACTTAAAAGACTGGAACCAGGAATGCGCTGCGCTACCACTCGAACCTGACTTTACCGCTTGAAGATCAGTGCTAGATCTAATTTCTGTCCTCGAGCACCAGTTTAGCTCCATGGATGTAGCAATATCTCCATCCACAGAAGGGATGACGACACTTTGTTATCAGGGAGCGGCTTACTGGTGCTGGTTGACAGATTGTTGCATACATAACGTGATTGAAGTCACCCTGTGTATGCACCCTTACAGGTTACTGCTATACTTTGTACCTCTGTTTAAGTCAAGCAATATACATGTAATGGACCGACAAATTTTGTTCAAACTTGCAAGGGAGTTGCAAAGACCTCTTGTGATCAATAATCGACATGTTGGCTTGCTAGACTTGCTTTAAATGGTCATTACAGAACAACTTGTTGCGACTTGTGTTAGACAAAGATTATGTAGTGCCATTTACGTTGACTAAATGGCTTTTTTTATGCATCAACAAGTACCTTGACCTTGTAAGCCAACAATTACCCTTATTTCTGTTCCTAAGTAGTTACTGACTTTATATGTTAGTTACTTGTCATGCAGCAAACGTGAGTGGAGTACAGAGTGTAGCAGGACTTCTGTAGTGGACAGAACAGACATTCAGCGACTCAAAACATCCCTGTCCTGATTTGACGACACGTTTGAAGTACGGTAAAACTGTTCCTTATTAACACTGAATGTCTCATTCTGTCCACTTTCCAACAGTGTTAAAGTGAAACCAACTGAACTGAAGCCGCTTGCTTACACACCTTAGACCTACTTTGCTGGAGAAAGATTGTTTCAGTTTAAGGTGGTGAATGATCAGCCTCTTTTCAGTGTGAATTGTGGAACCAAAACCAAAAAAAGAGAAAAAATTCCCCTTCCATTCCTTGACAACCCTGTAGTAGTGCCCATGAGTTGATTTCAATGGATAGAATTATTTGTTGAAAACAGTACCTTGTATGACTTTCAGAAGAGGTCGAAATACTTTTCATTCAGCGATGATTGACTGAACCGGTTCCAAACCTGAATCCATATTTCCTCCAAATAAACTTCCCTTTCCCCCAAACCGTGGTGTTGTCTTTTATGGCTGTTGGTCCTTCATTCTTACTTTTGTTTTGCCTGATGATATCCTTCATTGCAGATTTTCATACTGTAAATTATATCATACTCGGGCTGCCATAACGGGTTCCAGACCGGGCTTCCATAGAATGATTCCGAATACAGAATCCGAATGTTGGAACTGATGTTTCAATGAAAGGCGCGTTTTCTTGGGTGGGTATGACATAAATAAAATACAACACGGTGTATTCAGCATCACCCTCAGTCCCAGCCCTCCCGCAAGTCGGATCAGCCTGCGGCCGTCGGGCGATCCAACGCGCGGTCGGGCAATACGGAATACCCAGTGTTGTATTCTATATGTACTGTCCGGAACACCCGTATCGAGTGTTATTGCGGCCTGGGTATGATATAAACAGTTTTATTATGTCACACTGGCCTTGATGATTTACAATGTACGAGTTATTTTACTCGGTAGGGTGTTAGAATTTGAAGACTGGTACATTTTACATCACAAACAAGTTGGTTCAAAAAATACTTTAATAGTAGAATACAATGTAGTTGCAAGAAATACATAACGTAATCCTCCTTAAGCATAAGAGAGGACCACACATTTTATCCCCACATGAAAAAATGTATTACCGGGTAGTATTCAATCTAAAGCAGTTTCATCCATGATGCTAAAAAATAATGATTAGCACTATGGTGTCCCTTTTCCTCTGCACTCCTCTCTTCCTGTGAAACTCTCTCCTTTCTGCCAGGATGCAAATCTCCAACCAGATGTTTAGCTGGCCGCAAAAGACAGTATCAAGTTGGCCAAGCAGTATCCATTGGCCAGACTGCAATTTGATACTGTCTTTTGCGGCCACCTGAACAACATCTGCTTGGAGAATACCAGGATGCTACCTGCCGTCACTGTGCTTCTTTCTGCCCGTAGTCTTGGCCTTACCATCTCTTGTCCTGTGTTTACTATCAGCGTCTGCCGGGCTGCGGTCTCTCCTAGACCTGCGGCTTTGTTTATGTTTTGGACGATGTCTGTCAGACTTGTCCTTTTCTGCACGTTCTGGTACAAAAATATCTGAACCCTGTACATCATTTCGCCCATTTTTGTGATGAGAGGTAGGTTGCGTTGTGAGTTTGGTTTTCCCGTGATCGTCGCCACTGTTTTTCTTTCTTTTCCTCTTCTTCGACGTTTTCCGTCTCTCCCGCTGAGCAGAGCTGTCCGAGTCACTGGAATGTTTCCTTTTCTTGGACACATCTTTCTTCTTGGCTTTCTTCTTCTTTCTGGTAGGAAGAAAATGTACATTGTATCAGCTACTTATCTTCCTGCAAATTAGGTTCATTTCTTACACTTTGGAAAGAACAATGCATTTCTTCTTGTATGGTGAACAAAATGGTAACCGCACATCACACTAAAGGACCATTTGAAATTGATGCTTTGCCTTCTATTTCTAATTATGAAAAATGGTAAGTGATGTGGCACGGGGTACTCTCCAAGCAGAGGTTGTGGGGGATGATTGTTAGCTTTTCATATATGGCCTTTTTTTTTGTCACAACCCCCACCTGGGGTCACGCATGGACCTCTGGCCAATTGGATACTGCCTGGCCAATTTGATACTCTATTTTTGAGACGATCAGGTTGGAGATTAGCACGGGGTTTAGAATGACAACTAGGCAACTGACTTGCGTTTTTTACTCCTGCTCCTCTCTCCCAAGTCCTCGGTACTGGCAGAGCTGCTGAAAGCATCCGGGTACAGCTCCTTGAAGCCACTGTGTCCCCATCTGCACAAAATAACACACAAAACTGTGTCCCCATCTGCACAAAATAACACACGAAACTGTGTCCCCATCTGCACAAAATAACACACAAAACTGTGTCCCCATCTGCACAAAATAACACACAAAACTGTGTCCCCATCTGCACAAAATAATACACAAACAGCAAGAACCTGATTGTTTTTAGAATTGCACCTCCATGTAATCTTAAAACCTCTTGTACTAAAAGTTAGATTTATCATCACATTACCACAAATCCCTACCCTTACGTTTATAAAAGGGTTGGCTGGGTGCCAGACCCTGGCATTTCATAAGCGATAGATTTTTTTTTTTGGGGGGGGGAAGCCTGTGTACCAAGCCCTTTATCTATCACGCCAGAGAGGTGAAAATCAGAGCCAGGGTGCCGACTAGGGCCTGGCGGCTTCTGTGGCCACAGGAGATTATCACTCATTCACGATACCTAATCTTGCCACGTTACAGTGTTGTCACTGCAAAATAAACATTAACAAAGTAGATCAAAACGAGAAGTTTACTGGTGAGATGACGATGAAGCCTGTTGTGATGAAGACAAGTTCACCTGTCTGGATCTGCCTCCTCTGCCTGGTACAGCTTCCTGGTCCAGTAGGAGCTGCCGGGAGAAACTCCCCCAGACGCCCTCACGCTCGTGTCAACACTTCTGTCACTTCTCATTCGCCCACTGCAAGTATACAAAATAATAATTTTGTCTTGACAAGAAAATTGGCAGGGATACACAATCAAAGTTGTAGGGAGTCATGGGAAATTTCTTCAACTTAAGTCAGAGATAAGCAAACACTGGCCCCTAAGAACAGGCATACACATGTAGCTGTGACCATATCAGAAGCTGGTGTGTTACGCTGAAGGTAGATACATGTATCTATGAAGAGCTCAGTATGGCAACAACAATAAAGGAAAATAGATGTATTAGATCCACCAATCATACAACATTCACAGTTTCATCTGTTTGCTCTAGGAAGAGTCATTTCATTTTTATTTATTTATACAGTTTAGCATATCTCCATTTTGGCGCTTTTCGATCGAATTCAAAGCTCCCTGTGACATACATGTATGATGTACATAACATAATAAAAGGTAAATCAAAAGGTAGTTATGATAAAAGAAATGAAAACAGACTAACAAAGTACAGAAAACATACTAAATAAATATGACAAATGATATAAATGATAATGAAACTGAATTTGCATATCAATGTCTAAAAGCAAGATGGAAAATTAAACAAAGAAATCATATTAACTGCTGAGTGAAGAAAAGGTGGTCTTAAAGACACTGAGTGTTCTTGCATTTCTGACATGAGGAGTCTACCTTCTGTAAGGTGAAGTGTCGTTCCTCCTGCTCTGCGTCAGCTCCTTGTGCTGCCTCCACATCTCAGACTCCTCGTGGACCTGGGAACAGACATGTGCCAAAAGATGGTTACTCAAGAAACTTGGAGATGGTCAGACCCTTCAGGTAGCATCCACTACCTTAGCTTAGATCTAACCTCCAGCGATGTAACAGAAATGTGGGTTTGTAACAGTCGATTCCGTGTGTATTCGGTATTGCAAGAGCCAGGAAAATAACACTCAATAATAAACTGTGATCTTAAAATTACAATGCTAGATTTACCATTTTTAGCACAGCAAATTCACAGGGTCTAGGGTACTACTACTTAATCTCACTATTCCTTGAACTGATACTTAAACAGTAAGAAAACATATTTAATACTAGAAAAGTAACATTTGCAAAGCAAATGTATCATGTTTACCTTCGGATATGGTTTGCTCTGTTAACTCAAACACATTCACATACAGTACATGTATATGGTGACAGGAGCCTAAATGCCTACTATAAAATTGCAACATTGTATGTGACCCAACACCAGTTACCATGGCGACAGACGTCAACAAAAGAGGCCATTGGCCAGGTCAGAGGTTAGTGTTTGGAACAGAAGAAGAAGAAGAGGAAGAAGAAATGGAGCAAAAACATGTTTTCCTTCGGTAAACATAACTAGGTCAGGTAATGTTTATTACCTTGTTCATGCTTTCTGTGTGCCTGATGACATTTTTGAGCAGCTGCTTGTCTACAGACGTCTTTCCTCTCCAACCGGCCATGGTGACGTCAGGAAAGATGCCCTTGCTGAAAGTTATAACAGTTAATCAAGAGCAAAATTGAAGAAAAAAAACAATAAATTTTGTCATCATCTTATATAAAAAAATGTATTGGCTGCAAAATAGTGACACAGTCTAAAAGTTTCAAATACAATGCATACATTCAATATTCGTACGATGTGTATCCCTTAAGTTAATGTATACCTAACAAGGGAAATCGTAGATTTCAAACCTCCGGGTTTTGTTTTTCTATTGGTTTAGGTTATTTGTTTGTGTGTAGTATGAAAGTTATGTGCGTAATATGTTTGTATGCCGGTTTGATGGCTACTGACGTTTGGTTCGGTATGGACTGTTGATTAACGCAGTGTTCGAAATACTTTTTTGAGCAAAGTAGCACAGTGTGCTACCTAGGGCAAAAACTAGGTAGCGCAGCAGAATTTTAGGTAGCGCCACGCCCCCCCCCCCATTTGTCAAATTCTATGCACGTGTCGCAATACTATATTTCTTCCAATCATAGAGGTATAATACCTCCATGCTCTAATAAAGTTACTATTTTTGAGGTTTCAACTCTGAAGTAGGAGCTCTGGGTCGAAGCCAAATTACGGGTGCGTGATTTATTCTGGTTTTCTACTGAGAAAAATCGGGACAGTATTTGCGCCGGGCAGCCGGCCATGTACGCGAAATGGTACGCCCAGTATAGCAGCGATCTATTCATGTTTTATGTTTACAATTGTGCAAATTTTTTTACAGAAATTTGATCACATATGCTTAAAAATATTGTTATACTGATGTTAAAAAATATTTTAAGACACTGAATCGCTGGCTGTGATGTGCAGCAGTGTACGTACGCCGCGTAGCGTGCCAGACATTGGCCGTGCAAGCCTATAGAATGCCCCACTTGCGACATAAATTTCTGAGGCTTATCGTGCGCATCGTGCGTATCCACAATTATTCCCATCGTAAACATAGTCACTGGGATCTGAAATGCATACATACAGGATAATTTCCCTTCTTCAGCGGGAGTTTTGTTTATGTTTTGATCGTACACATCAAACTGCCACGCTGGTCTACGCTGCGCGCTGGTCTCGGCTGCACTTCCGGGTTCCATAAATCGACACCATAAATCGACAAAGAAACAAATATTTCCCCCCAAATTTATATTAATTGTGCACTTTTTCACTAGATGTGGCTATGCAGTCCTGGAAAACAGCGTTTAGTGCATATTTTCAAACAGAAAAATCGCGTCCCCGCGCCCTTCATGTTGCCGCCCGGCGATCTCAGCTGAAGCGAACAACCAATCAGAGACGCGTAACGCGGATACGTCATGCAAGATTTGCATACCGCCCGCCCACCGCTTCTGCTGGCTGCTGCCATGCTAGCTACGCGCCGTACTTGAAATAAATTGACGTGTATCGCCGTATTTCTGGAAATAAATGCCGCGACACGAAGATCTAGCGCTGACTCGGCTTGCACCCAGCGTTCAGCGTCACCCGCGCCATTACCCCCGCCGTCATCCCGCGCCGTCATTGCTGCGCCGTCACCCAACGTTTTTATAGGAACCAGACACCCCTCTGTTTGACCCCTTTTGAATGGTAAGACCCAAAACTGAAACCTCCCCATTCCTTAACAACATGGTAAATTCCATTTTCAGCATAACGGGGGTGTCCGGAGCACTTAAAAACCTTTTATTTCGACGCCCATCAACACATATGCAACTAGAGTTCCCCGATCTCATACCTTCGCCAAATGATGTTAATCTTTATGACTGACAAATTATACATTAGATTATTCCCCCCTGATTTAACCTAATTTTCATGAATTATATCATTTTATCATAATCTCAACCAAAAGACAGTCTTATATTAACACACAATGCATTCTAGTATTTCCTAATAAATTATGCAAATGAGGTCCTGATTTGAATGAATTATGTTTAATGATGTTCACCTCAACTTAAGTTTCAAATACCACAAGTATGAAATTCCAGGCAGTTATCATTACATAATTATAAAATTTTCTCATTAATTATGCAAATTAAGTCATTATTAACATAATCAATATCTGCCTGTGTTTCTCTCGTTGTCAATTACCAATGTCACAAGCTTCAATTGTCTTATCATGGAATGCAACTGATTTATAGAATTTCCCCATAAATTATGCAAATTACATCCATATTTGCATAATTGTCACATAATTATTTTAAGCATCACGTAAGCTACCTACATACCAAAAATCACGACGATCCGTCAACCGGTTCTTGAGTTATCCTCTTTTGAATATTTTCAAGAATATATCCCTGCAGTTCCAGAGCAAGCCGCTAGGGGGCCTAAAATCATGTCACTTCTTTCCCAGCACAAGAGCTACCTACCATCCAAATTTCGTCACCCTAGGATGTCTAGATCATGAGATATCAAAACCGGAAGTTCAGCTGCAGTACCATAACAAGCCGCTAGGGAGCCCAAAATCTAATCATTTTGAGGTCTCATCAAGACCTACCCACCTACCAAGTATCAAGACAATCCATCAAGGCCTTCTCAAGTTATCGTGTTTACAGACACACACACACACACACACACACATACACGAACGCCTCTGAAAACATAACCTTCTTGGCGAAGGTAATTAAACAAAAACGTTCTGCATCATCTGCAGCCCAATAGCAATACGTATACCGAACAACAGACCAATCCGTCCAGCCGATCGCGAGAAACAGCTGCTGACAGAAATGTTTCGAACAATAGTAAAACCTCCTCGCGGAAGGATATCTCCTTCCCCGGAGGTAATAATACCTACTCTAACTTACTCTAGAATAATATGTGCCAAAAATGCCCCCCTCCCTCCAACTTCGTACTTCCAAGCCGTTCACACACCAAATTTCCGCAACTGCATTAAAAATACTGCAGTTGTTCTGTCGCACAAAGTCTCTAGATGTAACTGCACCTTTACACCAAGTCTGGAGACCAGTCCGTGTTTAATTCGGAAGAGAGAGATGACAACATAACAACCTCCACACTGGCTGCAAAACTCTGTCTCCCATGCTACTTCCGGTGTGAGAGGGGCTGCGTTTCCGGTCGGATCTCTCCCCAAACTTGTGACATTTCAGAGTTTCACCGACAAGGTTTTGCTTTCACGAGTATGCTTCATCGTTACCGCGATTCTGTGTGCTTCATTTCAGTTGTCTGAAGCTTTTTTTTTCAGCTACTAGTATCCCACAAACGGATGTTTTGAGTAGGTTTGGTAGCTTCCACCCCCCACACAACAAAGTGGTTTAGCCCACTACTGTGTACTGCATCTGTGATGACGTTGCCACGACTTCTGATGACGTCTGTAATACACCACTTCTGATGACGTTTACACAACAGCACGCTGTAACCAGGGTACGAGACTGAACGAGCAGCTCACCTGTTTTCCTCTCACCTGCCGAACGTCTCACCTGTTTTCCTCTCACCTGCCGAACTTCTCACCTGTTCCCTCGTGTGGACCAGCAGGCCAGGGCTTCATATGTTACCTGTACAGGACAGCCGCTAGCTGCAGCTCGCTGTCGGTCTTATACATTTCCTGTACATCATGTAAGCCATGTTCCTTGTATAATGTTATATCTTGTAAGCCATGTTCCTTGCATACTAACTAGTATATCCAAGGACATTGGAACATGCCCTTGGTATATCACGTTTATAAAATAGTGTAGTAGTAGACAAGTATATTAACGTTATAGAAAAGCTTAAGTTTGGTACAATAGAAGGATACCTCCCTAAGCATTAGACAGTAGAGTTGAGTAGATACCAGTTTGATAAGTTGTACCTCAGAAGAACTTGCCATATATTGTACCTGTGACAACTGTTGTGCGATAAACTTTGATTGATTGATTGATTGATTGTCAGGACAACTCAGCCCTCCCTCGGCCCCTGGCCATTGACTCCCTGTTCAGGAAAACTCAGCACCAAGCCCCAGGACAAGTCGGCACTCAGCAGCATAATTTCTCAGCACGTAGTCAGTATTTGGGGCTCCAAGTATCGTAAATTATTTTTCCGCAGCTTGCTATGTCCGGTCTGGGCGGAGTGAGCAGCGAGGCCGCGATGGGCCAGGCGCAGCGGATCTGGGACATGCTGGACGAGCTGGCCGACTCCGACCCGGAGGCCTACAGGAACTTCATCTCCGGGCAGATGCAGCAGGCTAAGGAGGAGGGGCGCCGGGGCTGGGCACCTGTACCCGAGCCCCACATGTGTGTCAGGACAAACATTCAGGTACGTGTTACTTAAACAAACAAACAAACAAACATAAGGGGCGGTGGGGCTGGGCACCTGTACCCGAGCCCCACATGTGTGTCAGGACAAACATTCAGGTACGTGTTACTTCACAAACAAACAAACAAACATAAGGGGCGCCGGGGCTGGGCATCTGTACCCGAGCCCCACATGTGTGTCAGGACTAGCATTCAGCTTCATAACACTTTTCATGATTTTTTATGCCTGTATAACGTGTATATCGACGTGTATAAAAAACACAGACAATAAGGATTGTCTTCTCACCAGCTTTAATACGTTTCAATCCCCAGACATCTTCCTCATAGTATCTCATATCTCCAGAGAAGCAGTAGAAGCTCCAGTCAGAAGCTCTGAGGAAGAAAATCTCTATCATGATAACCTATGTCCTACCATCCTGAAGAAATTATTTTCGCAAGGACATACTAGTAATGTAGCGGGCCAGCAAAATTTTAGCCTGGGTGCCATCCTATTTCAGTAATTATAAGTGGGACTCCCATACTTGCTCCTTAAAAATGATTTTTTTCAGGGAGAAAGTACTTGGCTCACTGCACTAGTATGGGAGCCCTGGTGATGGCACCCAGGCTAGGAAAGTTTATGAGGTTGGTCCAACTCCAAGAAATCATGACACAGAAACATCCTATAATTTTACAGAAACATCTGCAGAAGGACGGACCTGCTAAGGATGCCAGAGTCCTGTACCTGAACATCTGCAGTTTTGACAAAGTGCCGTCTCCCAAGACTGACCAGGACCCTGTCCCTGTCAGCGGTGGGAAGATGTCCACTGGGACAGATGAACAAGGTACACAACAGTGTTAATACATGTACATGTATATTATTATAATATTAGTACCTGAAATGCTAGTTATGAATGGACATTGTAACATTATTCATTCAGATGTTAAGATTTGTGACAATCAAATCAATTAACTGGCTTATATTTCACATTTCATCTATGATTCCCTGTTTTATGTTAATGGCTTGATTAATGTGTTAATGGATGGCTTTCTTTCAGCCTGAAATTCCTCTTTCCTGCTCCTGCACAATATATGCTTCATCACAAATACTAAGTACTAGTACATTTTTTGTACAAGAATAGTTAGGCTAATTTATAGGAGTTTTTGAACTTCAGCTCAGTTGCATTGCTCATACATACATGGTGAGGTTATGTACTGTTTCCCTGTTTTTGCTGTCCAGGGTTGTATGCTGCTGTTCCCATTGTCTTTAACCTGTCTGTTTTTGCTGTCCAGGGCTGTATGCTGCTGTTCCCATTATCTTTAACCTGTCTGTTTTTGCTGTCCAGGGCTGTATGCTGCTGTTCCCATTGTCTTTAACCTGTCTGTTTTTGCTGTCCAGGGCTGTATGCTGCTGTTCCCATTGTCTTTAACCTGTCTGTTTTTGCTGTCCAGGGCTGTATGCTGCTGTTCCCATTGTCTTTAACCCATCTGTTTTTCCTGTCCAGGGCTGTAAGCTGCTGTTCCCATTGTCATTAACCTGTATGTCTGTTCTTGTTGTTCAGGGTTGTATGCTGCTGTTCCCATTATCTTTAACCCATCTGTTTTTGCTGTCCAGGGCTGTATGCTGCTGTTCCCATTATCTTTAACCCATCTGTTTTTGCTGTCCAGGGTTGTATGCTGCTGTTCCCATTGTCTTTAACCTGTCTGTTTTTGCTGTCCAGGGCTGTATGCCGCTGTTCCCATCGTGTTCAACCCCTCCGTGTTACAAGAGGTGGCGAAGGACAGGACAGCGGAGGACATGCTGATCAGCCTTGCTCTGGAGTATGTACAGCACCAGTACAAACTGACGACGTCCTCAAAGTTCGTGAAATGTGAGGAGAAGCTGAAAGGAGATTACAAGACTCTGGTCAAGGCCTTCCAGCAGCTGTCTAAGAAAAGCGACCCCTCGGGACCCGCGGGATCGGGTGACGTCTTAGACTCTCCGCAGTCCGTCCTCCATCAGCTGTCCAACCTGTCCACGGAAACCGAAGACAAGGACGAGCCCGTCATCTCACTAGTGTCTGAGGACAAACCCAAACCAGGGAGAACCAAGTTGATAGAGGAGATCTCCAGCACAGAGACACAGCTTACCAAGCCTGACTTTCACCTCACTGTGAAGGTAAATTTGGATACTAATTAGCTATCCTTTTTTTACCCGTATTGCTTGCAAACTGCCAATTGATGTGTATATAGACTTGTTCTTAACCTTCTTGTTCTATCCACCTTAAACAAATCCACGGCCACCATTTCAAGCGTCCTCACTCAGGTGTGGGGACTGACACGGTCAGCATACTCTGAAAAATCTGTATCCGTGCATGAATATGTATCCGGACACAAATCTGTACACATGTCTGACAGAAATAGATAGATAGATAGACTTGTTGTCATCATGGATGTTTTTATGTTTACCGAAGGAAGGCTCCATTTCTTTTGTTCCAAACACTAACCTCTGACCTGGCCAATGGCCTCTTTTGTTGACGTCTGTCACCATAGTAACTGGTGTTGGGTTACATAATGTAGCAATTTCATAGTAGGCATGTAGACTCCTGTCACCATATACATGTAACATTACATGTATATGTTTGAGTAAGAATTAACAGAGCAGACCGTATCCGAAGGTAAGCATTATGCATTTGCTTTGCAAGTGTTACCTTTCTAGTTTATCATGCATTAATTTTTCCTGTACAGGACGCAGAGGGATCAAAGCCGAGGAGACTTGTGCTGAAGATCACATTACCCCTGGTCAGGAGTGTGTCGGAATGTGAGCTGGACATCTCAGAGGTACGCTTGATGCTTCAGCAACATGTAATTTGTGTAACAAGCGATTGCTGCTTGCTCAGCCAACTGCCTCTCATGTTAATCAAACCGTCAGAGGCAAGTGGCAGGCTGCCATCAAGCCCCAGTATTGCTGTGCAAGCACGTCTAACCCTCGGATGACAGGGAACAACAGACGATAAACCAGATAGTTAGTGAGTGAGTGAGTGAAACCACTTTGTTATTGGTTCCTCAAATAGATGTTTGGGGAAGTTATCCTGTAGCAGTTCCTAGTATATATTCCTATTAGGCCACACCAATTTAATTTGTTGGTTCTCGGATTCGCCTCTTCATTTTTTTCTGATTTGCAAAAAAAAAAAATTTGATTCTGGTCCTGAATCAACTGAAAAATGCTCATGTTTTGCCCCCCAACAGTTGAGGAAAGTCCTTTTCTTCCTAGTTGTTACAGTTTTCCCATCTATCATTGCAGTGGTTTGATTAAAAGTTCAAAATTCAATGTTTAAATTTTAACCCAGCCTTTTGTGTTGACTTCATGGCTCATTTTGTAGCATTTAAGCCTATAATAGGATGCCTAGACCTGTTTTTATTTTTATTTTTTTTCGCCCTGTTGCTTCATATTTTTTCTGAAAAAATCCGAGAACCAACAAATTAAATTGGTGTGGCCTTAATAAAGATATCCTCCAGGAAGAGATTTTGGTCGGGATACTCGTAGCCAGGATTTCTTTCATTGGCCTCCTAAGACTAAGAAATCCTAGCCACTTCTAGCCCCGACCAAAAGCGTTGCTTGGAGAATATTCCTTACCGTGAGTTTGAAAGTCTTATGTCTATATCTGTATATCCGGGATAACTGCCCTTCAACATGGCACGGCGGCAGCTGGCTACATTACACTGAACGACATGTTACACCTAACCCTTGAACATCTAACTCTAGACATTGTTTAAAGCTATCTAATGATGATGTGTCCCCCTGTGCAGGACCATATGGTGTTGGAAGTCCCTGGGAAGTAGAAGTAGTAGTACTGTAGTGACTGGTTTATTGTTAGATCGGCCTTGCAGCCACAGTTGAATTGTGCCTAGCCTGTGTATACACAAGCTCTCGGCTGGAGGTTAATGACCCCCACCCCAACCTAGGGCGGCGGCCGCCAGGAGCGCGATTTAGTCAGGCTAAATTGTGCCAAACTTTACAATAAATTCATAAAATACAGAAAATTTCCAGTAAATTCTCGTGTCCCCCTGTGCAGGACGATGTGGTGTTGGAAGTTCCTGGAAAGTACAAACTGGAGACAGCTCTGCCACACAGCATCGACGAGGAACGTGCAGCTGCCAAGTTCAGTGTCAAGACTTCTTTATTAACAGTAACAATGCCGGTCAAGATGGACTCCAATGGGCTACAGTCATGATGACCTCATGTGTACATGTGTTACACAAACTCTACCAAGTTGCCTACATTCCTATGTCTTCTTCAAGTTGCCTTTACACTTTAAAAGTGTTTCTGTATATCTGAGAGATGAAATAAATGAATTGATACGATATACTAGTATACAATTTATATAATTGTATTCTGCATGTCTCACAACCATGTTTGAGATAAATAGATAGCAAAGTTCTTTGATCACAACCATTTCTTTTTCACGAGCCAGCATTTTGATGACCGTCTGTCATCTTCATCAGTGCAATTCTGACTGGTTTGCTGTGCACTGACACTAGATGTTACTTGGTGCATAGTGCACTACAGGTGTTACATAGTTCACAGTGCACATGAAAAATAAATGGTTGTGATCAAAGAACTTTGGTATTCAGTTGTTTACCAATGAAATTATTTACACATGTTTGAAATGCATTGTGTGTTTTGTAACATTATGTCACAAAGCAGTGAAGATATACTGGTACTAAATTTTTGAATTAAAAGCCTTATGAATTTAGATATGGTACATCAGAATAAACCTCTATGCAATTCCAAACAGATGGTGGAATTTTTTCTTTATTGAGAATGTAAGACTTTGTGTTACATCGCTGAATCAGGCTGCTTACACTGTATGTTTCATGAAGTGTTTATAACAGCACAATTCTGGTGGAGCAAATTGCTGGTGCCATTCACCACACATTACAGAACACATTATACTCGTAGGAAATTCAAACTCTTACTACTGGATAAATTACGGAGATAATATCCGGACATTTTGAGAAGGGCCTGCATGGGGGGGGGGTGATTACGAATTACGCAAAATTTTCGCCCCCGATTACGAATTACGTTAAAGTCTCACAGCTGATTACAACTTTACGATTTGCGGCTAATGTCCTATTACGAATTACGCTGATTTTTGCGGAGGCTGCCTACGAATTACGAAGTCTAAAACGGCCTGATTACGCCTTACGAAAAAGGGCTTGCAGGCCCTCTTTGAATGACATCCATCCACTCTTCTTCAGCATCACAATTGAACTAACAGAACTCGATAACGCATGTATGAGCAACTGGAAAAAACGGTTAAACATGACAAGGTCCATAAGGTCATTGTTATGTAAAGTGTTAGGGTATCAAGTTCTGCTGAAGAAGAGTGGTGGATGTCACTCGAAACATTCATCAACACATTATAGTTTTTTACAGAACTCATTACACATTTCAAAACATGTCTGCACACTCATTGATACACACAAAGCAATATAAAAAAATACAGTGCATGTTGTGTAACATTTAACTATTCGTTCAACCAAGGACATTGGTTCAACACTTGTTTGTTGCATAATCAAAAATCAAGACAACTTCAAGTTGATTCAAATTAGCAACATGAGAAGAAAATCATTGTAGAGTATGATGATTGTATGAAATGATTCATAGATCATATCTTCAAATCAATTGAAGACAGGCCCTGGCTTTTGGTAAGAACAAGGACAACACTGACAAGTTGACATTTGTTTCAACCTAGAAGAACGTTTTCTGCATCAAGTTATACCTGCACAGAATTGCAAAATCGGACATGAACGAAAAACAGTTTCATTACATGTTTACCTGAAGAAGAACTTCACAAACTTGTCAGAAACTTTCAAAAATGGCGCCACTTTCTTCCGAAAATCTGATTGGCTAGCATGGGGCTCTCGTTCCCGGGATGACCCCTGCAGGACGTAAACAGCCCTGCGCACGAGAGCGGAGCCGAGCCGACCCTTGCATGTGGAACACCCGCCAGCTGATCCAGGTGAGGTGGGAAACACATTTTACCGACTTAATCAGAACGGGTACGACTTCATGGCAACTTGTGAAGGTCTAGGGTCGTCCTGGTGTAATGTTAATTGATTGAATTCACTAATGACTAGCTACGTACACTACGGAAGGGCCCCGCTAAAATGGGGAGGGGGGAATTTTAAAACGATAGGGGGACCCCCTTTGCAGTTACCGAAAACACCTGTCAAAAGTTCGTGATTCCAGGAGTCCAAGACTTTATGATTCAAGTCGTTGTTGTTGTTGTTGTTGTTTTATCCAGATAGTGTTGGTGGGTTGACAGTGCTTTAATTTTTCCTGAAAATTTTTTGCCATATTTTGTTAACGCAAGGATATTGAGGATAACGCAAACTATATCGCTGAACTTCGTTTACTTCAAGTTCAAGGGCAAGGTTACTAGTAATTAAGGTAAGAATGAAGCTTAAGAGAAGTGTCAAAATTTCTAAGGATCGCCTTTTATTACTTATGCAAATTTATTATGGTGACAACTTTTCAGCACACTTTTATGCAAAGAGAAGTAACATCTGTGTCCATAATATCACCAGGGTCCATAATATCGCCACCTTGAGAAACAGTGTGCTTAAAGATATTTTTACTGCAACATACCCTACTACATTTGATGTGTGAAGGAGTGCATACCAAAAGTATGTTGCAGTAAAAATATCTTCAAGCACACTATTTCTCAAGGTGGCGATATTAATTATTATGGACCCTGGTGATATTATGGATACAGATGTTAAACGTTTAAGAATGCAGAACTATTTGTACAAAAGCAATGATGATGGTATTATTTTTTTGGACATGTCATGACAACAAACTGCACAGATTTTGCACACTAGTTCATCTGGTCTGGACTCTCTTTGGGGAACAAGCAGGACATCAGACTAGTCAACTAACCTTTGGTCTACTACAAACACTAGTTGTGGCCTAGTTGTCCTACCATCAGGGCTATCCCCAACCAATGAAGCAAAGGTGCTCCCCCTCTCCCCAACATCCTAGAACCCATCCCAAAATGTTCAAATTTAGGGTTTCTCTTCACATTTGCATGAAAATTTTCTGCTTTTCTCCTCAATTGATTAGGGAGCACCTCTGTCCTAAGAATTTCTGGGGAGACCCCTGTACCATCTATTCCTTCAACGAGAAATTACAAACAGGGAGGGACAATGTACAGTTCCGAACACCTTCAGCTGAAATTAAGGTGTGATCAGATAGATACTTTAAAAAAAAACCCTTTTCCAAAATCACCATCAAAATGACACAGCCTCACCTGTCCAGAACCTAATCTCCAAGCAGATCCTAGGGTGGCAGATACAGAAGCTGGTGTGGTAAATGGGCTATACAGATACAGATACACAGTTCCATGGTTGATCTCTGTTCTACAGTGAGAATGTTCCGGCACCTGAGGTTCCTACAGACCTGTAGACATGGGACCTGGCAGCCAGTCACTAGGAGGTTTTCAGGTCAGTATGTGTTTAAAGTTAAAACTTAAGATCCAACACAAAAAGTTACCTAGTGCTTTCGACCAGTCACTCTGGTCTTCCTCAGTAGACTGACCCAGTGAAGCTTGTCACGTGGCTTCTTTGAAGTGTGACGTCAACACTGGGTCAAAGGTATCTGGTAGACAATGTCAGCCCCTGTCGCGGTTGAGTGAAGGGTGATGGGCCCTTATGTCTACCAGATACTTTGGCATCACACTTCAAAGAAGCCACGTGACAAGCCTCACTGGGTCAGTCTACTGAGGAACACTAGAGTCGAAATCTCTTGGTGAGAGAACTTTTTGGATCAAAAGTTTTAACTTTAAACATGTAACTACCAACACAGATGAACTTTCATGACAGGTCATCAGTATGTGTTCTGGTTTTGTGCCCTTATCCATCTTTGAATGTTGTCATAGTATATTTCCTTCTGATGATGTTGATGGATCTTAGATTCCTCTATATTCTGACAAGCAATTCTTAACACATCAATGGTTCTCTTCAGACCTCATCAAAGTCCTCCCTGAGGTGAGAAATGCGCTGGCAAACGGGGAGCCTGTAGTAGCCTTGGAAAGCACAGTCATCACACATGGCATGCCCCATCCACACAACATCAGGTAAGGCACATCACACATGGCATGCCCCATCCACACAACATCAGGCACAGTCATCACACACGGCATGCCCCATCCACACAACATCAGGTAAGGCACATCACACACGGCATGCCCCATCCACACAACATCAGGTAAGGCACAGTCATCACACATGGCATGCCCCATCCACACAATATCAGGTAAGGCACATCATACATGGCATGCCCCATCCACACAACATCAGGTAAGGCACATCACACACGGCATGCCCCATCCACACAACATACAGGTAAGGCACAGTCATCACACATGG
>NW_017804331.1:357321-360123 GCF_001625305.1 Branchiostoma belcheri
TTCAATTACATGTATTACTCCTATAATCTGCTGGGTACCTAAGACTGGCCCACATTTTAAATAAGCGGTGTTATGAAGGCCTTGTGAAGCCTGTCATGAGCACCTGTGTCTGAAGTGTGCACATATCAGGGATTACTGATGCTGTGTCAGCAGATCGCTTCCAATTCACCCTTTCTTTAATGTGTCGGGGCAGAATCGTGAGGGTTCATATTAGATCCCAGACACAGACTTAATTAGGTAAGCAGGGATGTGAAGCAGTTCAGAATGAAGTAATTTCCGGGATCAAATCGCATCCATAAAGAAGGCTTTTATGCAACATGACAAGTTGGCTTATGAGGATCAGTGTAAGTATGTGCAGGCTGTGCCATGATGGCCATACGGGCAGGGCTTTGGTCTATAGGTCCTACTGCCCGGGCCATTGTCATGTTGGCAGGGAGATGTGCAGCAGTGCCGTGGATGGTAGGTGCTGGGGGAGACCAGGGAGGTTCTGTGGGACCCTCTTGATGTTTCTACTGTTTCTGTGGTACAAGTTTCCCATCTTTGTTTATCTAGGATTGTAATATGGGTAATTCTTGCTCTAGAGTCTAAGATAGTGGTCATCTTGGATGTTACTTGTACATGTGGTGCTATGACTCTGACTCCCAGGCGCACTATAATTGCATTGAGTAGAAATAGAGTCAGACAGGAAATTTGAGGGGACTTTTCTGGAGCCAAAAGCCGGGACGTGTGCCTGATAAACAAAAGAAGGGCTGACATTCTGATGTTGATTATTTTTCTATTGTCTCCAAAATATTCCAAAGTGTCTTTATAGGTTTCCCGACCAAAATATTAGTGGTCAGTGGCCATCGGGACACCGTTAATTTTGAGCCCTGTGTGAGAAATCCTGTCTGCAGCTGAAGTAAGAGGATTTTCTCAAGATAGTTGATAGTACAGTACAGGCCACGAAATACGCATCAAGTTCTGCGGGACGTACCGCGATATTCCGCAGGACGTCCCGCAATATTCCGCAGGACGTCCCGCAATATTCCGCAGGACGTTCCGCAATCTTACGCACGGCGTTCCGCAATCTTACGCACGGCGTTCCGCAATCTTACGCACGGCGTTCTGCGGTATTTCGCAGGGCGTACCGCGGTATTCTGCACGACGTCCCGCAGTGCACCTGAGAGCACTTTCGCAGAACTTTGCGAAAGTTCCGCAGAACACCTCTCCGTAAGGCCGCGTTTCCGCAGAAATACGTCCTTTTCATATGCAGGCCACCCGCGCCGTGGGCGGAGAAAGATCACACCCGGTTTGTTTACATTTTCTATAGCGCGGAGTGAAAATGTTCATGAGATCTGCCGATATTTTTTACCCAACAGTGAAGATCGTAAATTCCTGAGCTAGAATGTGGTTTAATAGATTGAGTTAAGATTTCTACCTCTCTGAAACGTGCATGTACACAAATATATTTATCGAAAACATGATCGCTGTGGTCTGAATTGTTACAGGGTTCTAATTAGCGGGAGCTTTGTTTCTTGATCTTGTGTTTCTTGTTTTGAAACCCACGCTGATCGCGGAACACTTCCCGGTGGAATGAACGCCAAAATTGTGTCAAATACACAATAAACCTACATACAAATACAGTATATATGTATTCCCGAAAGATTCTTTCAGTCCTGAATTTATTTACTAGAATAGTCTATTTTTGGTCGTACAAAACAAAACAGCATTTTGAAAGAAATACATAATTTTACTCTTTGTCCGTCACCCCACGCCGCCGCTGGCTTCCGAGCAACAACCAATCAGTTTTTAACCGTAAAATTTCGTACAATTCGCAAAGTTACCATTCTGGGATTTAGATGTTTAAAATATACATTCTAAGGAACAGTTTCGTATGTAGTTTGTGTGGTTTTGAGTTAATTAGCGCGAGGATTGGCGAGAATGCAGAGGGTTCGTAGCGGTGGACGTGTGTTGCACTCGAGTGGGAGGGAGCGCTTCGTAACGTGCGTCCAGAAATGCCGGACAATTTTGATCGTGGAAAATCGTACAATTTGTAAATATAGCGATCTTGGATTCGGATGTATTGAGAAATACATTTGTAAGGAACAGATTCATGTATTGTTTGTGTAGTTTTGAATAAACCTGCGCGAGGATGTAGAGGGTGCGATGTAGTGGGTGCGATGAAAATGGAGTCGATTTTTTTGCCAAAAAAAAAAAAACGGCAACGCACCCGAAAAATAAATAAACACGGTACGGGACAACCCGAACTTGACGTGTTTATGCAAAATTTGACGCAGATTCATTTGTTCTCAGACTATAAAAGTTGACTCTGTGAAAAATTTTGGGATGAAATCGGGACAAGCCGCGCCGGCCGTGCAGGGCGGAACAAGCTACAGTCGTCTAACAATCTTCAGGCGGTGTCTCTGGGCGGAGTCTCAACTCTTCTGCGGCCCGGTTGGTGGGCGGGTCCCCATCTGCGCGCTGTGATTGGCGCGCCGGAACGCCACGTGGTCTGCGGCGCCAGGGAGTCTACCAGTGCCGCTGCTGCTACGTGCTGTTACTATGGCGACGTGCGTGGGAACGCCCGGCCCAACAGCGTGGCGAACGAAATGTATCAATTTTTGATGCGTGTCAACAAAGCCATGGGGCGTAAAGAACCCTTGAATTATGCTTCGCGCTTGGCACAATAATATTAATTCTCATATGCAAAACGTTAGTTCGACTCTGAATATTACCACGAGTCTTCCGTCAGCAACAACAAACGAACGCCTGAATCTATACACGTACACTCGAATAGAGAACCTAGATAATACTAGTAACGTT
>NW_017804331.1:361096-362238 GCF_001625305.1 Branchiostoma belcheri
ATCAGGTAAGGCACATCACACATGGCATGCCCCATCCACACAATATCAGGTAAGGCACATCACACATGGCATGCCCCATCCACACAACATCAGGTAAGGCACATCACACATGGCATGCCCCATCCACACAACATCAGGTAAGGCACATCACACATGGCATGCCCCATCCACACAACATCAGGTAAGGCACATCACACACGGCATGCCCCATCCACACAACATCAGGTAAGGCACAGTCATCACACATGGCATGCCCCATCCACACAATATCAGATAAGGTACTCTACAATCATACATGGCATACCCCATGTTTTTGGCAGAAAATTTGAGTTCCGCTGTCGGGAATTCTCTTTAGTGAGCTTTCCTGCTGTTGCCATAAAAGCTCTGCTGTGTATAAAGTGGGCTTTTCTGTCACTGTTGATTGAACTGTGCACATTTAAGAAAAAGTTTGTTTTTTTTCATTCCAAATATCATATGATAGATGACTTTGATGCACTTTTTATTCCCCAGAACGGCCCAGAGAGTGGTACAGATTGTGCGAGAACACAGAGCGACACCAGCGACTATCGCTATCATCAACGGCAAACTTAGAATAGGTAAAGCTTACACCTGACATGTACTGCATACATGTATTTTATCTATGGCAAGTCCACATTACTGGCCATGGCCTCCTTCAGTCAATTTTGCCCATGGTAATATCCTATTTGATATCAGCCCTACAGCTTCGGCTATGCATGACTGAACAGTGCTATCTGAGAATAACAGTCTCTGCCACATAGGGCAGGTCTGTAAGCTAACTCAGGTCTATTGCAGAGCTTTTTTCTCTTTTGAGTTGTTTAATGAAGGATAAAATATTGAATGCAGGTCTAACAGAAGATGAACTCGAGTGGCTGGCTTCAACAGAAAATCCTGTCTTGAAGACATCAAGAAGAGACTTGTCCATGGTTGTCAGCAAGGTACCTCAAAATTGTTTCGTTGTCTAACAGCACTACGTCCCGACTGGTGCTGTAGCAGACACCTTGTGGTGTAGGGTTACATTATGTAGCAAGTTGTCAACAAGGTAGCCACACCCGTAATTTTTTTGTCTCTTCTACGAGCACTAAGTCTCAAACAACAATGAATAAGGAGATCTGACTGGTGCT
>NW_017804331.1:362258-421023 GCF_001625305.1 Branchiostoma belcheri
GTGGCGAACGAAATGTATCAATTTTTGATGCGTGTCAACAAAGCCATGGGGCGTAAAGAACCCTTGAATTATGCTTCGCGCTTGGCACAATAATATTAATTCTCATATGCAAAAACGTTAGTTCGACTCTGAATATTACCACGAGTCTTCCGTCAGCAACAACAAACGAACGCCTGAATCTATACACGTACACTCGAATAGAGAACCTAGATAATACTAGTAACGTTAGTAGATTATACATATAGTCGGTAAAGATCGGAACTGTAACGAAGATAGGCGAATATAAATTTGTCACATAGACACCAATCACAGAGCCTCGGTTATAGTCGGTGAAGATCGTGTTTGTAACGAAGACGGGCGAAATCATTGGAGCAGCCCAGCTAGACTGTTGGCGCCGACGGCAGGGGCGGCAACTTCTTCAAAGGGAAACGCCTGTCGATCAAGTATAATATGTGCGTGTGGCTATGGGAAAATGCCTCGCTCTAAAATGTATCACGTAGTTCTGAATCGATAATCACAAACAGCATGGAGCTTCTACAACATATAGCGTCTATGCAAACAGGGACAATATCAAACTCGTTATTTTTGGCCACAGAGTCGAAGCATTTAAAGCTTAAAATTTTAAAAAGTGGTTTCTAAGGCGAAGTCATGCCTTGCAGAAAATGTTGACGATACACATTACGTGTTCGACCCAAGGTCATTGACCTCCAGCTTGCGTTGTTCCAGCGGAGAAGAGCGTCTGGCAGTTTTTATAATAGCGTCAGATTTTGTTTGTTAAATCATACACAGGCATTCATGCATCTATCATTCTTCCAACTAGTCCGTAGTTATGTGAGATGTTTATTGGAATCACACGGATCGGAACAAACTCAGAGTATCAAATGGTAAACATCAATCGCCCACGGCCGAGACCGCGGTACCCGCCGCGCTGATAATCCCCGGTATTGTCCACAAATTATCAACAAATACGTGAAAATGAGGTGGAATAAGTGTCATGTAAATCTCAGAATACAAAGGCTGCTCATTAACGACCGAAATCTTGCGAAAGATTTCTTGCGCAGAAGAAGTTTCGCAGCGGCGTTTCCATTACCAGTGGACAGTTCTGCGAAATTCTGCGGGACGTCCCGCAATCTTACGCACGGCCTTCCGCAATCTTACGCACGGCCTTCCGCAATATTTCGCACGGCCTTCCGCAATATTCCGCACGGCCTTCCGCAATATTCCGCACGGCGTTTCGCGATATTCCGCACGGCGTTTCGCGATATACCGCAGGACGTACCGCGGTATTTCGCAGAACGTCCCGCGAAAACTGATGCGTATTTCGTGGCCTGTGCTGTAAGGCACATCACACACGGCATGCCCCATCCACACAACATCAGGTAAGGCACATCACACACGGCATGCCCCATCCACACAACATCAGGTAAGGCACATCACACATGGCATGCCCCATCCACACAACATCAGGTAAGGCACATCATACATGGCATGCCCCATCCACACAACATCAGGTAAGGCACAGTCATCACACACGGCATGCCCCATCCACACAACATCAGGTAAGGCACATCACACACGGCATGCCCCATCCACACAATATCAGATAAGGTACTCTACAATCATACATGGCATACCCCATGTTTTTGGCAGAAAATTTGAGTTCCGCTGTCGGGAATTCTCTTTAGTGAGCTTTCCTGCTGTTGCCATAAAAGCTCTGCTGTGTATAAAGTGGGCTTTTCTGTCACTGTTGATTGAACTGTGCACATTTAAGAAAAAGTTTGTTTTTTTTCATTCCTAAATATCATATGATAGATGACTTTGATGCACTTTTTATTCCCCAGAACGGCCCAGAGAGTGGTACAGATTGTGCGAGAACACAGAGCGACACCAGCGACTATCGCTATCATCAACGGCAAACTTAGAATAGGTAAAGCTTACACCTGACATGTACTGCATACATGTATTTTATCTATGGCAAGTCCACATTACTGGCCATGGCCTCCTTCAGTCAATTTTGCCCATGGTAATATCCTATTTGATATCAGCCCTACAGCTTCGGCTATGCATGACTGAACAGTGCTATCTGAGAATAACAGTCTCTGCCACATAGGGCAGGTCTGTAAGCTAACTCAGGTCTATTGCAGAGCTTTTTTCTCTTTTGAGTTGTTTAATGAAGGATAAAATATTGAATGCAGGTCTAACAGAAGATGAACTCGAGTGGCTGGCTTCAACAGAAAATCCTGTCTTGAAGACATCAAGAAGAGACTTGTCCATGGTTGTCAGCAAGGTACCTCAAAATTGTTTCGTTGTCTAACAGCACTACGTCCCGACTGGTGCTGTAGCAGACACCTTGTGGTGTAGGGTTACATTATGTAGCAAGTTGTCAACAAGGTAGCCACACCCGTAATTTTTTTGTCTCTTCTACGAGCACTAAGTCTCAAACAACAATGAATAAGGAGATCTGACTGGTGCTGTATCAGACGCCCCGTGGTGTAGGATTACATTATGTAGCAAGTAGCAGGGAAAAGTTGGAGGGACTGGTCACCATATATACTAGTATGTATGAATCTGTTTCTTTTTATTTATTTCACCAGCAGTAACACTCAGGTACATAACAACCTGTTTTTCAGGCAATGAATTTGTTTAAACAGCAGTAGGTATTTATATATAGTTTGTTAGGATAGACCATGTGAAGGTAAACATTATGCATTTTCTCTGCATTTGTGACCTTGCTAGTTGACAATTTTCAGGGTTGGAGTGGGGGCACCACCGTGGCGGCCACCATGATAGCAGCTTACAAGGCCGGCATCTCCGTGTTTGTGACTGGGGGCATCGGAGGAGTGCACAGGGGAGGGCACTCATGTACGCAGTCCAATAAGTTTGTATACCTGAAACTTGCTTCATTCAAATTCAGATTTAAACTGTACATTCTACATTCACAACTTACATATTCTACACATTGAACTGTGTATTTCCAGTTGGATCCTCTAAAAAAACTAATAACAACTTTATTTCTCAAATATCCATAACTAGAACATGCCTTAACAAGTTTTGCAGTCTCTCATTTCCTGTTTTTTTTAAATTGTGTATTCATGACAAGAGCCAAACCTTACAGCAGGGATGAAACTCCCCGAATTGCAAAGAGTTTGCACTCGAATTTCAAATACAACAGACAAGACACTTGGTATATACATCCCTCATAAACATTATAATACTTGTACATCATTTTATACCAAGCAAACCTTCTGACTTTTGTTATGTACAGATGAGGCATAGGAAAGATAAAGCATGACTTATGACAGTTCTGTGTTGTACAGGGTTATGGCCCTATGTAGAAAAGACATGATTGTGTTTTTCATTCTTGATGCTGGAACGTAGTTTATAAGTAGACTTACATGTATTTCCTGCGCCCATGCTTGCTGCAGCGCTGGATGTGAGTGCGGATCTGACAGAGCTGGGCCGGACGCCGATCGCCGTGGTGTCAGCTGGGGTCAAGTCTATCCTGGACATCGGTCGCACGCTCGAGTACTTGGTACAGACTATACGTGTCCTTTTGTACTGCCAGATTAGTTAAGAGAAAAATAGCAGTGATGAACCGGGACGAGGGGGGTTATAAACTCAGCCACATTTGGGACAGTGTTCTCATCGCAAAAGCAGCACCTACATCTGCTACATATAGCGGTGAGAAGCAGAACTCTTACCTCTGAGCATCAGCACTTTGGTGAGAAATTTTGGTTGTGTAAAAGAAAACACCTGTATCCTGTGTTTTTTCCTGTAGGAGACCCAGGGCGTCTCCGTGCTGACCTACGGCCACACCACGGACTTCCCAGCATTCTTCACTCAGAAGAGCGGCTTCCACTCGCCCTACAACATCACCACGCCTGAGGAGGCCGCGGAGGTCATAGGTCAGACAGTTTCATTTGTGTCAGCATTTTGTAGTGACAGTCGAACCGCAGGTCACCGTAGAACGCGTTATTCTCTAAGATACGGCGTTTGCCGGGTCACGATTTGACCCCGTTGCATGGGTGTAAACAACTGCCTATAGTGCAGCAAAAAGACCTTAGACCTACACAATGTTTACATTTTTTCATATCTACAGGATTTGCCCAGTACAACCATGTAGATAGTTCGTGCATTGCAAAATGACAGCGAGTGCTACGGCCTTCCAAACATTAGCAATTTTTGGTCAGTTTATTTGTGCTTGTCTTTTTTACTATTTAACTAGATCCCGTTAGCTAGTACCACAGTGTGATAGCCCACTTCTTTACCTTTACATTGATACCAATGACCCCTGGTAAATTTTATGGCAAACGGGTTTGCCCCCAAAAAAACTGTGACGATGCGCACATCGCGGTGGTCAAATTTTAGCCCAGTTGTAAGCTACTGACACACACCATCCTGAGTTTCCGCTACATTTTGATACATTTCGCGTAATGTCATAAAATTCGTTTTTTGGTACGAGAAACTGTATGAATGTGGCTACCACATGCAATATAATAAGTGATATTATAACATTCAAGTATATACAAAAAGAGGCATTTAATACAAGGTTCTGACCATTCAAAAATCGTCAAATTTGAAGTCAATCGGTTTCGAACTCCTGCGTTCGATTCATGGAACCAAGGCAGCGCGTTCCATTTTTCGCACCGCCAACAATGTTGCAACTTTCAACCCCTGTTTGCGAAAGTTCGCAAAAAGAAGGAATCAAGTTTTGTAATCACAAACAGACTTTCTGAAACCCATTCCAAGTCAGACTTATATCATGAAGACGCTAGAGAAAGTGGGATTCATGTGCAACTATACCAATGTCAGCACATATGCCCGATGTTTGCATATTTACAGTAACAGGTCATAGTGTCCGATTTCTCCTTCAAAAATTAGGTCATGAAAAATCAACCTGTTGTTGTATTTGTTCATGTCCAAATTCCTTCTCTTTCTTTTTCATCCGTAAAGTGGGTATCGTTTTGAAGCTTACTATTTCGTCGTTATTCTTTCACTTTCATTTTTGTTCTATGTAACTTTTAACGGAACATTTTTAAAGGCAAATAAACTGTAAAGAAATTACACTTTTTCTCAAGGTCGAGCTGCAATACACATTGTGCAACTTCAAAACTAAGTACACAGGTGTCAAGCCAACATAACTATATTTCAGCCACATCTTACATTACAGGTGTATTGGTTAGAACTAGTTGCAAAAGTTTGCGATTCGAACAAAAATCGTTGAGAATTCGACTGAATGAGCCCAACTTACTATCGGTTACTATATTGTAACAACTACAGGATCCCAAAAGAAACAACACACGATAGATGGGGAGGGTCTATACTTTATTAAACAATACACCAAATCGACGATGAAATATGGCAAACGGGTTTGCCCCCAAAAAACTAAAGGGTACCTATCTCGAGTGGAATCATCTCCATCAAACACGGTCAACTTTGAAACCTCGTTTCTCCAACAAACACCACCGGTAATGTACATCTACGACCTTGAGCGTGACGCCGGCCCTTCTTACATCTCACATTAACGTATGACAAGGAAACGCTTACGCAAAGCGGAGTTACAAGCGAAACAGTAAACAGTAGCAAACTCTCGCGGATTCTCGCGGATCACATTACCTTGGAAAAGAAGCGCGAGATTTAAACGAGATCTTAGAGAGAGCTGCGCAGAACTGATGCGCACAGCGGTCTGCGGTTCGACTGGTGACTTTCTGGTCTAAAGGACCATGTAGGGGGAATTGAATTTGTGTTGGCAGTGCTGGTTTAGATGTGCAGTAGATGTGATTAATAAAGTTATAGAAATCCATCTGCTCATGGTAACAGGTTAGAAGCATTCCTGTCATTATAATGACAATGAAATGAGAATATGGAGGATTAACTTCCATCTCAATGAATGAATTGGTAATACAGTGTGTATATGCAATGCTTACAGATATGTTTGCATTTGTATTGTGTTGAATGTTTATGTCGTGTTGATATCTAATCTAATGGATATCTAATAAAACAAACAAACAAACAAAACAAACAAAATGTTGTCACAAGTTAGTCAGATGATGACAGTCCTAACTGTAGTGACGTGAACCAAGTAAATGTTTTAGGACTGCTCCACCCATGCAGATACCAAGGCCACGCACCAGTAACAGAAGACAGATGTTAGACCATGGCGTTATAACTCCATGGTTAGACTTAGCCCTCCTACAAGCTTGTCACTGTATAGAGTAGGACCATAGAACACAGTCATGAAAATTCCTCTAGCGTGAGATTCATTTCTTGAATGTTGGAGAGAACACTACACCAACAGTTTTGTTCATGTCTACTTCAGACAACCATTTCTCCTTGGGCCTGGACAGTGGACTGCTCATTGCTGTGCCGATTCCAGAGCAGCATTCAGCACAGAAGGTGGAGGATGCCATCCAGAGGGCCGTGGAACAAGCAAGGTTACATCATAAGAGACTTAGTTTCGGATACCTGAAAGATTTAAGAACACTGATACAATGTATTATCATTAAGCTATTGTCCAACCAGTTGTCCTCGCAGCTAGTTTCCGATAAATAAATACATGATATTAAGCAGATCAGCGGCTGCAAAGACAGTATCCATTTGCCACAGCTGAGGACTTTATCTCAATGGCCAGTTCTAACCATAACGCTTTTGCATCTGCTTAGAAATAACCTGCTTGCTTGCTTACTTTGCTTATATACTAGTATGTCAAGTCCTGCAGCATGTACAAAATCATGTACATGGACTGTAACATCAAACTGTTGTCACTGCTTCATTGTACACATGTACATGTACTATCTATCATCAGCAGTACTGGACAGACAGATTGTGTTGTTTGTTCCAGGGAAGAGGGTGTGCGAGGGGATAAGGTGACTCCATTATTGTGTTGTTTTTTCCAGGGAAGAGGGTGTGAGAGGGGATAAGGTGACTCCATACATCCTGGGGAAGGTGGACAAGCTGACTCAGGGAAAATCTCTCGCAGCTAGTATCCTTCCAATGTTTGCCTGACAACACAATCAATCCATCATCAACAGGCATTAGGTTCTGATGCATGGCAGCTACAGACGTGCACAGGTCCCACCAGGTTGTTCTGTTTTAGCACAAATGTTGGACATTATATTATTGCTCTTGAGTCTGTCTTTAAAAGCAGAGACTTCATTCCAGCACTGTAGCTACTCTGTGGATGTAATCTGCTCGGACTTTGAAGCAACCTTTCATAGGCAATATACTCATAGACATTACCCCTGGTATACTCATCAGCAACGTACTCATAGGCAATTCAAACTCTGCTACTGGATATATTGTGGAGATTAGTTCCAGATTTCCAAGTGACATCCACCACACAAGATGGCTGTCACTAGAAAAATCTGGAACAAATTTCTGTACATAAGTCATAACTATAGTAGAGTTTGAATTTTCTATGTGTATCGTCTAACCCTCATCAACGTGTCAATGATACAATTTTGTTCAGTAGTCATATCAATGATAGAAGCCTAACATGATGGCTGGTACTTCGCTGATGTTCAATAATTCTAGGAAGGTTGTCCTCTGCAGGCCTTCATGTGGCTGCACAGCCCGATCCTTGGCCTGCAGGTCCTATGGCAGGATGGACATGTGAAGCTCTGTGCTGGTGGTGACAGTGTAGCCTTCTCTTCTCTTCAGCAGCCTCTCTTAGGGCTTTCTCCAAACCTAACATGTTTGAAAAAAAAAAAACATAATCCCATACAGTGAAAGGCAAGTGCAGTGCCCTTAACTCCCCACACAGACATTGCTCTCATGGAGAATAACGCTGCTGTTGGCAGCCAGCTGGCCTGGGCCCTCTCACACAGGAGGAGGAAACACTACCACAACCTGCCCACCTCCAACCTGCAGGCAAAAACTCCACAGGCTGACGTCCTCATCAAGAGCAACAAACCTGTGTGTATTTCACTATTGTTGTCAATGTGTTTATGCATACAGTTTTTCCTGTAGTAAAAGGTTGAACTTTACTCCAACACACAATTGTACAGGGATCAAATTTTCAGCGACCACTGTCGCCTTCATCAGGATAATTAATGCCCAATCACTTCACAACGTGATCTCGCGAGATTTACGGTTTATAAACACGTGACCTTATTCGCACAAGATTTTACTGATACGTGACGTAAGCAATTGATCAAAAGTGCCAGGGAGTTTATATCATACACCATCTCTATTAAGTGAAGGCTGAAGTGCTCTGATATATATGGCCTCCTTAATGTCTCTTAAAAAGTATTTTTATCTCGGCCGCCTGAGCGGCCGAGGTATTGTGCTCCAAAATATGTACGTTGGATCGTGTTTTCGACCGTGAAAAAAACCCCAATGAAACCAATTACTCTGCGTGTATACTTTACTTTGTGGGGTCGAGCTACCGGATGATAGTGTCGTTATTCTTATACAACGAAGTTGCTAAAAAAGAGGAAATGCTGTTTACCACAAAACCATTGTTTTATATCATAGTATGCATTTAAGGTTCTAGAATTTCGCTAATAGCTGCGGTAATTGGACCAATAAATCAATGACATAAATTATGTACATTAACCTTCCATATTTGCTTAAGTCGCAAGATGTCGCTTTTGATTGGTGAATAAATCACTGTGACGCACGTAAATATTCACTTGAAATGAGAAATTACCGCCCAACAAAACGGACCATTAGATTCCCAGTGCTGTATTACTCTTTGTTCTTGTGGTCAACTTGTTTTCTTTGCTTGAATCGCGTAAAAGACCAAGGAAAATACAATGAAATCGGCAATCGCCGAGCCGCGCCGATCTGCCGCCGCCATCTTGGATTTTTGGAAAGCTGCAATTTGGCCCAAACCGCTAGAGGGGGCGAATTAAAATGTTTAATATATTCGGTCTGAAGTTTTAGTAGCTCTAGCAGTAGAGGAGAAGTTTGATAATGCATAGAACGGATAAAATAGAATAAAATTAAATGAAATAAAATAAAACAGAATAAAAAATAAAATGAAAATAAATAAAAATAAATAAAAATTAAAAATAAAATAAAATGAAATGAAAATTATTGTAGTGGTTACATATACTTAACGTTATATTGTATTTAGCAATGATCATTTAGCAAAAAAAATTCGGTACTGAAACTCCGGTATTCAGAATCAGGTACAGGTACAGGTCCGGACCTGGACCTGATCCTCTGGACCTGGAAGAGCCGAACAGGTACCCACCCCTATTGCTAGTGGTGTAATATGGCTGTAATGTCGACACTGTTTGTTGAGTACTAGTACAGTATATTTATATTCCTAATCAAAAGTAACAGTGAAAGATTTGCCCATACATTGGTATTGAAATAAAGAGCACATTTTAGTACCGTTCACCTGTCAATTTGGTCATTTTCCGGGGGGTACGTTTATTCCGGAGGGTATGTATATTAGACTTTGAAGATTTGTCCGGGGGGTATGTTTATTCCGGGGGGTATGTTTATTAGGGACATGAGAGTAGTATGCATTAAATGTTATAAAGATTTGGTAATAACTGCTGCAATTGCACCAATAAACCAAGTTTAAAAAATTACGTTTTAATATTACCTTGAGACATCTGAATAAGTCAAGACGAAGGTTATGGAAGTGCACTATATTCCTCGGTCGCAAGATGTCGCTTTTGATTAGTGGCCTGAATGGAATTTCCCATATCGAAGATCCCGGATGTAACGCATGAGGCTGGTAAGGTATTTACTTAGCAAAAATAGCAAAATATCAGGAATTATAATGGTATTAGGCATAGAGCCATAGGATAAAAATGGAGCTAAAGATACTACGGGCAAGGGCAATCAATTACATTGTGTTTTATTCGTGCTGTTGAACAGATTTAAACAGAGTTACGTTATCGCCCCCCTCCCCCCCCCCTGTGAAAATTTATGAATTCGTACAACCTAACAATATGTTAGTGCATTAAGCTTGATAACGTTTGACAGCTCTGTTATTGTAGCCACTCCATTTTGTGTTGTCTCATGAAGTTATACCAAAATAAAACATTTCACTTTTGACACATGCATCTTTGCTCTTTATTCATCAGTATTGTCCAGACATTACAATTTCAATGAAACATACAGATGAAACATAGTTCCTCTGTAATATACAACATGACACTACTGATTCCAAAAAATGTCTTCCCCATACATAGAGCTGTGTAACCTACTCTAACAGAGAAATTAGCTCCACATACATATCCTAAACTCTTTCCTGTCTCTCAAATCTTCAATCACAAATGAAAATCTGTATCTCTACCTAAACATTTTCCCTCCCAACATCTGCTTCGAGATTAATATTTTTCACTAATTCCATTGAAGCAAATGATAATGGAAGCCAACTTATTACCCTGTTTGGTGTTACAGGTATGAACATACTAGGTAATACATTCTTTCCTCTCTAGCAGTTACACAAATCTATGTGGACATCCTCCAAGAACACAAAACTACATGGCCAGCGGCCGAGATAAACTTTTTTCAAAAGTCTTGTTTCCTGTGTGTCGTGTTGTGTGTTAGAACAGACCACAGGAAGAATAGCTACTGTCATGTACAATGTACAATGTACATGACAGTAGCTACGGTATTCTTTCATAAAAACTCAAACTCATGAGTATGGATAACTATAGATGGATTTCTTTCCATGCCTGTACCATGACACTTTATTTGATATTGTAATATTTTCATTCAGTGCTTATGAAGCAATCACATGCTACATCAAATATTTCAAAGTACAATTTCATAGTCGAACATGATATTTCCCGGTATGTGCGTGTATGGTTAAAGATAGCTTACTACTACTATATTTGATAGATATCGTTTTACCAGTTTGAACCATAGAGGTTTGACAATCTGGATGGGTAATTTAAGTCTACATATAAATTGTATCATCCTTTCATTGAGATGAAGACAATACTTATACAAAATCGGGTGTTCTCTTAAAAAACATCTTGATTGATCTGCTGGGAAAGCAGAGACATTAAAGATTCCACCTGCCCTTAAACAGGTTGTTGTTGGAGCCAGTGTGGTCGACTTTGTGGCAAAGACCAAGGACCCAGAAGTCAAGGTGGGTGACTTTTTATGAAGAATTGTTTTATTATACAGCAGGGGGAGCTAGAGCAGGGCTCAAATTTCATTTTTGGGCACCTAACCTAAAAAATGAGGGCACAATAAATCTTTTGGAATAAGTAGAATGTGTCAGCAAAAACTAACTACTAGACTGTTTCATTTCTAACAAAAAGTAGTTTTTTTATTATTTTTCTGACACTTAGGCCACACCAATTTGATTTCTTGGTTAATGGATTCGCCGCTTCATTTTTTTCTGATTTGAAAATAAAAATAAAAATTCAGAATCAACTGCAAGATGCTCATATTTTGCCCTGAACAGTTGAAAACAGTCCTTTTCTTGCTACTTGTTACAGTCATCCCATATTTCAATGCAGTGGTATCATTAAAAGTTTAAAATTCATTGTTTAAATTTTGAACCAGCCTGGTGTGTTGACTTCATGTCTCCTATCATAACCATTTTGGGCAATAATACTACTATTAGGATGCCTAGGCCTGTTTTTATTTTTATCTATTTTTCGCCCGCCCGCTCCATTATTTTTCTAGAAAAATCCGTTAACCAAGAAATTAAATTGATGTGGCCTTAGATGTTAGGAATATGCTGTATACTACTGTACAGTTAACATCTTCAGATACAAAAATCTAAGAAAATATTTGGGTGCACTGGTAAGGACATAAGGTAACATGTTGAAAGCTTGCATGATAGCTTGAACGATTAATAGATGTACAGTACTAACTTTTCTTGTCATGTCCACAGCTTGGAGGCATGACAAACCCAGGGACACTGACACAGTCGTTCGGTGGAGTTGGTAGGAACGTTGCAGGTGAGGGTTAGAATTATCATGTTCACATAATTTGAAAAATCTTTATTTTCATTTGCGTATAAGATTTGCTAATGATTGTTGTTTGTTACCACTTTTTAAATGTAAAAATGAATTAATTACTAGTATTAGTTCACTTGCAACCATTGCACCACTCAGAACTATCTGTATTATGACAGCACAGGGAGAGGAAAACATTGCAAACTGACTTTTTGGAGGTCTTCATCATTGTTTCAGACTGCATGAGCCAGCTGGGTGCCATGCCTCTCCACACAATTTGAATAATCTTTATTTTCATATATGTGTAAGATTTGCCATTGTTGTTGTTTGCTACCACTTTTTACTGTAGAAATGAATTAAGTTCACTTGTAGCCATCGTAGCCCTTAGAATACTGGCTCAAAACTATCTGTATTACCACAGCTAAAAGCACAGGGGAGAGGAAAATATGCTGATTTTCAGTGTGTCCTTGTTTCAGACTGCATGAGCCAGCTGGGCGCCATGCCTCTGCTGGTGTCTGCAGTAGGGAATGACCCTCATGCTGCCTCCTTCTACATCTACTCAACTCACATGGTGGGCTGTTTAAGTTCTTACCAAAGTAATGTGCAGATACACTCTACATGCCCATAGCCAGGATTTTGAATGAGGGGGTTCTTCCCACTGCTTGAGGGGACCTCGAGCGCCGTAGGCCTGAGGCGAGCACTGAAGGCGCGAGGTTCCTAGGGGGGTCCGGAAAATTTTGAAAAATGAACCTTCTAAGATGGCATTTCGTGCATTTTTGAGAGGATTTCCAAGAAAAAAATCAGAGATACATTTTTATTCAATGACAAAGGGAGCAGTTTGTCTACGATTCCACTTCCAGTCCATCTTTTCAAGCAAAATCTTGGACCTTTACATAAAAAGTGGACCTTTACATAAAAAGTGGACCTTTACATAAAAAGTGGACCTTTACATAAAAAGTGGACCTTTACATAAAAAGTGGACCAAAAAGTGGACCTTTGAGCCTTGTTGGGGGGTTCTTCCAAACGGGCATGCTCTATGTGAATTGATTGTATATAAATTCTTACTTTAGACCAAGGAAATCCTGGATGGTTTGTGTCAGGAAGGACATTAGAGAGAGTGGCATTGCCAGTGTGATCCAGTGCTGGACAGAGCCCTTTGTTAGGATAGCCTGGGTGCCATCCTCCGTATTTTCTGCTGGCTCCCTAATGTCGCTGGCTAATACACAGTGTTAGGGACCCTGCAGCAGCCCCTAGACTGGAGACTACTACATGCTGTGTTGAACTTCAGCTGTTATTATGTTTTCCCCACAAAAAAAGCTTTTTTTTTTTTTAAATAACACCCGTCTTTGTGGTTCAGGATGTGTCAGGGACCCTTGCTACAATATAATCAAAGACTGGATACTACTACTCTAATGTACTCACTCACTGTCCGGTTTATCGTCTGTTGTTCCCCATCTTCCGAGGGTTAGACGTGCTTGCACAGTACAATTGGGGCTTGATGGCAGCACGCCACTTGTCTCTGTCCTGTGGGTTGATCTTGTCTAAGTTCAGGTGGTGGAGGTCCTCCTTTATATTGTCGAACCATTTCCTCCTAGGGCGGCCACGGGGGTTTGGATCCTCCACATCTAGTGTGAGGATCCTCTTTGGCCATTTGTCCCTGTCCATTCTCTGGAGGTGGCCGTACCATCTCAGTCTGTATCTACTACTACTAACCCCACTTCTGTATGTTCCAGGATGTGTCAGGAGTGTCGCAGCTGGAGGACCAGAGGACGGCGACGTACTGCGCGGTTCTGAACGGAGACGGGGAGCTGGTGCTGGGGGTGGGGGACATGGACATCAACAACCGGATATCACCGGACTTGGTAACCACTCACTCACTCACACCCACACTTACACACACACACACACACTCGCGCACTCACACACACACACAGATCAACAACCGGATATCACCCGACCTGGTAACCACGCACGCACACTCACTCACTCACTCACACACACTCACACTCACACACACACACACATCAACAACCAGATATCACCGGACTTGGTAACCGCTACAGATTGTTGTTAAAAATTACATATACACATGTACATGTAAATCATGTTTTTTTACCATGCCAACAGGAGTAGATTCTAGGTATATGTGAATCCAATATGTCTGCCATCCATAACCTTTACCCCGTCGATCTCTTCCATATTATCAGGTGTCCAAATTTGCCTCGGCTATAGAGCTGGCCCCGTTTGTGTGTGTGGACGGCAACATTCCAGAAGAAACCGTTCGCTACATCCTCAAACTGTGCCACTATCTGCAGGTGCCAGGTGGGTAACATTACCGGGAGGTTGACATTTTCTGCAATGTATCAATGAACAAGTGTGGCTACTAGTACATGTATGTTGCTGACTTCTACTCATGTTCTTGACAAAGTAAACATGGTGAAATGATACAGTAGCTCTACCAGCAATAGCCGCCAGTGTCCCATGTGTATGGTATGTTTTGACAATTCCAATAAAATAAAATCAAGTACTAGTATCAAATCAAAGTACATGTGGTTTTATGTTCAACAAAAGTTAAATTTATTCTTACTAATTAATTTATCTGTGCTGCAGCTTAGTATTTTGCCAGGCTTCACCAAATGTCAGAATATTATATGATCATATTATATACTGCACAACGGCCAAGTCAAACCCAAGACTTTAAAAATGGTACATGGTGCATACTGCTTTCTCTGCTTAGCACTCAGCATTTCCAGTGGGATAGCCTCCTGCTATAGTGATAATGCACAACTGTGTGGCCCAAGGGCTACAAAATGGAGATGGAAGCCGCCATATGTGACCATGCTAATGGTTGCGGGCTTTGACTTCATCTTTTCTTGCAGCCTGTTAGTATTTTGCCAGGCTTCACCAAATGTCAGAATATTATATCATATCATATATCATATCATATTATATGAGCCATCATGTTTTCTTGCAGCCTGGTATGAGCCCACCTGTGTGGTGAAGTCCTCCAAACCTTTTGAGTCGGACGCCTGGAAGAACATAACTTACCTGTCGCCGAACTTAACCGAGCTGAGAATGATCTACCGTATGGTGACCGGGCACGAGGAACCAGTAGGTAAGGACAGAAACACTTCTAATATAATTCTAATCTCCAAGCAGATCATGTGGTGGCAAGGCAGTATCTATTGGCCAGAGGAGTGTCAATTAGCCATTGAAGGCTTATTTATAATACTGGATACACCACGAACCGCTGGGTAAGGTCGGGAAAAAAAACTTCCAGTATTCCTGTATAAATTATGCAGTGGTAAGATTTCATGATCCATCCATCCATATCCGGGCCTTGATTATTCTGCTGCCGGCTTCCCTGTCTCAGGGGTGGGCAGCAGTCGGCTAGACTGGACTCCATGTCTCCATGTGGTCCTGTCCAGTGGGTCAGTGTTAGACAGTCCACACATTCTAATGTCATGATGGCTGCTTTAATTGAATTTGATTTTTTTGTATGTTGATGAAGGTTAGACATCCAGGTAAATAATACTCAACAGGAAATTCAAACTCTACTACTGGATAAATTATGGAGATAATAGTGACATCCACCAAACCCCAGCCAGCTTTTTTAAAAGCATTTCTTGTTTCTTCAGTTCCAGAGGAGGAGCCAACATTGTCCCAAAGACTGCACGAGGCTGTGTTCCTAGTCCATCCACATGTGCATTTTGTATTCCATTATATGTACAATGTACATGTACATGTACCAGTATATGCAGTTGTGTTGAATGAGGTTTCTTGTATTTACATGATGGTCTGTTTTCTCTCCAGTCCCCGAGGAGGACCCAACATTGTCCCAGAGGCTACAGGAGGCCGTGTTCCTAGTCCGTCCGCTAGTGCATTTTGTATTCCAGTATATGCAGTTGTGTTGAATTACATGAGATTTTTTGTGCTGATGTATGTTTTCTCTCCAGTCCCCGAGGAGGACCCTACGTTGTCCCAGAGACTACAGGAAGCCGTGTTCCTAGTCTGACCGCTGCTGGAGTACACCTGTATGCAGTTGTGTTGAGTTACATGAGGTTTCTTGTATTTACATGACGGTGTGTTTTCTCTCCAGTCCCAGAGGAGGACCCGACCTTGTCCCAGAGGCTACAGGAGGCCGTGTTCCTAGTCAGATCGCTAGTGCATTTTGTATTCCATTATACATGTACCTTACCTTAGACCTTGTATGTTTTTTTTAGTCCCCGAGGAGGACCCTACGTTGTCCCAGAGACTGCAGGAGGCTGTGTTCCTAGTCCGACCGCTGCTGGAGTACCTGCACTGCGTGGTCGTGACTCTGAGCAGGGACGGCGTTCTCGTGTGCCGAAACACAGAGCAGCAGTCCAGCTTTCCTGTGGGGAAGGGAAACAACACCGTCAAGGTAAGGTTCTGTATAGCCCATTTGTCAGCGCATTGTGTACAGCCCAAATACAAGAGTTGTACATGTACTAGGAAATTCTCCATTGTCAGAAATTCTATTTTGTAATTTATGTACACGTGGGGAAGGGAAACAACACCGTCAAGGTAAGGAAGAAAACTTTATGTTGTAAAATGAAGAAACAATTAGTAGAAAAAACACTGCAACTTCAGACGTTCATTGTACATGTGTTTAGAGGAAGCAGTCAGTCCTAACAACAAATGTTTAAAAGTTCATCTGTGTTGGTGGTTACATGTTTACAGTTAAAACTTTTGATCCAACACAAAAAGTTCTCTCACCTAGAGCTTTCGACCAGTCACTCCGGTCTTCCTATACCGGATACCTTTGACCCATTGTTGATGTCACACTTCAAAGAAAGCATGTGACAAGCCTCACTGGGTCAGTCTACTGAGGAAGGCCAGAGTGACTGGTCGAAAGCTCTAGGTGAGAGAACTTTTTTGTGTTGATCTAAAGTTTTAACTCTTGAAATGTACATTTCCTATGCAGAAAACCATGCTGACAGCCGTGCACTATCCAGTCTTCCCTAAAACTGAGCAGCAAGTCGTCAACGTCTCAGGAGCAGGAGATTGGTAAGACCCTCCCGAACCCAGAACCGTGCCTGTCTAGTTCTGCTGTACCCAGAACCATGCCTGTCTAGTTCTATGCCTGAATGGGTTAGGGTTAGGCTCAGGCACGAATCTGGATAGTCTCTGTGTATCCCAAGAATGTAGATTTGCCCGAGGCACATGCAGTTCTGGATATGCATGGACTATCCAGAACTGTGCTTGATCATGATTCTGGATAAAACATGGTTCAGGATACAACAGACCACCAACAAACATACTGCACATCTGTCAGTTACTGCTCCTGTTGCTATGACAACTGTATCAAAGATAAATGTTAGGTTTTACAGATACCACCATCCCTGTAAAAAGTCACACACAAATCTAGCAGCTACTTACACATCATACCAACCCTTAGCATGCACAGAACTGGAATCTATCTAGGGTTTATTTTCTATACAACATTTTAGCTAATCTTGAAGAAGTGTTGGTAGAAGTCATTATAAAGTAGTTAAACTGTAATTACCAACACAAGGGATTGGACTTACTTTTCAACTGTACATGTATGGATTGCTTGTTCCTTGACAATGACAGGAGCTGTACAGTCAAAAATTTGGGTAAGTCCAATCCCTTCTGTTGGAAAAAGACAGTTTAAACTGCTTCAAACATTTTAAGTAACATCTGTGTCCATAATATCACCAGGGTCCATAATATCGCCACCTTGAGAAATAGTGTGCTTGAAGATATTTTTACTGCAACATACTTTTGGTATGCAGTCCTTCACACATGAAATGTACATACCTAGGGTATGTTGCAGTAAAAATATCTTTAAGCACACTGTTTCTCAAGGTGGCGATATTATGGACTATGGTGATATTATGGACACGGATGTTACTTGTTCCTTGACAAAGACAGGAGTTGTACAGTCAAAAAGTCCAATCCCTTGTGTTGGCAAAAACTGCTTCGAACATTTTAACTACCTGGTTGTAACTGTATAATGTATTTTTTTGTTCCTCAGCTTCTCTGCAGGTATGATGCACGGAATGCTGCAGGGTCTTCCCCCGGACGTCTGCGTAAAGCAGGGACTTCTGGCCGCCTACAACTCCACCCAGACGCACAGCGCCGTGCCTGCCAGCCTCGACTGTGCAGACTTCTCAGAAGAGAACATCAAGAAGCTGCACTGGCCGACCTACTCCATACCTATCTAGTTCATACATATAGCTGATAGTGGTACAAACTTTGCATCAGTGCAGGTATAGACCTCTAGTAGTTTACAATGAGATAATCTTCTTGAGGGGATTCTGCTCCAGACAGGCACGCAGAACCCACAGCAGGATTTCATGTTCAGGTCTCTAGATCTACAGATCTCCACTTTGCTGCTTAGTCCTACTTGGGTGCCTTCTTGATTCCAATTACAAGCTCAGTAACAAATTCTGTGAACAAGCTGCAATTGTACAGATAGAGCTGTTGTGTAGTTCAGACTGCCAGCTATCAACCAGTCCGTAAATCTCTTCTCTTGCAGACCAATGGATGATGTTCTTAGATATGACAAGCTTTTACCACACTATATGCCACATGTACATGTAACATAACCTGCGTATGTTGATCCATTAACATTTGATAGGCTAGTGTTGTAATATCTGTACCGTATGTTTACCTCATATTTTATTGTTTTTGTTCTCAGTTTTGTATCTTGCCAATTATTCAGATGTAAAAAATTCATTGTTGTGAGAGTTTTCTAATGCAAAAGATAAATTGTTAATAAGTCATTGTGTAAATGATTTCAGCATTATTGTGTAGAATAATTATCTCTAAGTATCATCTTGTAATGTAATGTTATTGTTACAGGTACTGTCAATTGTTTGTCAATAATGCTTTGATTTGATTTGATGTGATTTGGATTGCCACAATACAATACAAATTTCTCTGATACTGCATTGAACTTCTTTTGTCTGCAATTATTGTTGGCTGCTTTAACGAATTAACTACACAACCCAACCATGGGAGCCAGGAAAATGATTACTAGCAAGTTACATAACCCGTTTGCTTACAAACCCACTGCTGTAGTACAATCCCGTTCCATCCAAGCAATGGGGGCCCGCAAGCCCTTTTCCGTAGAGCATAATCGGCCGTTTTAATTCTAAGTAGAGGGTAGACGGACTGCTCTAATATTTTTGCGTAGAGCGTATTCGGCGTTTTAATTCTACATAATGCGTTGTAGCCACTTAGAATTTATTGTAAAGGGTAATCGAGAGGTTTCCGAATTCAGCGTAGAGCGTTGTCGGGACCCCCCCTTGCTACCCTTGCAGGCCCTCAGCAATGACATTATCTTTCATTATCCTTGATCCAAGTCTACAAAAGCAAATAATTTGTTTTGCTGTCATTCTTTAGACAGACATCTGGCCTGCCTCTACCATAGTCAATATCAGCCTCATATATATCAGCCTGACTTATGTAACTTTAATTCTTATTTTCAAGTAACTTCAAAAGTGCATTGTGTAACATGTAGCAATGAGATTCGATGATGGGTAATCTGAAGTCCAATACAGGGAGAATTTTCAGTTATCTCTGTTGCTGCTTTCTTTAGATTTGAATCAATGCTAAACATTTGAAGAAGCCAAGGCCTTTCTCAACTGACTACGGTGCAATGTTCAATGAGGATAGGATTCAAATTTCCCGCCATCCGAAACTCATTTCAATATCAAGTCACGTGACGCATACTAATTACCCCCTGCAAAGCAAGAAGGCGCCATTGCTGTTCAGCCATTTTTCCAACATGGCGTCTGTTGTCGGCTCAGAAGTCGAAATTCAGGAGGTAGAGGTGGAGACCATGCCCGTGGTCGAAACCATCGAGACGACAGTGGAAACGCAGCCCATGATAGCGTTACAGCCGCTGCCCGAGCCCGGTCGCGAGGAGGTTATCCTACAAACGCACGAGGAAATCGTGGGAGACGAAGAAGAGATCCACAATGACTCCGAGGAAATCGACCATATCCCTGTGCCCATGCCGGTGGAGATCGAGGAACACATGAACGTGAGCGCGGCCGGCAAGCGAGGGAGGCGGGCCACGAAGAAGGGCAAGCGGGGAGCGGCGTTCGGGGACCTGGGAGACGCCGAGAGGTCGCGGAAATGGGAACAAAAGCAGGTCCAAATAAAGACACTGGAAGGCGAGTTCTCCGTGACGATGTGGGCTTCTGGTAAGCGGATATCCTTATCGCTGTGGCGAGCGTTTGTTATGTGAAGGCAGGAGTTAGGAAGGATGATGTCTTGTGTTTTGGGGTAGTGGTGGGTTGTATTTTGTCGTCTGTTTGTTGCGATGAGACCGTGATTGCGATGCTGCCGTGAGATCCAGCCGGATATCGGCGTTTTTCTGTCTTGTTAGGGAAGGACTGTGCACGCGGCGTGACGTCAGAGGTCTGTTTAATCAAAAGCACTTATGCAGTGAGAACAGAAAATATCAGGAGATACTGCTTTGAACTGTATCTGTAGGAGGTGTTTTGGGAGAGCATTTTCCATGGGCGCCGCCATCATGAAACAACATGGCGGTTCCAAAATGGCCGCCGCTGCAAAAATGGTCCAACAAATCGTTTCGAATCCAAAAATTCTTGCAAGGGCGGCGCAAATTTCTGTCATACATTCACTTAGTAACCGCCCGGTGTTCCTTTGGATGGGAGAAGTTGAATGTAGAGCGTTTTCTGACCGAAATTTGGTCCTCCACGGTGGCCATTTTGTGTGGGTGGTGTTGGGTAAAAATATGGCGGAACATCATGGCGGAGTTGGGCAGTTTTGGCCGGGAGAAAATCCCGATTTTCGCAGATTTCAGTCAACCAGCGCTTACTTCATTCCCCGTGATATGCTAACCGTGTTACTTAGCGCATTGTGCATCTGATATGTTGTTGCCACCGATGCAAGTTCGAATTTAGCCACGAAAAAGTGAGATTTGTGAAGGTAGGTGGCTAGCTGGACATAATCCAAGATGGCCTCCTTTGTGTGCACACAGAGGATAGCAACAAAAAGCTGCCCGAGCCCGAACCGGAACCTCCGGCGCCGCAGCCGCAGCCCATCCCCGACTTCAGCGAGTTCATGACCGGCAAGAAAATTCCGTCGGGCGGCATTCCGGGCATCGACTTGTCGGACCCCAAGCAACTTGCGGAGTTTGCCAAGTGAGTAAAGTTGTCTAAGTCTACCCCAAAATTTGTCTGTCTGTATAACTGACAAAGCGATCGCTTTTGTATTGCCCGTAAGGTGGGAACGTTTTGTTCTACCACTGAACAAACTGTACTTTCCAGCTGACAGCAACTGCAGCACAATTACAAACTGAATGTGGACGTGAACCTTTATAGCTTAGTTGCACATATAAATTATGACATAATAGTTATGGATATGAATAATTTATAGATCAAAGTAAATTGTTGGCTTGCTGAAAAGAAGTGTATGACATATGGATACACGTTTGGGGGAAGAGCAAAATTAATGTTTATGGCCAAGGCAATGTTGTACACACTTATTTTCTGTATAATAAATATGCAATTAGAAGTTATCATGTCTGCAATATGTTCAATTGAGTATGGCATAGGATAGCCTATTAGGGTACGTTTAGACAATAGTTACTGCATGTATGAGCATTTCTTAATGGCTCCTTTGAAATGTAGCAGAATTTGTTAAGGGACAACCGAAATGGCAACTGTCTTGTTTTTGTCTTCAGAATCCGCATGAAACCAAAGAAGAACAAGGAAGATGATTCCAAGACAATTGCATGTCCACACAAGGTAAGGGCTGTGTGTTGGGTGTGTAGCTTTAAAGGGGGGGTGGGCTGATATGATATATGATACTAACTGTCATATTTCAGAGTGTGCCAGTTAAAGGGATAGACTGTGTCATTGTTATTTTTGCAAATACGTAATCATATCAAGGTAACACCGTAATGCTGCTTGCGTATTTTGAAGTTTCTTAGAATTTGTTTTTGCTTGAGGGCATGTGCAAATCATCAAGGCAAATCATCCGTCACCCACTTTTTCATTTTTTTTGCTGTCTGTGATCTGACTTCTGCAGCACACACTTGTTTGTTACATGTTGAAACTAACACGCTGAAACCCTGTAGGGCTGCACGAAGATGTTCTGAGACAACTCTGGCAAATGGTCATGGTTATTCTAGCACCTAGGATAGATCTGACTTTTGCAGCACACACTCGTTTGAACAATAAACAGCCATGCCTTCAAATATCAGAGTTATCACCAAGAATTGAGGTATTCAAAAACTCATATTTCCCCAGAACTATCGTAGACTGGAACTCGTTGCCACCAAGCACAGTTGGGGCATCATCACTAGAAAGCTTTAAACAACTCCTGCAATCAAATGTGCAAAGATTGAGTGTAACAAGTCGTTCGGTGTGATATAGCTAGCTGCCGCCGTGCTGCGTGCCTGCGAAGCTGGTGTGTTGCGCCGAAGGGCGGTTATACCGGCTGCACTGATACAGATACATGTTGAAACTAACATGATTACACGCTAAAACCCTGTAGGGCTGCACAAAGATGTTCCGAGACAACTCTGCGATGCGGAAGCACCTGCACACACACGGGCCGCGGGTCCACGTCTGCGCCGAATGTGGAAAGGCGTTCGTAGAAAGCTCCAAGTTGAAAAGGCACCAGCTGGTCCACACAGGGGAGAAGCCTTTCCAGGTAATGTCCTGTTTGTTAACGTTTTGTTAGGTGAAGAAAATGTAAATCCTTTTTTTTCTTTATTCTTTGCTACACTGTGCAGGGTTGCCCAACCCTGCTGTGTTAGGCAATGTCATGTTATTTATCTGAGAATGGAATTGTTGACATGTCCATTGTGTAATGTTACTGTAATTCACAAGTCTGTAATTCAAGTAAAATGTTGTGGTCTGAGGTAAGCAAATATGTTCAAGGAGCTTAATCTTCACAACCACAGTGATGGATTTTTGATAAGGGTTATGATAAGTTCATGGTACAAAAGTGACTGTAAAAAAGGAAATTAAAAACAGGAAAAAGTCAGTAAATTGTTTGTTTTCATCCTGCAGTGTACGTTTGAGGGTTGCGGGAAGCGGTTTTCGCTGGACTTCAACCTGCGCACCCACGTGCGTATCCACACGGGCGACCGGCCCTACGTCTGCCCCTTCGACGGCTGCAACAAGAAGTTTGCCCAGTCCACCAACCTGAAGTCCCACATCCTCACCCACGCCAAGGCCAAGGCCCAGCAACAACAGCAGCAGGCTTTAACCAGCCCCATTCTCACCATGCCCACATCTACCATGACCCTACAGATGTAACCCTGCACATTAGCAACACTAAACTACAGATGTAGTTCGGTACTTTAGCAACACTTCTGGCAACACTAAACCTGACTCCAGGCCCTCACCATGCCCACATCTACTATGACCCTACAGATATTTCCCTGCACTTTGCAAGTATCTCGATGCTAAACCATGCTCCCATCAGCATGTTGGCAGAACATACTGCACCTGCTCGAAACCCGTAATGTACTGTGCATAGCACTTCGGCAGAACGTCTCATATAAGGTCGTATTTGCACAAATATAAGGTTACCATCCCGTTTGTGTTTTCTAAATGTTGTTAAGTCGGGAAAGATATTGTCTGCAACAGGCAAAATTCTGATGCAACGTTGACCAAAAATCGTGAAAAATCCGGGGTTCATGCAGGCACAGTGCTTTCTGCCGACATGCTACTCCCATCTAGCTGCAGACTTTGTAAAGACAATTTCAAATTATACATATTATATGACATGGACTGTTTACTCAGATGTTATAGTATAAAGGCCCTGCGTAGCATTATTAATTATATCTGCATTGCACGTATACCATGATTTGTTAATCGTACATAGAAAAATTGCAGGTTGCGCAGAATACTTTGTTCCAAACTGTAGCCTGCTTCAGTGCTTGTTTCTCAGGTAAAAAAAAAACTAACTTGAACCAGCAGCGACCGGTGGAAAATCTAACTTGTAGATTATTTTAGATTGGTTTTATCTGTGGTTGCTTCTGGTAGCGAGACAGATCCAAATGTATCCAGGAAGAACCTCTGAAAGGGTCACGTTTCCATAGCTGCAACTTCTGTGTGGCATGTAATGCACACACTCGTGTATGTCAGGTCAGGCTGCCATCTATATCACAACTTTGGTGACACACATGCTGTTACAGTAATAGTTTTGTTTGTTTGTGTTATGAGAATCATCCTGTCATTTCACATTTGTACTGCAGATGTGTACTGGTGTACTAGTATTACTAGTAAGAGGTGCTGGTGTCCTGTGTTGAAGGCAGGTTTCTGACTTCTCCAGTTGTGAGTTTTCATCTTTTCATCTGAACACAACATGACTTGGGAGGAGGATAGTCTGATTGTTTCAAACCTTACATGAAATTCTTTCAGCTGTGATTTTGATTGATCAAATCTATATTGCAGGTCATCTCTAGATGCTTTTGGGAGTGGTGGATAGTCATTATGTAATTATAGCGGAAAAGAAACAATGAATTATAGAAATGAGCAGGGCATTAACTAAGTGTGGCAAAGTTGAATTTGTTACAACTGAAACATGTTTGTCACATACGCTTTCATATGTTGATACACAGAGTTTATGTAAAATGGTATCTGTTGATACACTAGCTGTGTGCTCACCCTTTGGAATTTCAAGTAATATAAAGCTGTGAGTCTGAAAACCAGAAAAATGTCACCCTTCCCACTATCAAACCAACAGTTAATTGATATTCCAAACTGTAAGATATTACAGGATCTTTTGTGATTTTCATATGTGTATGTCAGTACTGCAACTTTGGGGACATGAGACAATGCAAGTGCCTCTTGTTATGATAGAGAAAAGCTAGCAGACTCCCCGTGCATGCATAGCGATACGTCAATAGTGCTGATGATATCAAAGGGTTTGGAGAAATTATTACATAGTTTTTGTCATGGTTATTATCAGTATAGATGTTTACGTATTTCACTAGAGGAGGTTTAAGACAGACTTGAACCTGCTTGACCAGAGTAATGATGATCATGAAAACTTGCTGTTTGTTCTGTCTATACACACATGGGTCTGGCTGTATATGAAAGCTTCCTAGTGTAGCCCTGCCCTACAGGGGTGTCTGCCACATAGCCACCGAGTACTTAGTTGTCTGGCGTCAGTTGATTCTTGGGCATTTGCAAGACAAAGTGTATATATATCCGTGCAGAAGTGTTGACCCAAACCTTGTACATGATTCTTGGCTTCGTGTGAATTTTCACTAACTGTGAGTTTTCTCGTTGGTAAGTTCGCCTTGTTAATCGCCGTGGGTTGGCTGTATGTGGTAAAAAATGGTGTCTGTATTATTGTGTTTAATTTGCTTGATTTCTGTAAGAGCTTCTAGTCTGCTGCAGATTTTAATTTCTTGTATTTATTCCCCCTAATTAGAACCAGATGAGTTCGGAGTACTTTACAGTATAATGCAGGCTTATTACGATATGTTATCTAGAGTTCACAGGAGACATTTTGTATGAGTGGTGCCGTCATCACATGTAATGTATATAAAAGAATTGTTGTTGGAATAGGCCAAATAAAAAGGCATGTGACTTGATCAGTGGGAACATGGACTGAAACAGATCTAAATGTTAGTTTATGCCATGTTCGAGGAACTGAAGAGGGAATAAATTCCAAGTGGACTGTACTTTTGTGTAAGCTGTCTGTTTTCATGTTTCTGACTCTGTGTAGCTGGTAAGATACGAGTATTGAATGCTTCTATGTGTGTTTTTTGTCGAACCAACTCTGAATTACTGGAGGTGATTGAACTGAATGTGATCTTGTGGCTGAGGTTTTGACTCAGAATCTGAAGATTCTGGGCTCGAATTCCTAACAGGCCCATTGTTGTGTCCTTAGGAAAGGCACTTAACACTACCTCCTCACTCGACTCATGAACATAAGCACCTACTTATAAAGAAGTCCAAGTATTTACATAATGTATACCCAAGTTGTAGGTCAGTAGATGTAATATCCAGTACAAAATACTTTCCTGGTAGTGCCATGCAAGGTGACAGGTCCTTAAATATAGTCTCCACCAGACTCCTTTGCAGGCTGAATGAACAGTAGAAATCGGCCTAAAAAGAATGTAGCTGGCCAGGGGAGTTGGCCAGCCATAGAGGGTCCGCTTTGGCCTGCAAACTCTCCTGGCCAGCTACAATCTTTTTACGCTGATTTCTACTATTCATTCAGCCTGTAAAGGAGTCTGGTGGAGACTACCTTAAATATTTTACACTACTTCCAGGCCTAGGAATGAGCAATGATGTCAAAATCAAGTGCTGGTAAGTCTGGCATTTGATCTCCTACATGGCACAGAAAAATAGGACAGCAAATAAAAAAGAGAAGCCTGTTTGTACTGTTAGTATTGTTTTAATCGGGACCTTATTATTGCTATAACAGTATTTATAATACATGTACTACATAATGAAAGCAGGAAATACTTATTTGTCTTAATTGACAAATCTTAACTGCTTTCTAATTTATATTCTACACTTTTCTGGATGTTCATCATCACATCAGGAATTTTTAACTTCTATGGCTTTTAGCTTCATTTTCAATAACAAATTTTGGCACAAATCCATTTTTTACATGTACAATCATGTATGAAAACACAAGATTTTTTTTCTCTCTTTCAAATTGGGTTATCATTTTTTCTTGTACAGCTGTCAAATTCTAAGGAATATTGTTAAGCTACACATGTTGCCCCTTTAGTCTCAGTTTTATCAATGGTAACTGGCATGTAACAATACTTGTATGTCACATGAAAAATGCCACAAATGACATAACACTATAATAATAGTATATTCATTACAAAAGAAAGTGCTTAAATATACATGTTCATCTATAATTATTTCAATTGAGTAAAGTTTGTTAAGATACAGTGGTCATGGCTAGTAAGATAAAATTAATGCATCAACTAAGAAACTCAAGTTACAATGATTATATTGCCATATATATAAATAACATAATTATATAGTTGTCACTGCAGAAAGCAGCCCCTTCACAGTATGTCCCTACATGTAGTTTATGCCCCTATCCAAGTTAGTGGTGTGCGTAATTCTGCGGATCTGGAAGATTTTAGTGTGTGAATCTGAATCAAAGCTTTGTATCATCAGACAAGTGTTAACAGTTAAGGCCACGCCAATTTAATTTGTTGCTTCTCGGATGGCCCTGTCCATTTTCTTCCAATTTGCAAAAAAATAAAAAATTGGGGGGGTTCTAAATTAACTGCAAAATGCTCAATGAAAGACATATTTTGTCCCCAACAGTTGAAAAAAGTCCTTTTCTTCCTAGTTCTTAAGTTTTTCAATATAACAATGCAATTTTGTTCAATCAAAAGTTCAAAATCTACCGTTTTAATTATAAACCAGCCTGGTATGTTCACTTCATGGCTCATATTGTAACATTTCTGGCTATCATGGGGTGCCTTGGGCTGTTTTTTTTTTGTTTTTGCCCTGTCGCTCCTGATTTTTTGTGAAAAAATCCGAGAAACAAATTAAATTGGTGTGGCCTAAAGTGTAAACCTGTACATAATTCTGTGTAAGTCGATTTCAGCGTGTAAAACTGAATCAAAGCTTCGTCTCCTCAGACTCCGCCTTCTCCTCCTCTCCCTCCCCTTCTTCATCCTCCTCGATCACGCTCACTTTCCTCCGAGATTTCTTCCGCAGTTTCTTAAGAATGCTGACGCTGCTGCCGAGTCTCGGCCGGAAGACCTGAATGAAAGAACGGTTTATTTGATCATTTTGAACATTGAAAATTTCTCTGCAAAATGCAGATGGGTACTTCTAACATTGTAAGTGAAACTGAGAACAATAAACGAACCTTATCTCCGTCGGTAGAGTGTTGTCAGTTCCCATGGTGACAGACGTCTGGTTCAGGTCATTGACCTTATTGGTTTGGAGAAGAAGAAGAAGAAACAGAGCAAAAACAGTACATTTTCCTTCTGCGAAGGTATACATGATAAACCAACCTGGTCTCCATCCGTGGAGAGTTGTCAGTTCCCATGGTGACAGACGTCTGGTTCAGGTCATTGACCTTATTGGTTTGGAGAAGAAGAAGAAGAAACAGAGCAAAAACAGTACATTTTCCCTCTGCGAAGGTAAACATGATAAACCAACCTCGTCTCCGTCGGTGGAGAGTTGTCGGAACAGTTTGTTCTCGTTGCGCCGGTACTCGTCGATCAGGTCATCCACGTGACCCTCATCATCATCGTCGTCAGGGGCAACCGGGACGACGCCCGGCGACGTGGGGGCGGCCGCTGGGTCCTGCGACGCCGGCGGCAGCTTGGCCAGCTGACTCAGCTCCTGCTGCACGCTTGACAGGCTACACGTCACCTCTCGCAGCCTGGGTCAAAAAGGATCAGTCAAATAGTCAAGCTCCATGCCCGTAGCCAGGATTTTGAATGAGGGGGTTCTTTCCACTGCTTGAGGGACCAGGGTGCGAGGTTCCTAGGGGATACCCCCGGAAAATTTTGAAAAATGAACCTTCTGAAATGGCATTTCCTGCGTTTTTGAGAGGATTTCAGAGAAAAAAAATCAGAGATAACTTTTTATTCAATTGCAATGACAAAGTAGGCAGTTTTTATATACGATTCCAGACCCGCTGGTGATACGAATCAGTGAGAAATATTGGACCCTTAGATAAAAAGTGGACCAAACAGTGGACCTTTTAGCCTTGTGGGGGGGGGGTTCTTCCGAACCTCAGTCTGGGTCAATTACAATATCCGTCAAATATAGTCGAGCTCTCAGCCTTGGTCATACACCTCACCGGCCCCATAGCAGTATGGTCATACAGTATCAGTCATAAAGGATCAGAAAGATACTTTCAACAAATTCATACGTAACAGAACCAACCAAGGTTATCTATTTTTCTTGTGAGTTTGACAGATACTGTTGTCAATATTTTGTCACCTGTAGGTTTTAATCTTTTGTTACGGTACCTCTAATCAACATCGTACTAGTACCTCGCTTCCAGAGTCGCTCTTGTTTCCTCCATTATCTGGTGACATGAACAGGACTTTTCCTCCTCAAACTCTTTGCTCACATCGAAAAGCTGCAACAAATTTTGATGAACCTTGATTACTATGGACAGCCTTACAACCCAAAATTTGCACACGTACATACACATGATTACATGATAAATGTGCTACAATGGCTGTAAGTAGGCAAGATTTGGGAGTGTTCTAAGGATCCATCAGTACGGAACAGTCATTTCCGCCACAGTCATGACTACATCAAAATTAAGTCTTCCCTTGTGCTTGCAAACACTGTCCTGCTAGGAGTCTGCAGAGGAGGCTACTGATATATCACAAGTAGGTACAGGGTGTATGATTTACCTCCCTCAGCTGATGGGGAATTATTCTGGCAATCAGGCTCATCTTCTTTCTGGACCGTTTCTTTTCGTCGTAATGCAGGACCTGGAAGCGCCGGAGGAAGAGAGTGGTGCCCCACTCCTTGTGTAACATGTACTCCGCCTAGGGGGCAACAAAAGCAGACACACGTCAGTCCTGCCTTTTTATTCTATACCTAAACGTGTTATGGTTAGGATCAAGCTCGGTTCTGGATATAAGTCTCCTTGACTCCATGTATCCAAGAACGTAGATTTGCCCCAGTCACAGTTCTGGATATGCATGGACTATCCAGAATCGTGCCAGGGGCAAATCTAGATTCTGGATACGCCTGGACTATCCAGAACCTTGCCTGAGCATAAGCTCTGCATGGTTCTGGATACAACATTTGCCTGTCCATGTGATGATGAAGGAAATACAGTCATGCGTAGATACTTAGTTAGGAGCTCACCTGTATCTGGAGATGCCCCAGTCTTGCCGCCTCCCGGATGGCTTTGATGTCACCGACTGCCAGACCAACCTGGTGAAGGGTTGGGAAAACATCATGGGCATGAAATGTGCTGTTCTAAGAAACTATCCATTCCACGAAACTAAATAGATACATTCTGGGAAACTATTTATTCTGGGAAACTATATAATATTCATTCTAGGAAACTACTCATTCAAGAAAATTATTCATTCTAGAAAACTATTCAATCTGGGAAACTAATTCATTCTAGGAAACTATTCCTTCTGGGAAACTATTCATTTTAGGAAATTATTCATTCTAGAAATACTATTTATTCTACTAGTTCTATGAAACTATTCATTCTAGAATATTAGTCATTGTAGGACACTATTGATGTACTTATTTTGTCATCACGACCAAATAGAAACGGGTTCTGTGTGGTGTGATGCTGAAAGTGCCGACTTGTACCGTGAAATTCAGTGAAATTCGTGAAATTCAGATTGCAACTGCGTAACGTACAACACAGCAAGGAAACATTGAAATTGACCAACCAGCAAGTTTACGATGATGATGCACATGACAACAATGAAGATGAGGAGGAGGGCGAGAGTGAAGGAGTTTCTGGTGTTCACGCCGAGCCGGAAGTTACTGTTGATGTCGAGTTCTCCCATCATCATGGACAGCAGCGTGTAGAAGGTTCTCGGGAAGTCGTCAAACGCATCCCCCTACAGGACGGGATATATTCTAGCATTACTGTAGTCGCAAGATAGTCTGTTTCATGTCATACTCATGACTATGGGTAACTCTTATATTCTCAGTGTCTGACCAAGATAAGACCAAACTGAACTGGATTAAGCCCAGGGAAAGTCGTCAAACGCATCTCCCAACAGGACGGCATGGATTCGCACATTAGGTCACACCATTATCATGAAAGTTCATCTGTGTTGGTTAATCACAGTAAAATGTTGAACTTTATTCCAACACAAGGATTACATACAGAATTTTCAACAACCACTTCCAAACGTTAACTCGTTAGAGTTACGGTTACAGACACGTGACCTTGTTCACACAAATTAGGCCACACCAATTTGATTTGTTTGTCAGATTTTTTCCAGAAAAATGAATTGTTACACCCAATCTTTTAACATTTGATTGCAGGAGATGTTTAAAGCTTTCTAATGATAATGCCCCAACTGTGCTTTATGGCACAGTTCTCGGAAAATACAAGACTTGAACACCTCAATCGTTGGTTGATAAATCTGATACATTAAAGCATGACCGTTTCTTGTTTTTTTCTGTGCTGGTATTAGGTACTTGTAGAATAATCTTACCAGTGATGTGTTTGCGATGGTGACTTACCAGTGATGTGTTTGCAATGGTGACTTACCAGTGATGTGTTTGCGATGGTGACTTACCAGTGATGTGTTTGCGATGGTGACTTACCAGTGATGTGTTTGCGATGGTGACTTACCAGTGACGTGTTTGCGATGGTGACGAGGTAGAAGAAGGAGAAGCAGAAGGCAAAGAGGTAGAAGATGAAGACGATGACGACTCGGATCATCGTGATGAAGATGCTGCCGATCATGATGATGTACAGACCAAACACGTAGATCCTGGCAGGGAAAAGGTTTATATCAGCTTAAACTCAACTTGGACTGCTTCGTTTACAGTACCGTAAATAATTTCATCAGGTTGGTAAACAACTGAATAGCAAAGTTCTTTATATTACAACCATTTATTTTTCACTAGCCGACATTTCGATGACCGTCTGTCATCTTCAGTCAGAATTGCCCTGTTGAAGATGACAGACGGTCATCGAAACGTCGGCTAGTGAAAATAAATCAGATCTTTTAGTAGCTGAAAGTTTCAAATTAGCCAAGCTGTATCCATTTGCCAGGCAGTTACCCTTCGCTGGCGTAAAAAAATACCAGTATGGAAAACAGCACAGTAAAAATGCCTTAAAAACACATAAAAAATAAACTGAAGCCTCAGCAAGTCAACTCTGGATTGTGAAGTCATCTCTTGATAAATAAATTAAGCTGCATCTCAATTATCACATTTAAGCACGCAAGGATAGGGAAATGAAATGTCATTAGTCTGATCATTCTTTAAACTTTTGAATCATCTTCAAGTTTATCTGGGCCTTTTTCTGTATTGGTTTAGCCAGTATAACCGCCTTCGGCATAACAAACCAGCATCGCAGGCACATGGCGTGACAGCAGCTGGCTACATTGCACTGAACGGCTTGTTACACTCAATCTTTCCGATTTTTCGAGTAAATTATGGCCAGAAACACTCAAATCTCACCTCCTGAGCACGAGAACAAAGATGATCCAGGCCAGGAACACCGCAATGGTGGCGGCATAGGTCTTCGCACACGGGTACATGGACACCGGAAGGGCGTACAGGAGAGCAGCCAGGCACATGATGAAGTCCAGCAGGTTGCTGACAGTCAGGAAATCCAAGCCCTGTAATATCAAAACAACTTCAACCATTTGGGCTGGAAAGTGATCTCGATCCAGTTTTAGCTCACTGTCATGACAAAGAAGACAGATGATATGTAAAATATTTACAGGTTCGTTGTAGCTCTTTTCAACAAGCACAATGTGCCGTCCTAAGGACTCAGACCCTTTAGTAGCGTGCATGTCGGGAGAGCGACAACAGCCAAATCCCAGCCTCTTGGTCCAGAGGCAGGGTCACTAGCCACTGGACTACACATGCTACTACGGATTGGGAAGGCACTGTCAAAATACAAAAACCAACAAATTGAATTGGTGTGACCCGAAGTTATTGGTCAAAAGATCACCATGTGATTTTCCTCGACTCACCTGTCTGACGAGGTTGTACAAGTCCTTTATGAGCCCGAGGGCTGCGAACACCAACACCAGGTACGAGAGCACACACAGCTCCTGTAGGGCACAAAATGTGAAGTAGGTAAATGTTTCCTCATGTTACAATGTATATATATAGTACAACATACACTCTGTATCTCTCAAGACGTAAAATCATTCTTTACTCACAAATAAAAGAAAGGAACATTTATATCCCAGGTCACGTCTAATCTCCAAGCAGATCTTTTGGTGGGGGTAAGACAGTATCAAATTGGCCAGTCTGTATAATCCATTTCCCCACCCAAGATCTGCCTCCAGTCGAAACGTCAAAGGCTATTAACACCTAGTTGTTGCCTGATCAAAATATTCTTGCCAAGTAGTTTATTGCCCTGACCACCAGGCAAGGCTCTTGCCCTCCTAGTGGGCCAGCTGGTTGAGCATTACTCTCTATGGGTCCCCTCACCAACTGTTATTTTTTTCAGTTTAACTAAAGGAAAGAAGGTCCAACATATGTTTTGTGATATCTGCAGTTTTGAACCACAATGAGCCCAGTTATATTTTATTGACATTTCTACAGGTATGTTTCAGCCAGCATATTTTAGTACCAGCATACAGTATTATCTCGACAGGGTTAGGCGAGAACTCCCACTGAGATGTGCGCGGGTGACTGCATTTGTCCCAGATTCAGGCCATAAACCGCTTGTAAAAATCTTAGCACAACAAATTTTTGATAGCTGTTAATAGGGGCACAAGGAGGGGCAGCAACACCATTTTTGAAAAGAAGTGCTCCTCCCTGTTCGAGTGCAGGCAGATCTTGGGTGGGGAAATGGATACAGACTGGCCAATTTGATACTGTCTTACCCCCACCAAAATATCTGCTTGGAGATTAGGTCACGTCGGCCATAACTGACTGAACATGCAGGGAGATATTAGACATATAACATTATACAATACATCGGGACATACAATATTGCACAGTTTCCTGAAATATTGCATAGTTTTTATTAAAATTATCACAAGAATTTTTTAGACTTTGGCTTAAAAGTTACCACTTCTATCTAGTGCGACTTAACCACCTTATAATTTCAGGGAGTAGGCCGGTATTAATTATAAGTACAATGTAGTTACAGTAAGGTATCTGAGTCCCAATTCAGCTCGTGACGTGCATTCCATACAGCATATATAGGTATTCATGTAATTATACGCACCCTAGGAAACATACATTTCAATGCCAAAGGTCCCAGAGATGGAGAAAAATTGTGTCCCAAAATACATGTACTAACAGCATCAATTCCGACATTTGAAGTTCAATGTTTCAAAAGAGGCAAGCACAAAATTATTCCATGAAACTTTTGGAAGCCCGTGTGATAACCGTTTGAACCCCATGTGATACGGGTAGTTATCGCACGAGCCAGAACACCCATATCAAACGTTATCATGGCCCACATATGACATAACATGACGTACCTGTATGCTGCGTGAGAGATGGAATGGGGAAGCCAAAATAAATGTGAACTAGAAAGGTAACATTTGCAAAGCAAATGCATAATGTTTACCTTCGGATATGGTCTGCTCTGTTAAGTCTTACTCAAACACATTCACATACAGTACATGTATTACCTTACCTTACCTGGGCCCTGGGCCCCGTGTGGAGCATAGGCCACCAACGATTTTCCTCCATCCAGTTTGGTGTTTAGACTCCTTATACATACATGTATATGGAGTTGGAGTCTAAATGCCTACTATGAAATTGCAACATTATGTAACCCAACACCAGTCACTATGGTGACAGACGTCAACAAAAGAGGCCATTGGCCAGGTCAGAGGTTAGTGTTTGGAACAGGCGAAGAAGAAGAAATGGAGCAAAAACAATATGTTTTCCTTCGGTAAACATAAAAACCGTACCTGAGACAAGTCACAGATGAACATAGCGTTGTAACAGGTGGCAGTCTGTTCCCTGGTGCTGTTACGCCTCTGTGAAATCTCCGAGGCCTGCTTCATGACCAGCGTGGTCAGGCAGCCCAGGAACACCATGTACACCACTAACGTCGCCAGGAATATACGGAACCCAATCTTCTCCCTGTTGGTTAGACGTAGGGAAACTAACTGAGAAACAAAGTCGGTCATTGAGACAAAATAATTTGTTAATCCAGGAGCGGACTTGGCTTAATGGACAGATGACATGCCGGGGGAGTTGGTCCACGAAAGGAGTACAGTTTGCCGCTTGGAGTGACCCTGGCATGTTATCTGTCTTTTTGACCAAATACCAGCTGCCTCTGAAGCCTGGTAGAGGCTAACGTTACAAGTTGGATCAGCAGTTTACTCCTTCTTTGATGACAGAGTAGCTTTCTACCAAAACAGAGTAGCTTTCTACCAAAACAGAGTAGCTTTCTACCAAAACAGAGTAGCTTTCATGCAAATGGAACAGCCTGTTGAAGACAATACTAACAGCACTACTTGCAGTATATCCGGGCACAACCTCACGATGGGTGTAAACCATAGTTTTTTTTTTGTTTGTTTTTTTTTAACCGAATTTAACGTCATTTTTCCCCAACCAGGGGTTAGACGTGCTTGCACCAAGTACAAGTCTTTTTTGAAGCAGGATTTTTACAGCTGGATGCTCTTCCTAGTTAAGATAAATAAACCGTAGTTACGAGCAGGAACTCACCAGTAAACTTCCAGAAACTTCTCCACGATGGGTGTAAACCATAGTTAAGATAAATAAACCGTAGTTACGAGCAGGAACTCACCAGTAAACTTCCAGAAACTTCTCCACGATGGGATGCTGCAGGCACTTCCAGCGCCGATTCCTGATGATCGCCTGGGGGAGGGGCATTTATAAAGGAAACAAGATCTTACAAAGACAACATGTTGATCAGCATTAAAACTCCCATCTCAAAAATCAATCACAAGCTATGAGCTGCCGTGTCTATAAATTGCATGACATTGTGCACTAACCTTGAGGAAGGACAAACCCTCTCGTCTCTCGTACATGTAGCTGAAGTCATACGACATCACCTGTTCGGGCAAGAGTTTAAATTGTTAAAATATGTTTACTTAACTTAATGAAAAGTTACTAACGATGCTAACAGAATGTCTTGGGAAGCCTTTATAATGCCATATAACTAGTGTAACTATATGCTGGGTGGGACAAGAACACCGGTACAAATAGAAGTGAGAAAGCAGGCGGTCAGAAAGAAAAAGTGCAGACAGATTAATTAGCCAATCAATTTGTGCAGCTTTCAGAACCAGCAAGGTTGGAACCAGTGACGTTACCTTGTGGTCATTTCCGTCTTTATCATCTTCCTTTATGGTTTTCTCCACACCAAACCGATTCAGAAATTCCTGAAAGACAAATGTTCATGTAGTTTACTGAAGGCGTCAAATATTTATTACACCAAGAAGTCGTGAATCATCAATACAACCACTCATTTCAAAATAATTGTAAATGTAAAATAATTGTAAAATTTGGTAAATTTGTCCATCGTAAATGGACCTATTGTTGTTTGCTAAAGCCTGACTTGTCAGTCATGACACCAGCAGTGCAACCCGTGACCTGTCCATGACCCATGTGTCGGTATATTGTGCACAGAGCCACATGTAACGTTATCTACACATAGTTCTATGCCTGAATGGGTTAGGATCAGGCACAGTTCTGGATAGTCTTTGCAGATCCAAGAACGTAAACGTGCCCCAGGACCGGTTCTGGATATCCTAAGCATGGTTCTGGATAAAGCACTGTTCTGGATGAAACACGGTTCTGGATGAAACACGGTTCTGAATAAAGCACAGTTCTGGATAAAGCATGGTTCTGGATAAAGCACAGTTCTGGATAAAGTGTGGTTCTGGATAAAGCATGGTTCTGGATGAAGTACGGTTCTGGGTACAGCAGGTACTTACCACAGCCACGGTGGGCATCTCCACCACCAGATAGGGCAGCTGCGGTCTGTCGTCCAGTCGCAAGAGGTCACTCCACCTGTGCAGAACAAAAAGCAAACGGTTTCAGCGTGCGACTTGACCGACACCAGTGAAAACTGGGAGTTAACAGTGTACAAATACATTTTCGTACATCTTTACCTTCGCCAAGAAGGTTATGTTTTCGTTGGCGTTCGTGTGTCTGTGTGTGTGTGTGTGTGTGTGTGTCAACACGATAACTCAAGAAGGCTAAGATGGATTGTCTTTATATTTGGTAGGTGGGTAGGTCTTGATGAGACCTGGAACTGATTAGATTTGGGCACCCTGGCGGCTTGTTATGGTACTGCAGCTGAACTTCCGGTTTTGATATCTCGTGATCTGGACATGGTAGGGACACAAAATTTGGATGATAGGTAGCTCTTTGGGTGGGGAACAAGTGACATGGGTTTGGACCCCCTAGCGGCTTGTTCTGGAACTGCAGAAGTATTCGTTGAAAAATATTCGAAGGAGGATAACTCAAGAACCGATTGACGGATCATCATGATTTTTGGTATGTGGGTACCTTAAAGAATGCTTGACATATGAAAATGATAGTTATGGCGAGAGAGTGGGAGTGACATACCGCCCGTTCCTCCCCATGGCGAGAGAGTTGGAGTGACTTACCGCCCGTGCCTCCCCGTGGCGAGAGAGTGGGAGTGACATACCGCCCGTTCCTCCCCATGGCGAGAGAGTGGGAGTGACTTACCGCCCGTGCCTCCCCATGGTGAGAGAGTGGGAGTGACTTACCGCCCATGCCTGCCCATGGCGAGAGCGGCGTCCTCCGAGCCCTTGTTAATGGCGACGTCCAGCGCGTTTTCCCGGTGGAGGTTTTCCGTGATGATCGCGCCGTCCGACAGCAGCAGCGTCACGATCTCAGGGAGGTTCTCGTTCGCCGCCACATGGAGGGGCGTGTTCTGAAATGTTTTATAAATGTTTATTCGTCAAAACCTTTATCAAATTCACTAATACTAAGCCATTACTAAATTCACTGGAAATGGCAGTAGCAACTTTTGGAGGGAGGAAGCTTGCTGCCAAGGTGACCTATACAACAAACGTACGGGATGGTCTGAGGTTATCAAAACCTAGACAATTGCACCTGACGTGCATAAGTCAATAAATTCTTTTAAGAGGTCAACGTGGATAATACTCATCCCAAAAGGACAGTATTAACTTTGCTCCAAGCTTTTTAACAGTGAAAACGTCATATGGTGATATGGGCTTCCATTATGTTGAAGAATGACAATGGTGGTCCCTGTTGTATCCATAACCATGATGACGCACAGTCCACGTGTATCCAGAACCATGCCTGGGACAAATCTATGTTCTTGGATACGCGGAGACTATCCAAAAGCACACCTGATCCTAACCCTAACCCATTCATAAATTGAACTAGATAGGCACGGTTCTGGATATGATTAGAGTCCCTGAGCTCCCAGCTACTATAGCGGAGGCCATCAGCAGTAAGCCTCACCCCGTTATCGTCGTCCCAGTTGAGACAGTCGTAGTGAACGTCCAGCAGACAGTCCACCGTCTTCTGGTTCCCGCTCTTCACGGCGTAATGTAGCGGACTGATGCCCTCCACGGTCCTGAAACACAACATTGCAACATTGTAGCAGACTGGTACTCTCCATGGTCCTGAAACACAACATTGTAACATTGTAGCGGACTGATGCCTTCCACGGTCCTGAAACACAACATTGCAACATTGTAGCAGACTGGTACTCTCCATGGTCCTGAAACACAACATTGTAACATTGTAGCGGACTGATGCCCTCCACGGTCCTGAAACACAACATTGTAACAATGTAGCGGACTGGTACTCTCCATGGTCCTGAAACACAACATTGTAATAATGTAGCGGACTGGTACTCTCCATGGTCCTGAAACACAACATTGTAACATTGTAGCGGACTGATGCCCTCCACGGTCCTGAAACACAACATTGTAGCGGACTGATGTGTGATCCAGAGATACCTACTGTGTAATGGCGGCGTGGTTGTGATAAGATGAGGTACTGACTGTGTTATAGCGGCATATCTGTGTGTTGGGGGGGGGGTGCGCGCGCGCGTGTTTGATCCAGAGATACCTACTGTGTAATTGCGGCGTGGTTGTCGAGCAGGTAGCGCACGACCTCCGGATGTCCGTACTTGGAGGCGAGGTGCAGCGGCCGCAGTCCCCGGGAGTTGGCCGTGTTCACCAGCCGGACCTTGATGGAGTCGCCCGGTTTCCCCTCCCGCCCGCTCCCGCGCAGCAAAGTCTTCAGCACGTTCAGACGGCCGTGCCTGCGGAAACGGGGGAGGAACTACGTTAAACATGTAACTGTAGGGCCACATTGCCTTAACTTTATGCGGAAGACAGCCGCCTGCTAAATTTTGCCAGCCTGTTTCTTAAAAAAATCACCCCTGAGGAGACCCCACAGAACTCCAGATCAGAACTCATAATTCAGGTACGATGCAGACACATAATAATAATTCAAGTGGCTTGCCGAAAAGTACCTAGCGAATTGTGGGGAGTGGACAAAAGCCAAAAGGCTGACACTCAGGCTATATACTAGTTCTTGTGGCTTGCCGGCGCAGTACCTGGCTGCCTCATGCAGAGCGGTTTCCCCATGTTGTTTCTTACTGTTATAGAGGCGAGTATGTTACAAGCGTAAATGCATATGTATATGTTATGTTGTTAGAGGCGTGTAGTTATGTTGTTAAAGATTTCAGTACCTGGCTGCCTCGTGCAGCGCGGTTTCCCCGTTGTTGTTCCTGGAGTTGCGGTCGGCGCCGGCTGCTATCAACGACCGCACGTTCTGTGGGGTTCACACATATAAACATGAGTACTGCATCCGTGAATAGTTTCATCAGGTTGGTAAGACACTGAGTAAAGAGACTCTTTTTACACAACCAAGTCTTGTATTCAGCCGACGTTCCGGTGACTGTCTGCAATGTGAACCAGTCAGAATTGCCCTGAGGAAGGTGACAAACGGTCACTGAAATGTCTTTGACTTAATTCGGATCCACATTTAGAATACATATTCTTCCTGTTGTCCACGTCGGCTGAATAAAAGACTTGGTTGTGTTAAAAGAGTCTCTTTACTCATGAGTACTGCATTTGAAGTGTCAGGCTATCGTGGTAAGATTCACACTGTTCAAACGTTGTGCTAAAATCCCATGTTCATGTAGATAAAGAATCTCATACATGTATCTATGCTGGTAAAAGCAGACGTGTAAGGCCTATTTTCGGACTTTAAAAAAAGCTCAAACAAATGATCAAACAAAGCTACTTCCAAAGACTGGTTTTAGTGAGATGTAACCCTGTCTCAAATAATAACATCAGACTTCAAGGCAAGCAACAACCAGTGTCCTCCAACATTTGCAAACGCCGGCTCAGCTGGTTAGGACACGCTGTCAGACTCCCACCTGTCAGATTTGCCAACCAGGCCCTACAGTGGTGTCCAGAAGGACAGAGAAGGAGGGGGCGCCCAAAGATGAACTGGCGACAGACAGTGGAGAGGGACCTTCAGGCAGTCAGCATGAGCTGGAAGGAAGCCTTGAGGCTGCCTGCTGACAGAGGAAGCTGAGCTACTTTGACTGCCTCATGCGTCACAAGACGCGGGAGCCCCTAAGTCTAAGTCTAAGTAACCATGTCGTACCTTGTCGAACCCGCCCTGGGCGGCGTGGTGCAGCGGTGTACAGCCCGCTCCGTCCTTCTTCTCCAGCAAACGCTTCGCTTTCGTGTTCTTCAACAGACAGAACAGAACAGACGTGTTAGACGCAGTGGCACTGAGTAGGATGTGGATTTTATACTGATATAAAGGCTTCGGTTGGAAACTTCTGGATTGAATCACCAACCTTTCGGCCCGTGTTTGGAGAGAGCCACACCCCGCGCAGGTTAAAGAACGCACCACACTTATTGAAGAGAGTAGGGGTCCTCCTTTCCGATGTGAGTGATCTTACGCAGCTTGTACTTACGTGTGCTGGTGTACAAAACTGGTGTGTTACGTCTGACGGCGGTTTACCAGTTAATGGAAACAAACAAATAAATCCGTTACCGACTGCGTGATGCAGCACAGTCGTGCAGTCACAGTCCACCCTCCTGACGTCAGTAACAAACAAACAAACAAACAAACAAAGCCCGTTACCTGCAGCAGAATGTCCAGGACTTTGGAGTGCCCGACTGCGTGATGCAGCACAGTCCTGCTGTCACAGTCCTGCCGCCTGACGTCAGTAACAAACAAACAAACAAACAAACAAGCAAGCAAAGCCGTTACCTACAGCAGAATGTCCAGGACTTTGGAGTGCCCGACTGCATGATGCAGAACAGTCCTGCTGTCACAGTCCTGTCGCCTGACGTCAGTAACAAACAAACAAACAAACAAACAAGCAAGCAAAGCCGTTACCTGCAGCAGAATGTCCAGAACTTTGGAGTGCCCGACTGCGTGATGCAGCACGGTCCTGCTGTCACAGTCCACCCTCCTCACATCGGCGCCGGTGCTCAGCAGCAGGCGAAGAGAGTCGCTATCACCGAACAGTGCAGCCAGCATCAGGGGCGTGCGCTGCATCTCGTCCTGATTATTTATGTTGTCCTGACAGAGACACGCAGGTTAAATATATGAACAGCTTATATTTAATAGTTGTTACTGAATAACGGTGGTCACTGTTTGTCAATAGTTACTGTAGACGGTATGTGTATCAGGTGGAACGGTGCAGCCAGCATCAGGGGCGTACGCTGCATCTCGTCCTGATTATTTATGTTGTCCTGACAGAGACACGCAGGTTAGATATATGTACAGCTCAGTAGTTACTGAATAACGGTGGTCACCATTAGTCAATAGTTACTGTAGACGGTATGTGTATCAGGTGGTCACCGTTAGTCAATAGTTACTGTAGACGGTATGTGTATCAGGTGGAATATAGTGCAGCCAGCATCAGGAGCGTGCGACTGCATCTCGTACCTGGTTATTTATGTTGTCCTGACAGAAACACGCAGGTTACGGCTTAGATTCATACAGCTACAAGGGAGCCGGCGGTAACTACGGAGGATTAGAAATATACAGGGAGACGATTCAGGAAAACTAAACACATTTCCGAATACAGTACTGTATAAAGTAACATAACAACATGGCAAGGTTATGATTATCATGATTATGTGGTTATGCTGCTCCGTAAAATTTAGACAAATGGTATTCAGTAACGGGTTGCACACATTGCAAATTGAGGCAACATGCGTTGTGCTTTACTTCAACAGGGCCGGGCTCGATTTACGTCACGGTTTAGGTTGAATCTACCAGACACGAACTCACTTTTGACTCGCTGGCGGTCCTCGGTCCCCTGAGCCTACCACTGGACACAAGGAAAGAAAAAACGTGATATCAGCACACGCGTACGCTGACGTCAGCAGTGTAGACAAAAAAGGATCGCAAGCAAAAGATACCCTTTACTTAATGTTCCTTAAGAATGCCAATTCAAGTCCCAAATACAAGTTTGAGTCCCACGTACTTGCTCTGTTGCTCGGTCCGGACGCAGAAAGCACCCGTAGCTGCAGGACAACAAAACAACCAGTTAAAGTTAGCCATCACAAAAAGGGTTTAGGGATTATTCGTCTGGATAGTGTTCTGGATACACGTGGACTATCCAGAACCATACCAGGTTCTGAATAAAGCGCGGTTCTAGCTGGATAAAGCACGGTTATGAATAAAGCGCAGTTCTGGAAAAAGCGCAGTTCTGGATAAAGTGCAGTTCTGGATAAAGGGCAGTTCTGGATAAGGCGCGGTTCTGGATAAAGTGCAGTTCTGGATAAAGTGCAGTTCTGGATAAGGCACGGTTCTGGATAAAGCGCGGTTCTGGATAAAGCACGGTTCTGGATAAAGCACGGTTCTGGATAAAGCACGGTTTTGGGTAAAGTGCAGTTCTGCATAAAGCGCAGTTCTGGATAAAGCGCAGTTCTGGATAAAGTGCAGTTCTGGATAAAGTGCGGTTCTGGATAAAGTGCGGTTCTGGATAAAGTGCGGTTCTGGATAAGGCACGGTTCCGGATAAAGACCAGTTCTGGCTACACCTACCTCTGGGGCTGAGCAGGTGGAACATGAGCTCGGGTGAGCAGCGGGACGTCGCCAGCGCGATGGGCGTGACGTTGGTGGAGTCGATGGCGTTCACGTCAGCGTTGTGCTGAACCTGCGGACGACAACAACCGTTCGTCACCTGGTATCCAGTCTATTTGGGGTTGGGGCAGACTGTCTTTGGGGCTCTACTAGTTTTCCCCCGTCCAGCTCGACAGACCGCCCGGTAGGGGTGTTACGCCTGCGATAGAGGTTAGTACGCCGGGAGTCGATTAACTCCTGTCGTGCAAAACCTCCCGGGAAACGTAGCTGAGGCGGGCGGGGAAGAGCTCCTGCAGCCCCGAAGAAAACCCGCCCCAATGGCGATAGACTGGACTAGACAGGTTACCTCCTATCCTGATATTCTGATAGGCGTTTATGCGTTTTTATCGTTCTATGTCTTTTGTATCTCTTTTACGCCAGCCAAATTCAGGTGGCGTCTTGGGTACTGTCAGCGTTGTGCTGCACCTGGGCACGACAACAACCGTTCGTCACCTGGTATCGTGGAGTTCTACCTCCATGCTCTAATATAGCCTCTATCAGGCTTCGGGAGGCGGCAGGGAAGAGTAGAATTTGATACAAAAAAACTGCTTGGAGATTCCCGCACGGTCGCACTGTCAAAATATTCACATCGCAAAAAAAAGGGTGTAGAAGAACAGGCGTTTACCACACGTCCGGTGCGACTGTGCGCGACTCACCAGCACCTTACCACGCGCCAGGTGGGAGACTTACGTACCAGCACCTTACCACGCGCCAGGTGGGAGACGTACGTACCAGCACCTTACCACGCGCCAGGTGGGAGACGTACGTACCAGCACCTTACCACGCGCCAGGTGGGAGACGTACGTACCAGCACCTTACCATGCGCCAGGTGGGAGACTTACGTACCAGCACCTTACCACGCGCCAGGTGGGAGACGTACGTACCAGCACCTTACCACGCGCCAGGTGGGAGACGTACGTACCAGCACCTTACCATGCGCCAGGTGGGAGACGTACGTACCACCACCTTACCACGCGCCAGGTGGGAGACGTACGTACCAGCACCTTACCACGCGCCAGGTGGGAGACTTACGTACCAGCACCTTACCACGCGCCAGGTGGGAGACGTACGTACCAGCACCTTACCATGCGCCAGGTGGGAGACGTACGTACCAGCACCTTACCACGCGCCAGGTGGGAGACGTACGTACCACCACCTTACCACGCGCCAGGTGGGAGACTTACGTACCAGCACCTTGACCATCTCCGTGTCGTTGTTGTTGACGGCCAGGTGCAGCGGCGTCAGGTCGCCGTTCCCGCGCACGTTCACGTCACAGTTCTCATCCAACGTCAGCAAACTCTGCAGCGGCGGTAAGATGTTCAATAAAGGTCAGACATTCTGTTTACCTTCGCAGAGAAAAACACTGTTTTTGCTCTGTTTCTTCTTCCTGTTTTCCTCAAACACATAAGATCTATGATCCGGACCAGACGGCTATCACACTGTGGTGTTGGATTACATTATGTAGCAAGTGGCAGGATGAAGGCATTTGAGTTATCACGGAGGTAAACTTTTCTACCTCCATTGAGTAATTAATAAGTATTAAGAATTAACAGAGCAGTAGCTTGTTCACGTAGACCGTGCGAAGTTAAACACTAACTATTGCTTTGCAAATGTTACCTTTCCAGTTCTAATATTTATATTTACCGAAGGATAACATTGTTTTTGCTCTGTTTCTTCTTCTCCAAACACATAAGGCCAATGACCTGAACCAGACGTCTGTCACCATGGTAACTGGCGTTGGGTTACATCATGTTGCAATTTTATAGCAGGAGGGATTTATACTCCTGTCTGATTATATATGTGAATGTGCTTGAGTAAGAGTTAACAGAGCAGACCATGTGCGAATGTTAACATTATGCATTTGCTTAATAGTTTGCATATGTTACCTTCCTAGTTAATTTTTATCTCGGCCGCCTGAAGCGGCCGAGATATTGTGCTCCAAAATATGTACGTTGGATGGTTGTGTACGTTGAATGGTTGGATAAATCTTGATTTCGACCGTGAAAAAAAAACCCAATGAAACCAATTACTCTGCATGTATACTTTACTTTGTGGTGTCGACCTACCGGATGATAGTGTCGTTATTCTGATACAACGAAGTTGCTAAAAAAGAGGAAATGCTGTTTACCACAAAACCATTGTTTTATATCATAGTATGCATTTAATGTTCTAGAATTTCGCTAATAGCTGCTGTAATTGGACCAATAAATCAATGACATAAATTATGTACATTAACCTTCCATATTTGCTTAAGTCGCAAGATGTCGCTTTTGATTGGTGAATAAATCACTGTGACGCAAGTAACTATTCACTTGAAATGAGAAATTACCGCCCAACAAAACGGACCATTAGATTCCCAGTGCTGTATTACTCTTTTGTTCTTGTGGTCAACTTGTTTTCTTTGCTTGAATCGCGTAAAAGACCAAGGAAAATACAATGAAATCGGCAATCGCCGAGCCGCGCCCCGATCTGCCGCCGCCATCTTGGATTTTTTTGGAAAGCTGCAATTTGGCCCAAACCGCTAGAGGGGGCGAATTAAAATGTTTAATATATTCGGTCTGAAGTTTTAGTAGCTCTAGCAGTAGAGGAGAAGTTTGATAATGCATAGAACGGATAAAATAGAATAAAATTAAATGAAATAAAATAAAACAGAATAAAAAATAAAATGAAAATAAATAAAAAATAAATAAAAATAAAATAAAATGAAAATTATTGTAGTGGTTACATATACTTAACGTTATATTGTATTTAGCAATGATCATTTTTCACTAATTCCATTGAAGCAAATGATAATGGAAGCCAACTTATTACCCTGTTTGGTGTTACAGGTATGAACATACTAGGTAATACATTCTTTCCTCTCTAGCAGTTACACAAATCTATGTGGACATCCTCCAAGAACACAAAACTACATGGCCAGCGGCCGAGATAAACTTTTTTCAAAAGTCTTGTTTTAAACTCACGTTGACGATCTTGACGTCTCCGCCCTTGACGGCGAAGTGGAGCGCCGCGTCGTCCGAGTGCGTGACGACCCCTAGCGTGTCTGCGCGGTGCCGCAGCAGCAGGTCTAGAGCGCCGTAACTGTGGTTCCGCACGGCCAGAAACACTGCAGAGCGGCCCGCCCAGTCCTTGTCGTTTATGTCTGTGTATGGATGGAAATCATGAAGATTAGCAGCAGCAGAGGGACCGTGTCACTCTCCAGGCAGCAGTTAAGGCGTCAGTTTTGGGGCGCTATTAAATTTCGGGCTTTCCTTTTGTACCGGTATCTTTCTTTCTCTGATGGTGTCATTGATTGATTTATACTGCCTTAGCACTGCGTTCTTGTCTTGTAGCCATCAAACGATCTGCTTGGACACTAGGACCGTGCTACTTGGAGGTACCTTACCGAGAGGAACAAAGTGCCGGCTTTTGAGCACTTAGCCAGGCAGGGTAATGACATACGGAAACTTGCTTACTGCCTGGGACACTCTACCCTGGATGCCAAACTCGGTTCGGGCCGCTAGCCGTTTCCCTTCGGCAGCCAAGAGCCCTTCGCCCGGGGGGAGTTAGGCTGGCCCTTACAACGGACATATTCTCCTGGACTCAACTCCTCCGTAGCGGTAATTTAAATTAGAAAGGCGGGCGAATGGCTCATGGCCGCCGAAGGAAAAGGGCTAACGGGTAACGGCCGATACTAGTCTGGCATCCAGGGTAGGGACACTCTGTCTAAATGATTTTAGTTTGCCATTGTCACTGGAATTTTTTCGGACTCTTATATGTATATGGTTTCCTTTTTGCCTGAAAACGAAGATTACGGTCGCTGCCTAACCTTCATTTTCTCACATTATTTCACCTGTAAGATGTATCATCCTGTTATTTTTTTCAGAAAAGAAACATAGAAACACCAAGTCCAGTCTTGACCCAACAACGTACGCACCGTGTCCGCCCTCTAGCAGATGGACCAGAGAGGACACGTCGTTCTTAGTGGCGGCCTCGTGAATCGTGCTGGAGACCAGGTCCAGAGGGTCGATCTCCACCTGCACGGGAGAGGAGGGTAATACACATAGCGTTTACAGTAGTAACTGGATAACGGTGCTTAGCGTTAGTCAGTATATACTGGGCTGAGATGTCCTCACTACATCCTGAGAGAAACGCAGTTTTACTGTCGCATAGAGTCGGATATGTGTCAAATTTGGCGAATGCGCTCGGGAAACACTGTAATTGTGCCTTTCATGTGTTTGAGGAGAGCCACACCTCACGCACATTAAAGAACCCACCACACTTTTCAAAAAGAGTAGGGGACCTTCCCGTTGTGAGTGGTTCAAACCTTTAATACAGACCAGTCTTACACAGCTTGTACTACTTACATGTACAAATCTGGTGTGTTCCGACTAAAAGCCATTTACCGGTTATGCGAAACAAACAAAAACAAACAAACAAACAAACAAAAACAACAGTATATGGAACCTTGAAGGAGGGCTCGCTGCTGACTTGTCTGGACAGGGCCGGCCGGTTCTCGTAGATGTAGGCCGTTCCCCGCTTCAGCGACTCGCCCGTTACCCGCCGGTTCGCGTCGGCACCGTCCAGACGGCACTGGTCCTGACCTGGCAACACAGGAGTGTGTTTGATTAGTCTGGTATCCAGTGTTATCGTGGTTGGGGCATGGTAGTTTGGGCAGGCTGTCTTCGGGGCTCTAAAAGTTTCCTCCCGCCCAGTACCAACAGGCCGTCCAGCCGGCACTGGTCCGGGCCTTCGCAGAAGGAAAATATACAACTGTTTCTTCATCATTTTCTTCTTCTTCTCCAAACAATTAAAGCCAATGACCTGGACCAGGAGTCTGTCACCATGGTAACTAATTACAACATTGTAGCAGACAGCCGGTGGTGTTGGGTTACATTATGACAGAGCTAGAGTGGCTGCTCATCATATGTTAAATGTGTTTGAGTAACAATAAACAGAGCAGTAATTTGTTGGGCAAGGTAAACATTATGCATTTGCTTTGAAAATGTTACCTTTCTAGTTCTTTCTATTGTTATCGCATTTTTTGTTGGATGCAATCATTTGCAAGCATGGAATTGTATATTCTGTCATACCTATTTTTTTATTTATCTATTATTTGAAATGTATTTATGATGCCCCCCCCCCCGCCGAGCCTGGGTGCCATCCTATTTGTATGCCGGGGCTCCCATACTCGCTATTAAAGAATCATATTAGGGAGCGGGTATGGGGCCCGGCATACAAATAGGATGGCACCCAGCCTACCGCCTTTTTTGGCTGCATTTTATGCAGTCCTCTACTTTCTGTTTATGTTTTCTGTGCAAATAAAAACAAACAAACAAACAAACAAACAAAAGTGCATGTGCACAGGGATGTCTGCAAACCAGAACCGTAGATATGAGACATACTCTCGTTAAATAAAGAAACTTGAAACCTGGAGTGATGTTTTGTGTTATATGTGCAGGAAGCATTGAAAATCGCTGACATGGCGACATGTAAACCCCCAGGTAAACAAAATAAACAAACAAACAAACAAACAGAGGAAACAGACCTATCCGCGTCCCGTCCGCCAGGCGGCCTCCCAACACGACCGGTTCGCTCACACGCCGCGCCATGGCTGGCGGCTGGAACCTCGGGGGTCCAGGGGAACGTCTTCTGCAAGGATAAATAAATAAATAAGTAAATAAATAAACAAACAAACAAACAAACAGCCAGGCACGACCGCTTCGCTCACACGCCGCGCCATGGCGGGCTGGAACCTCGGGGTCAGGGGAACGTCTTCTGCAAGGATGAATGAATAAACATATATAAATAAATAAATAAACAAACAAACAAACAGCCAGGCACGACCGGTTCGCTCACACGCCGTGCCATGCCTGGCGGCTGGAACCTCGGGGTCAGGGGCAGGTCATCTGTAAGTACAACTCGTGTTTAGACACTGCAGCTCCTTCCGAGAAATGCACAGTAACATGTACGTGCCTCCGGGCGTTGTTTTCGGAATGCTCGTACTTGCTACTAACACACACAGACGGACAGCTACACACACGGACGGACAGACAGACACACGCGCGCGCGCGCACATACACACGCACGCACGCAGTCACACGCGCACGCACGCACACACGCACACACACACACACACACACACGCACGCACACACACACACACACACAAACACACACACTCCCAAACACAACACCTACCACCAGTACACAGCCACTCCGCACCCGATGTTTTTTTCCTCAAACTACGTGTATCATATCGGACACGAAGAAGAAGCCAACGACAATGTGTATCATAGGCCTATGTCTCATAACATGTTGGCATGTATTTTATACACAACATGCGTTCAACTCATCATAGTACTGGTATTAACCAGGAATAATGAAGATGAACATGCCCCACCACGTCTGACACAGGTGTATGTCTTAGACCCTTGCGTGTGTGTCTTACAGGTGTGGTCTGTTTGATCGATCTCCCGAAGAAGTCAAAACAAGACATCAGCTTGGTGCAAATCAGTGAGATTACACAACATCTTCTCTACTCCGTCAAGTAGCAGCTACTTTAAGTCATGACTATCATTGAGAATTTTGACTAAAATCGGAACATGCCGAAAATGGGCAAAGATGTCTGTTGCCATGCCGGAACGTGGATGGCAGATAAATATGAAGATAGGAGACGAGACAAGGCTCTGATTTAATGTTTTACATGTACTTTGTTGCAGTGATGCAATTCATTCCTTTTATTTGTACAATGATTGAAAACTCATTTTACAAAGTTGTTTCATTGAGAAATGGATGTTGTAATAGTTGGCAGTAAACTTAGCACAATATAGGCCAGGTATTATTTCTTGTTTAACAAGGTTTATGATGTCAAAATTTGAAAATGTAGAATCTTGTTTTTTTTTTTGGCCGCCTTGTCGCATTAGATTTGTCTGCGGAGGATGTCATCCATAAAATTTGCTTGCTGTGGCCTTAAGAATTTTACTACTTCCAGGGTGTCGTCATTTTCTTTTTTTGGGTTCGCTTGCCACACTTCCTTCCTCCTGGGTAGTGCAGAAAGCGCTGGAAATTCTCGGAAATTTCTTGAGGTGTGGTGATCTTTATGGTCGGGATGGTGAGTGGGTTTGCAGATGCGTGACTGCCGTTCCGCATCGACGATCACAAAACTCTATTGTCTGTTGACTTTTCAGCATGAAAGTTCATCTGAGTTGGTAGACAAGTTACATTATGAAAAACTTAAACTGTTCTCCAACTCAAAATTTGACTCACCAGAAATTTTCGACTGTCCACAGCATTTGGGTCAGATAGCTGAGGAAGACTGAGTGATTCAGTTGAAAATTGCTGGTGAGTCAAATTTTGAGTTGGAGAACAGCTTAAGTCTGTTGACTGTTGGTTGTGTCACTAACTTGTAGCATTTGTAATTTCTATGTATATAGACCTACAACAATCGATTGTAACTCCACTTTGTAACTTTCACATGAACACCGCTACTGTAACAGACTTAACGTGATTCGGGGAAGGCATAGCCTCTACCAGGCACCGCGGATCGATGGAAAATTAGTAGAAAATGGCCATATAATATAAAAGGGAATACTCATGACTATACCAGGGCAGTTATCCTGCCGTGAGTCGCAAAATGTACTCTCTCTGGCGTCCAACTTCATATATGTATATATGCCTTCAAATATCAGAGTTATCAACCAAGAATTGAGGTATTCAAAAACTCGTATTTCCCCAGAACTATCGTAGACTGGAACTCGTTGCCACCAAGCACAGTTGGGGCATCATCACCACGGTAGTCAGAGGTAGACTGAGGTCCGGTAGCTTATGTTAGCCGAATTTATTGGGTGAGTTTATAGTACAAGCATGGCCTTTAAACAACTTCTGCAATCAAATGTGCAAAGATTAAGTGTAACAAGTCGTTCGGTGTGATATAGCTAGCTGCCGCCGCGCCGCGTGCCTGCGAAGCTGGTGTGTTACGCCGAAGGGCAGTTATACCGACTATACAGATACAGATACGCTTTTTTGGCCAATTTCTACTATTTTCCAGCGTTCCGCGGTGCCTGGTAGAGGCTAGGGAAGGCACAGCATGTCTTATCCCCAAGGCTAAATCCTAATATATGTTTGGAATGTATGAGCCAACACAACAAGAATTCGGTGATCTCATATCTCAAATGTACGTGAATTTTTGTAAATGTTTTTTTATTTTATTTATTTGACTGTGATTTTTGGAAATAAGGTCGTAATTACCATAATCTATTTTAGTCTATGTCTTTTTTTTAGTTTAGAAAATGTAAGAACCGGCACAGCAAGCCCCGTGACGTCACACAGGGAAGTGGAAGCGGTACGAAGCGGTCACGTGTTGCCGGTGACCCGTACTCTCCAAGCAGAGGTTTGGGTTTTTGCTTGTTTTTTGTGTTCTTAGGCTTTGTGTTATCGGGCATTCTTTTTTGCACTGTTCTTTACTTTGTCGTAAAAAAAAGATAAGTCAAAGTTAAAGAGCCTTCCCGCGTCAAGTGACGCATAGGGCGGCGCCCATCTCCGCTTTATAGCCCTGGGCCACACACAGTAATCACTACAGCAGGGGGCTAGTCCACTGGTAGTGGTGTGTGTTTAACTCCCATACTGTTTCCCTAATACTGAGTGCTAAGCAGAGAAAGCCGTATGGACCATTTTTAAAGTCTTTGGTATGACTCAGTCGGGGATCGAACTCACGACCTACCGAATGCAAGGCGAGCACTCTACCCACTTGGCCATTGCACTGGTAAAAAAAGACACCAGTGCAAAAATAAACAATGCCCGATAACACAAAGCCTAAGAACACACCAAAAACAAGCAAAACCCAAACCTCTGCTTGGAGAGCCGGTGACCCTGGCTAGAGGTGACCTTCAGGAATCCTGCACACGCAGGTCGGAGACTCCACAGCACAAAAACACGGAAATACGGCGAGAAAAGGAGATCTTTATCCCTAGCGTCATTCAAAGCTAAAATATGGCTCTCCCTTGGAGACCAGTTTTCTGTATAAGACAGCACACAGTCACATATTATATTGTATTTTCACCAATCTTACGGTATGTAATTGTATTGTATGTAATTTGTATATGATAATGACCACAATTTGTTGACCCTATGTAAATAAGACGTTTTTGAGAATTTATGCCACTTGTATGTATTTAACCACACTTTTTCCCCAGGGCCAGCCCTTAATAATAGCTTCAAGCTAGTTGGGCTGCCCTGGCTGTGTTGCACCAGCCGAACCAATAAATAAATAAATAAAAAAAGGAGATCTCATGCCGATAATCCTACATGAGCTCCAGAGACACTAGAAATAAACACCTTCTGTACACATTCAGAGCACGAACAAACAGATACAAGAACAGTCCTATTCCATACATGATAAAACTACCAAACGAACAGTAACTCCTCCGCATTTAGAACATTATTACTACGTAAATATTAATGTTTGTACCAAATGTCAATTTGTAAATAGCCTTATCTATCGATGTGAAAAGTATGCAATTCAGCCACTTTACCTGGCTGCGATGTACTTTTTAAGGATCATGTTTATGTTGATCAAATAAACCAGTCATTCATTCATTCATTCATCGTGAAAACATGTGCAGAGTCGCTTCCGTCTAATCTCCAAGCAGATCCTAAGGTAGCAAAATTGGCCAGGCAGGCACTGCAGGTTTCAAAGCACAACAACACGGAAATGGGACGAGAAAAGGTGATCTCATGTTCCGATAATCCAGCATCGTGACACTGTGAAAACCTGTGGAGAGTCGCTTCCGTCTCTGTCAGGTCGCTATGGCGTGTTTTTCAAAGCCGACATTTACTCGAGTCAAATAAATAAACAAAAAACAACAGGACGTCATTCAACTACCAAAGTCAACCTACTCTCTAAACCTCTTGAGTGAATAAAGTTGTGCATGTCTTTACTAGACAGATAAAGTTCAGGTTTGCTGTTGTCGGGCCGAAGTCGTAGCCATACGGCAAAATGGTCAAGTCAAATTAAAACAGCAGAGCGACATTGAACCTCCAAAGTCGACCTACTCTCTAAACATGTTGAGTGTTTAAAGTTTTGTATCAGTACTGAGTTGAGATTGAGATTGGGTTTTGGGAGTCTCAGTACTAAACGGTAAACAACATGGCCCGACATTTACTCAAGTCAAACAGACAAACAAACAAACAAACAAACAAATAAACAAACAAACAAACAAACAGGACGTCACTCAACCCCCAAAATCAACCTGCTCTCTAAACCTAGTGCTTAAAATTGTGCATGTCTTAAAAAGACAGATAGAGTTGAGATTGGGTGTTGTCGGGTCGAAGTGTAACCGTATGTCACAGTACTAAATGGTAAACAACATGACTCGACATTTACTCAAGTCAAATAAACAAACAAACAAACAACAGCACGTCACTCAACCTCCAAAGTCAACCTACTCTAAACCTACTCTTAACGATCCTTAACGTTGTGCATGTCCCTTAATAGTCAGATATAGTCCAACTTGGCTGTTGTCGGGCCGAAGTTGCAGCCATATGGCCCAATGGTCAAGTCAAACAAACAAACAAACAAACAAACAAACAACAGGACGTCACTCAACCACCAAAGTCAACCTACTCTAAACCTAGTTGTTTACTTAAAGTTGAATTGAAGACAGATACAGTTCAGCTGGCTGTTGTCGGGCCAAAGTTGCAGCCATATGGCCCGGAAGTCTCGGCACTACACGGCAAACAGCATGACTCGACATTTACTCACCGCACACTTCCCCCTCCCCGTGACTTTGGTCCACAGACATGGCGGGAACGGCGCTGAACCTGCGCGCGAAGTTCCGCATGAAGTTCCCGTTCTCAGAGTCTTTGGACGCCATCGTCGGTAAGTGTCAGTTCTCAGCTCAGGTCTGTTATATGGACTCCGCTTGTTCCGTGCGGACCGTGGTTGTAACCATGTTGTTGTGCAGTACTCCGTACTACAGTAGTTCCCACAGTGTGCAATCCGTGACCCGAAACTGGATGGACAGGTTTTAAGGGCTCGAAATACCGGGTGAATGTTCACCTTAAGTGCACCCAAATTTGGAGCTGTGCACCTAGCCTCCATAGCATGCCAAAAACTGGGGGTTTGGGGGGTCTTCTGGATCATTGGGAGCTTTTATGTGCTATTTTCTGATTGCATATAGACAACATAGCCGGCCTGGTCGAATTACCCCCGTTTTTTTAGAACCTTTTTATTTGGTTCAAAAACAAAAACAATCAGAAGGAAACTTTACAAGAAAACTATGACAGATCAGAACAACTCCTGACACAATTCTAGTCACAATTCTTTATTCATGGTCTTTTCAAGTACGCTACAAGAGGTAACAACTCATAAATGGACGTAAGAAAACGGGCTGCAGGTGAACCATGCGGGGAGGTTAGGCACCGAAGACCACCAAACCCACAGTTCTATAAGCCTGCTACGGAGGCTACTGTGCACCCAATTTCTTCTGTGGGTGCACCAGTGCACCCAAATATTTTCGTAGGTTTACGTATGTAAAGATGTTAAATGTATTGTACACATATTCTTAACTGTCTAAGTGTCTAATAAAATCGTTGCTGTAGTACTCTTCTGTAGAAACGACACATGATTAGTTCCTGCTGACATTCAAGTTATTCTATTTTATATAGTGCACCCAAAAAACGTTTTGTGCACACAATATTTTAAAGGTTGAGTGCACCAGTGCACCTATTCCCCAAACTGAATTTCTTTATATATGTATATATGCCGCCACCCACACAGGGGACAATACAGTACTCTTTTTCACCTGAGCGAAGTGAGGAAAGTCGTGTAAAGTGCCCGAAATCCCAAGGGCGCAAGATCGGTGGCATGTCAGAACTCGAACTCGGGACCACTTGGCTCCGAGTCGAGCCGCTACGCCAAACGACCCCACAATTTCGAGCCCTGCGTCTGTCTTACCCCGGCTCTTCCCACACTGCTCTCAGCCCCGGGGCGATTCTCACCTGCTCGCTTTCACGTGACCTGATCGGCACAATGTGGTCTTTTTCTATTAAGATCGTAAAAAAAAATATTTATATGTCTTTCAAGATCGCCGCGTTCGTGCTTTGTTTTATTCTGGTAAAGTTCTTGTGGTTACTGGTTTTTAGCTCTAATTGACAAAGTGTCAAGGAAAAGGGAGGACAACTTGTCAGGGACAAGGGATCGAGGACAACTTTTGGGAGGACAACGTGTAAAGGTGTCAATGCACCTGTTTTGTCCTCCCTTCCACACTTGTGGTAAATTCAAATAAACAAAGATTTTAAGTGACGAACTTTACCACCTGACGAGGGTAGCATCGCGCCCTCTTAATGAAAAGTAAACTGAAAAATGTCAAATAAGTTCATTGGCAAAGGACTAATAGGCCGGATCGATCCAAATGCCAAACAGGTCATTCAAAACCATGACTGACAGTAACTAAAATTATAAGCTGTGATCTGTCGACGTCTCTTTGTGTACTTTACTAGCGTGAGAATGTGACCTCGTTTCACCTGTAGTCTGTAGCGACCGCCAGAGAAATAAATCACTGCGCAGCTGAAAGTCTACTCTCCAAGCAGAGGTTTGGGCTTCGACTTGTTTTTGCTTGTTTTAGGCATTTTTGTTGGACTTTCTTTTTCGTACCGGTATTTATTTTTTGTCAGCTAAACGTTGGTGTCTGTACAGCCGGTATAACCGCCTTTCGGCGTAACACACCAGCTTCGCAGGCACGCGGCGCGGCGGCAGCTGGCTATATTACACCGGTCGACTTGTTGAACCTAACCCTTGAACTTCTAGCTCTAGAGATTGTTTAAAGCTATCTATTGACAGTGCCCCTACTGTACTTGGTGACAGCGAGTTCCACTCTGCGATAGTTCTAGGAAAGAATGAATTCTTGAACACCTCAATCCTTGGTTGATAACTCTGGTACTTGAAGGCATGGCTATTTCTTGTTCTCTTCTGGGCTGGTGTATTGGATACTGCCAGGACAATTTAATACTGCCTTGTAGCCAAATGTCTGCTTGTTGGAGATTACTGAAAGTATAGTTTGTGGCCTGTCTCTGTGTACCAGTGTGTGTACTTTCCGCTCACAGTTACTTGTGGAAACATCTTTACTTAGCTGAGACTTAGATGTGTAACAAACACCAGCAAAAATGTGCCTCTACATGCCATCTACCCCAGGTAATGGTTCTTGTTTCTAGTCGCCGCCAGGTGTTCACTGGTCCATGACGAACTGAGGCGGACGGCATCCGCGGCATGCTAGTTGTCTAACTTTACTCCCGTACGGTAGCTAAACCTACTCTCCAAGCACTCGCAGAGGTTTGGGTTTGGGGTCATTTTTGGCGTGTTTTTAGGCCTTTTTATCGGGGTTTCTCTTTTGCACTGAATTTTTTCCCACCAAACCCACAAAAAATTCAGTGCAAAAGAGAAACCCCGATTAAAAAGCCTAAAACACGCTAAAAATACCCCCCAACACCCAAACCTCTGCTTGGACAGTAAGCTAAACCCTCATCTCCAGATCATACGGTGACCAGGCAGTATCCATTGGCCAGAGGAGTGTCCATTTGCCACAGGTGTCCAATGGATACTGTCTGGGCAATTTGATACTGTCTTTTGCGGCCACCGAAACATCTGCTTGGAGATGAGAGTGCGAAGCCGATGTTGGCCTAACTCCTCAATGGACTGTAAACTGAACTGTTATGAACTGTTTTGATTCGAGAGCAGTCTCACCTTTAAAGATTCCACACAATGCTGTTTTTAATATCCATGATGTCGAACCACTTCGCTATATGACTGTATGGAAAACCATGTCGTCAATTATTGAATGTTACTTGTATATATTTGTATATGTATTATATTAGCCCACGGTGTTAGTTTTACTGAGTGGAATGTAAAATTCAGCGCAATTCAGTGTATACTGCAAGGCCGATTTGTATCGTGTTTTTACCAATTAACCATTTAACATCTGTGTCCATAATATCACCAGGGTCCATATACATTTATGTATTAATATCGCCACCTTGAGAAACAGTGTGCTTAAAGATATTTTTTACTGTAACATACTTTTGGTATGCACTCCTTCACACATCAAATGAACATACCTAGGGTATGTTGCAGTAAAAATATCTTTAAGCACACTGTTTCTCAAGGTGTCGATATTATGGACCCTGGTGATATTATGGACACAGATGTTACTACTACTACTACTACTACTACTACTACTACTACATTAGCTAAACCCCAACGTTGGTGGCAGCAACAGAAAATCGCGTTCCAAGGTCCAAATGCTTTTTGTAAGTTAAAGTTAAAATTAAAGTGCTTCCCGCACCACGCGGTGCATAGGGCGGCGCCCATCTCCGGTTCAGTGGCCCTTGGGCCACACAGTTGTACGAACATTACGTTATATAGTTGCATAGGGCGGCGCCCATCTCCGGTTCAGTAGCCCTTGGGCCACACAGTTGTACGAACATTACGTTATATAGTTGCATAGGGCGGCGCCCATCTCCGGTTCAGTAGCCCTTGGGCCACACAGTTGTACGAATATTACGTTATATAGTTGCATAGGGCGGCGCCCATCTCCGGTTCAGTGACCCTTGGGCCACACAGTTGTGCGAACATTACGTTACGAAACAAGCGACCGTTTTACGTCAGCAACATCGCTGTCTTCGCCTCACAGATATCAGTACGCTATGGGACAGGGTTGATTCGACTTACTGCACTAAAATGGCCAGAAAAAACTTTGAAAATCTAAGAATTTTCCTGTCTCGAAATCGCCTTTAAACCCCGGCGTTACCTAGCCTCCTGTGCAGGCCCCGCGGCGGTGGGGAAGAGTTTTTAACGCATTATTTTAATATAGCCTGCCATCCTACATAGCCGCCGAGAGAAGGTTGCTTTCCGCCCCGTGGGCAGTGACCTAGTTCTGAAGCCTGCGATCAGACCGTAGTGGATTACTTTTTGTATTGTTTTGTCATTTTATTGGTATGGCGGCTTTGAAAAGGTGTTTTATGTCAGAAACACCTGTAAATTTCGCCATGCCATGCACAGTGCATATTGTACGTGGTAAAACTTAATAAATAAATAAAATAAACAAACATGAAACACACCTCTGATGCTTAAATTGTTGGTTTATTACAGGTAAGAACGGCTTTGATCAGCCGCAAATCCACAGGTGATTTGAAGGTGTTCAGTTGAGGCGGGTCCGGGGGTTAGTTCGGCTGGCACTCTAGCCTCCACCAGGCCTTCCTACGGGGGTTCCGGGCGTAGAATTCGTCAAAAGGTTTATTGTACATATAACGTTAGTTATGTGAGAAAATTTTGTTGTAACAAACTCACGTAATTCAGGGACGGCACATCTGTGTCCCTGCCAAAGTCTCTTTGTGAGAAACAATAATGAAGAATCTTTGTTGCTACTTTTAAGAACGGGAATAGTCAGCTAGAAGGGTCGGTCCGCGGGAGTTTTCCCTCCTCTGAAGAGGGAAAAAGAACTACGGTTGCCAACTCCCTTGGCTAAAACATTCTTAAATATCATTCTCATTTTAAACTCCTTTTTTGGCTTAATTTCACCGTATTTGAACCCCGTGACGTTGTTAACGCTGATCTGGTGGATGCTAGTCGCAAAAAGTATCCATCAGACTCGTTTTACAGGCTGAATAAATAGTAGAAATCGGCCCACAAAATGTATCTGGTCAGGGAAGTTGGCCGGCCATAGAGGGTCCAGTTTGCCAGTTAAAATGGCCGGCAACTCCCCTGGCCAGCTACATTCTTTCGAAGCCGATTTCTACTATTTATTCAGCCTACAGAGGCTGAGCCTGGTGGAGACTAGTTGTTCTGGTGGATGCTGGTCGCACGGGCCGTGTTGGGAGGAGGTTAGTGGCCCTGGCCGTGGTTGGGGCTGGGGGTGGTGGCGCAGGCCGTGCCCTGGGCAGCGGCGGCGTCCTGAAGCAGGACGATCAGGTTGATCAGCCGCTCCGCCTCCCAACGCTCCAACTGCCCGTCAGCTGTGGGGGGATGGAGGAATGAATGAGTGAGTGAGGGAATGAATGAGTGAGGGAATGAATGAATTAATGAATGAATGAATGAATGAATGAATGAATGAATGAATGAATGAATGAATGAATGAATGAATGAATGAAGGAATGAATGAATGAAGGAATGAGTAAGTGAATGA